>NC_044009.1:2470000-2778750 GCF_900496995.4 Aquila chrysaetos chrysaetos | reverse complement strand
CTGCTGCGGTTGGTTTTGAGGAGCAAGAGTTGAGCTGTTAAGCACCATTTTGACCCTTTCATTTTCCTAGTAAGAAGAAGGGAATTGCTGCACCACAACAGAGAAGAAACAGGATGGTCAGTGGAGCCACAGGAACAAGAGATAACAGAAGGCAAGCAGATGCCCATATGTGCCAGGTATGTTTTTGGCAAGCTTGCCCCCCATGACAGGCTCAGCTCCGAGGGAGTCTGAGGCTTGGGAGCAGTGAAGAGGGTTCTGCTGTTTTACCTTTCCTGATAAGCCTGCTTACGTGGAGGGCCAGGATCAGAGAGTGACTTGTGGCCAATTGAGTGCCACGCTGGGTGAAACAGTTAGCTTTGGGTACTTGCTAGTTCATCATCTAGTTCATGTGTAATCTGGTCTGTACTCTTAGCCTGCAAGGGAGTTTCTCTGCTCTAATCCAGGCTTGAATCTGAAGTATGAGAAGAAAAAGATACCTGTAGTAAGCGGGAAAAGAGCCAAGAGCCTGGACTGAGATTAGGAGCTGCATTAAATTTAGCTAGAGATTATGAGAGAGGAAAGGAGGGGGCAAGGTGGGGGAAGATGTTCCTCCCCTTTCTCCTTTTGCTACCCATTGGTAATCTTGCTGGATATAGGAACAGCGAGGGCTGAAGAGAGGTAAGGAGGCATCAGAGCAGTAGGCAAATGCTCCTTTAAAGATAAAAGATAAATATTGTTATTAGTTAATCAGCGTGGATAGCGAGTAACTTTCTGCTTGATGCTTATTACCAGTTGGTCTCCCATGAATGAGACTGACAGGTCTTCCACAAATTTGCTGGGGACCTCCTTGTTTTCACTGGGGCTTCTGCCATCTGAAATGCAGCTCTGTACCTTGCAGCAATGTACAGCAATGGTTTTGAAAGGGAAAGATCCTGCTGAGTCTTTCTGGTGTAAAACTTTAAATATAAGACAGCAGCTCATCTCGTACTCAGATCTAGGGTTTCTAAGGCACTTCCTTTCGAAGTGAGGCAAAAAATCCACGTTTTACAGACAGCATGAGACTGAGGGAGTAGAGGGAGGGAGATTGCTTGTCAAAAGGCAGAGTCAGGAAAAGAACCAATCTCTCCTTTGATTATGTTCCCACTAGTCCATTCTGCTCCCAGGATTTCAAGAGGATTGGTCCATCCACAAAGAATTACAGATTATTAATATAGCCCACCAAACAGCAACAGCAAAAATATCCCCGCCCAGGGAAGCATTTCTTACTCTGTTATGGATGCACTTTATTATCTGTGTATTGAGAAAAATCTCTCCCTCACTTCATTCCTGAAATTCTACTCGCTACGTGGCCATGACTGGACTGCTGAGCTTCTGACTAGAGTCAAGACCATGTCTCTTTGGTAACAGAAGGTCAGGCCAGTACAGGCACTTTTGTGAGCTGCAGCTCCAAATTGACAGTTAAGCAAAATATTCCGTTTTCTTTGCCAGCTGGATGAAGCCCTTGTTTTCAGCTCATTTGCTATTCAGCAGACCATGGATTTTTCTAGGAACATCAGCAGATGCTGATCACGAGGGGCTGCATGATAGAAAGTGGGAGAATGCTTGGGGACTAAAGAACATTCTTCTTCTCCCCCTCCCTGGGGAATGTTGCTCCCTGCTACAGCAGATATGCTCCTTTTTAGTCCGTGACCCATGGAAAAAGTACAGTTTTTAACTGCCGTTCCCACAGGAACCATGCAAGAATGTCGGGTTGGTTTTTTCCCCCCAAGTTGTGAGATGAAGGGATAAATATGTAAGTGCTTTTTAAAATAAGAGCTATATGAGGATTTGCTAATTCTTTTCACATGGGCCACCAAGGAGCCAATATGTGGTAAATCACATTCAGCTGTGTGTACTCCCCCTCCCCTGCCTGCGGCGTGGATTTGGACTGGTGCCCTAGGGGTGAAATGCTGATGCTCATGCCTCGAGTCAGATGTTAGGTCCTTCTCCTTTCCCTGTCTTCCCTACCTCCACGTAGAACTCCCAGTTCACAACAGGGGAAGCTCTTCGGAGCAGTTTGTTGCAATGCTGAATAATAGACACTTAGTCTGTGAATAAATAAGAGGTTTCATGAGAGGTGAGATTTCGTTTTGGATAGTCAGACAGCTGCAGTTGTAGCACTGATAGTTGTTCTCTGTGTAGCCCCTCTTAGCGTGAGTATAGGTATGTTGTAATAGATTGTTCTTGCGTCATTTTGGGGACTTCAATGAAGCGGTGCCAGTGTGCTTCCCAGCCTGCTGCACCAGGGCTACCTTTCCTCTTAAATGTGGCAAATGTAGCAGAGAGAACCATTTAGAAATAGTGCTGAAAGTAACATTTAATGTTAACAATAAAGGGGAGGAGAGAAATGCTAAGAATAATCTGTGGAAGAAAAAGAAGTATTTATTGGAAAGTATTTATCTTTGAGCTAAAACTTGCCCTTGGGAATGCAGCCATATGTTGCGTGTTATACAGCAGCGCTGCTTTAAACTAAACATTTCAGCAGTTACGATTGAAAAGAGCACAGCAAGACCGAGGTGATTTAACAAGGAAAGTGTATTGTGTTGTGCAAATGATCCAATCCTTTATGTTCTCTGTAGTCTCTAGTTGACCACTGTAGTTTTTATGCAACATTCATTCCCTTCTGACAGCTGTTTAGAGCCCGCTTTTTCATGTGACATTTATTGCATGCAGACATCTTGGGATATGCATCCCCGACTGTTTGTTTAGAAAATCCCAGCTCCCCATAAATGATATCCAGGTCCTGGTCACTTCTGCTAACAGCATGAAGACAAAGCGAAGTCAGTTCTGTACCCTGCCTTCCTTTTCTATTCCCCATTACACCATGTGGATTCCCTCAAAGTGTAATGTGTTCCATTGCTTTTAGACACTGTGCAGAAACCAAAGCCAGGAATGTTTTTCTGTTCAAATATAGTCAGGATGACAACTCACGCCTGTAGTCCAAACCAAATATCCGCACTTGAGAACCTGAGACCTCTAAAATTCATCAGAACTCCAAAGTCACAGCAGCAGTTCTCTGCACTTGTGTAAAAACAGTCCTTGCAGGGGCTCAGGCTGCCTGATAAAGCACGGAGAGTATTTTCAGCTGTTGGAAAAGACAGAGATAAAACTTAGTCAGAGTTCTGACTAACTTCTTGCCCTTGGCACAGGGCAACACTGGCTCCCAGAATGGAGTCTGGGGAGTTGTCTGAAGCATCTGAAAGAGGCTTAAATTCTGACAAGTGCTGTAGATTTGAGGCCACCGATGGCTGCATCTGAGAGTCCTTTAAGTACAAGTCTCTCTTGGGAAAGCCATGATACTCTTAACCTGGGGCAGAGAACACGGATGAAATGTCAACAGATGTGCACTCTCATCCTGATAATCCTTAAAATATCTACAGAAGAGAGCTGTGCTTGAAATTTAACAATGACAGTATTAATGAACTAAGTATAAACCTGAAATTTCGCTTTTTACCAGCAGCGACACTGAGGATTCTGGCCAGAGCTTGTGCACCAAAGAATCCAGATGCACAGTGACTTTATCAGAAGCATTGTTAGTGTGCACAGCATTAAGTTCATGTGTCTCCCTTAGCTCCGCAAGTTGCATCTGTAAGTTCTGAATACCTCAGCATAACAGCTTTCCTCATCTGACTCTCATTGCTATAATAACTGAGGTTTGTCTTGGCCTTACTGCTGAGCTGGTTTCTGAGCAAATACTTGGCTTAAATTTTAAAAGTTTTGAAAGCATTCTACAGCCAGTGGTTTGGTAAAGTTGGACGCACAGGCACTGAATTTTTATGTGGATGGGCACAGTGCATTCCTACCATATTCTCTCCCTTCTGATCCATCAAGGTATAACCTGCTTGCTACCTTGACAGGGAAGCAGGATCCTAAATGTCTCAGAGGTCACAAATCATCTCTGCAGCTAAAGATTCCCATTCACCCACCACACGTGGCGCAAGAAGATAAATGGCTAATATACAGTACAGTCTCTTTCCCCATTCAGAATACTTCAGTAACTCATGGAAAAAGCCTTGGCTGTGCTAACCTTTAGTAGCTGCGTGAAGAAGTATTTGGAAACAGTGAGGTCCTCAAGAATGCGCTTTCTCTAAAGCTCTAGATACTAACTTTGGGCAAGCGGAGGGGTCTGAGCCAAGATGTATTTTACAAAAACTTTTACTTTCTTTACCTTGGGACGAAGGAAGTTCTTAGTTCCCTCGGGCTATGTGGTTGTGTGGGTTCTCAGTCTATGCTTTAAAACTCAGGTTCATGTAGTCATCTTCAGAAACAGTAAGGCGCTAACTGGGTACTTGGAAGATTTCATGTTCCTGCTCTGCCAGATTCCGTGCTTGACCTCAGGCAAGTCTTTTCTCCTGCACAGTACTATGGGTCTTAAGCTGTAAGGTGCAGATAATAGCACTGCCTTACCTTCAAGACTGATGTGAGATTAAATGCTCTGGGAGACTGTGAGATGCTCAGACACTCTGGCGAGAGGAGAGGGCATATGTAATAGTGCATAATTTAAAATATTTTCAAACGCTGCTGACTTTTACTAGCCGTATGAAAGGTGGATGCACTTAATGCTGGTAGGCAGTTCCATGACTGAAACTCAATGTTCTTCCAGCGCTGTGTTTGCTGGCAGTATTTTTCTTTCAAGCTGGTACTGCTTTACTGGAGAAGAGCTCCTGGCTGAAGTTTCTGAGCCCCATTCCAAGGCAGGTTTTTACTTCAAGACTCCCTTCGCAGTCAGTCTTTCTGCAGATGTGTTCTCGTCTACAGACTCTGACAGAAACTTGTTCAGGGGACTTGAGACACTGGTAAGTTTAGGAGTGTGGTGTTACCAGTTTCCCACTTCATGCTGTGGTCTACAGCTCAGACCACAAACGGAGGTGCATTTGCACCACTCTTCGGAGCTCTGAAAAAAGCTCTTTTTCAGAGTGCTCACGCACAGGCATGTTTCATTCTGCCAGCTGTGCTACTGGGGAAGAGGTGTAACTGTCCCTAGAAAGTTGCAGCTCATAGCTGAGATGAGCCAATATCTCAGACTGCTGCAGTTGACTGCTTTGGTCCACAGGAGTTAGAGCCCAGTACCGTTGCTTTCTGCTCTTTCTCTTCCTCCTAGTTCCAGCTTTCCTTTGTAATTCTATCCATAACTTCCTTCCATGTTACTCCTTATTCTGTCCTTCTCCTGGTATCTGAACAACTGCTGCACTTTGTCCGCTCTCTGCAGAAAATATGTTTTTTTTCTCCGGGGGGGGGAGCTTGGTGAAAATTGAAAAAGAAAATTTTCATGAAATTGTACGCAAACTCATTGGTCATCCTTATTCTGAGTTGTTTAAAAGCTCCAGGCCAGGTTTAGTCTGAAAATACATGAAACTTATAAAATGTTGCAAGCTTGATTATGAACTAGGGAAAAAATTCGAATGAAACCATTTTTCATTATTAAAAGTGCAAGAAGTTTCTGAGACCTTTCAAATGCTTCGGATATCCCCTAGGAATGTTTTATACTAGCTGGCAACAGAACTACCACCTCCCTGCCATTTGCTTGGGAAACTAGGAGATTGCACAGTTCCTTTTCCTCTCTCTGGTCAGAACTGCTTAGCCAAGGACACCCCACCTCAGGAGCACTGAGTGTCTAGCACTTAGTGACCAGGCGGAAAAGTGCAGCTATTTCTGAAAACCTGAGAATTTCTGAGTAAGCTTTTTTAAAAAGTCCTGAATTGACTTCTTGTCTGCAGCCTGGAGATGCCTTAAAGAACCTAACAGCTTCGGACAAACTGACCGCTTCTCCAGGTCAGTCTTTCTGATGTGCTCAAGCTGAGGTACCCCGAATCAGTATGATTCTGAAAATACTTGTCTTTCTCAGCATGATAACCCCTGACTGGGTAGCTCCCAAGTACACAAGAAATTTGCAGGTCAGTTGCCAAGTTTCATGGAAGAGGGAGTTGATGTTTACTTTTCTCTGAGTTTGTAAACTCCCTGACCAGAATTTCCTAAGCAGAGAAACCCTGCCTGGTCTCTCACAGCATCTCATTTTTCATTCTGCTCCTGAAGACAGCCCTTGACAAATGACAGCTCTTCTAGTGTTAAGCATCCCTAATGAAACATTCCAAGGGCATGATGCTGGCTTCTGGATTCCTTTTTCTGCCCCCTCCCCCAATTTTTTCATTACATAAAGCTGACAACTGCAGATTTGTCCTCTGTTGATTATACAGTTAAAAGAGTTCATGTCCATCCCAGCTTGTTTCACTGCTGCTTTTCCTCCGCCAGCCCAACTTTCAGCTGCGGTAATATGATACCACTTGGCAGAGGCTAAGAGAATCTTTGGCACATTGGAAACAGGCTTAATGTAAAGTCTACATTTTTTTTTTTTTTTTTTTTTTTTTTTTTTTAGAGCTTTTTGAAACTCTAGTGGTTCTGCACAACTTTGGCAGTGACTGCAGGGCTGCTCAGAAATACTCCAAATGCAACTGTGAGCAAAAGGATTACCAATGCATTCTGTGAAGAGAATGTCTTAGTATCTGTCGCATCTCCCTCTAAAAAGTATTAAAGAACGACATGGATCAAGTAGAGCAACTTTCTGCAAACAGAAGGAAGAGCTTCCTCTCAGTTGACAAGAAAAAGAGCAATAGCTGTAGAACCATTGTGGGATTTTTATGCATATTCCCTGTGGTGGCTTTGCTGGCTATTGTGGGAGATCCAGCTGGAGCTGCAGTTCAGAAAAGTCAGGTAGGATAAAGGATCTAATTCTCAAATGCTTGAAAGGGGAGTGGGGATATCAAATATATGTGCATGTGTATTCTTTTTAGAAGACGCATACATTCAGGAAGCAATCTAAACTATATATAAATAACTGTTAAAGCAACAAGATCTGTTTATGGCTGTTTGAGTCCCTTTTTGCAAAGGATCCTAAAAGGTAATTATGCACCCAAGTAGAATCAGATTATTAGAGATGTGTACGCAGCTTGCAGACAACTAAACAGTGAATGCACAAAAGATTTGGGTTGTTTTCCCTCGGAGCTTTGGCTATTCTTCTTGAGTACCTCTGCTTTCCCAGCCTGGTATGATGTGGCATGCACATATTCTGACTTCCATAGCAGCTGAGCTTTCCTAGAAACTCCAGAGGCAGGGCTCATGGTGTAGGATCTAAACTGGGAGTTAATGCTGGACCTACAGAAACTATTATCTGGTATTAACTCTCTTTCAAGGTCCATCCGTTAGCAAGATATGCTGGGACAGATCAATATTCAGGGGGAACTCTTGGAAGGCTCTGGGAGTCTCAGAAGCTGATCTCAATTTTTGCTTTTAGATTAATTTTAGCTTTTAATTTTATAAAAAACCAATCTTCTCTAAGTGCTCGCATCCTTTCCTGCTCTTCGTGTTTATGAAGATCCTGGCAATAACACCCCTTGTTTGCATCACATGCTGAGGGCTCTTATTAATTGGTACTAAGTCACAGAGTTCTGTTACTGTTTAGTTTATGAGAGGGGAACTGCATGACTAGGAGAGAGAAGGGAATGAATTACATTCATTACAACTCAATGAAGTCAATTAATGGGGGTCTGACTGCACAGGGCAGATAATGTAAGGCAGGGATGTTGGCCAGTGTCTGCCTTTATATATGTTGGTGTCTGTTGTAGTTGTTGAGAGAGAGAATTGAAACACCTGTCCTTCTAGTACCTCCCAAGCTTTTTGAATGTTTCAGACCTTAACCCACAGTCGAATGGGTTTCCTCCTGGCAGCAGCTGACCTCCTCTCCAGTTCTGAGTATTCCCATAGTCTTGGTTATTTGGCATCCAGACAGGACCTTTGATCCAAATTATACTGTGAAATTTTTAACTAGGTCATTCCATTTCTGTCAGAATCCTACATCTGAGCTACAGCCTATGTGTGGTACCCCACCCTTCCCCGATTCATTTTGCAACACATTCTTAATTAAAAGCATCCTGTTGCAGCAGTGGTAGGTAGAACAAAGACTGGAGTAGAACAAAGACTGAGCAGAATGTTTGAGCAAGAGAACTCAATGCTCTGCACCTTTCTTGATCTAGTGGCTAGGTCAGATACAAGTTTCAGTGATTGCTGTTGGGCCTGAGTCACCCTTACTTTCTTTTGTATTTTGAGGATAAGCTCAGTAGGGACAGATTTTTTTTTTCTTTTTTTCTTTTTTTTTTTTTTTTTTTTTTTTTCCCCCCCCCTTGCTTGTTAAGCACTTGTGGCCTTAGGGTTTTAAGCTCAATGGCTGTAGAGAAGACAAGAATTTTTCTCCCATGGGGCTGCAGGAGTTTTCCTTGTAGAAGGAGAAGCCAGCAGGCTGCTTCTGACTGTCTCATTTTCCTCTGCTGATACCCAGGGGGCTTTAAGAAGAGCCTCAGGATTTCGCCCTGGTGTAATTTAATAGCCCAGTGGCAGAGGATGCAGAATGGGCAGTGTCTGTTACTCAGCCTATGCAGCTTACGGCTCAGCGCGTTCTCATAAACTGGAAATGGCACCAGCTGGGCTGTGAATTATAGATGCTAGAAAGCAAATGCACTGCGTGTTCTGCTGGCTTTGCTAAGGAGCAGGAGCGTCGATCACAAGGATAGACAGCTACTGAAGAGTGTTAATACCTTACCTCATCCCATCACAAGTTATCAGGTCTCCTGAGTCAGAGCCCATAGACTGACTGAGAATTCACAGTACTAGCAATCCTGTGCTATTCCTGACTGATGCCAGAGTGAATGTGTAATCAGCCCCAATACTGGCAAGGGATCGTAGAGAAAACAACAAAGGCAGAAAGGATTTGTCTTAATTCTACCCTACTTGAAAGAACTGCAAAAAAAAAAAAGGGAAGATATCTTATTAACCTGTAATTATGAGCTAATCTTCTCCAGGCTTCTCTTACAGCTCCAACAGATCGTTGACACACAGGTTGGCTGATCCTCCACCTTGTCTGTGCTGCTCAAAAGGATGCAAAATTTTCCTTTCATATCAAGGGAAAATGGCATTCTCAGAGTAGAATCAGAGGTAAAAGCCACTGGAGGTGAAGGGAGAGGGACAACAGCCAGCGTACTCGCATCACGCGTGCCTTAGTGAAGAAGGGGCTAGGCCTGGAGCTGAGCAAGCCACAAAGTATGGGTTCATCAACCAGATCCCTTAATACAGCAAAGTGACAAAGGTTAAAAGGGAAAAGTGATCCCGTCACTTTCATGAGCAAATTGGCATCTGAAGGCTCCCAGAAATGTCATCAAATACCCTGCCAAAAGCTTGCAACTTCGAAGGCAAGGTGTTAGTTAACATCTGTCTCATAGGCGATGTTCTATGGCCCTTGCAATTCCTTACATTCAAAGACTATGCCGATTTCAAATTGTGAGACAGACCCACAGCTGAGCTGGAAGAAAGACTAAAAGGCTGTCCTTGTAGGAAAGAAAAATACTGAGATCAGAACAAGATAGAAGCTAGTATGGTTCACAGACCTGAGCGAAAAGAGACTGGTTTCCTAGGATAGAGTCCCTTAGCCTGTTACCAGTCACGACTAGCTGTAGTCATGGAGAGGTGCTAGTGATTTGGGCAGTATCTGGCAGCTCTTGCTTCGGGCTTCTTGTCTTTTCTTGCTGTTGGCTTGCTGTGAGACCAGGGATATGCTGTTTTGACTCTCAGAGCCTCAGCTCTTCCATGACTGAAATGAAGACAGCTCTTGCTTTCTGTAGAATGTGCTCTGAGGCTGAACAGACTTGTACCGGTGCAGCTTTTATAACGTTGCCACTATACATATCGCTTAGTAAGTGTCTTGGTGCCTCTGGAGCAAAGATGACCCAGAGATATTCAGTGTCTTAATCCTGAAAGGGGGAGGCAGAGCGGGTAGACTTCCAGAGAACCGTGTTGGGTCCCATTCTTTTACCTCTACTACTCAGGACTGAAAGGCTTTTATACTTTGAGTCAGACGTGTCACGAAATATGATGTCTTTTACTGTATGATGGCTTTAAAAGCACTCCAGGGTTTCCAGGGCTCCTATTTACTTTGAAGGCATTTCAGATCCACAATGCAGCTTTATAAAGAGCTCTCTGCACAAAGGGTTGCCTGTTTTACTCATTTGTCCAGTATTTTATTTCTTCTGTGGTGAGGCTGAAGAGCAATAGCAAAGTGAAAAGGAAATGAAAGCTTTCCAGGAAGAGCTGCAGCACTCACTGTGGCCAGAAGCCTACTGAGGCCTCATTTCTGCTCCATCTGTGCCGCATTCCAAGAGGAGAGCGGAGTGGCTGCAGTGCCCTATTCTGGAATCATGCCGCAGCTCAAGGGAGCCTACAGCACTGACCCTCTGTGATCCAGTGTTGAGGAGTGCTGCTCCCTTCCTTTCCTCGTACGTCTGATCTAAGTCATGCCCCAAGAACTCCTGACAGCGTAGCCCCTCTTTTGCTCTGTCTTGATTTTGTTCAGCACGCTCGGAACAGGCATGCTTTGCAAAATGCTGACTAGCTGACGCGCTAGTCTTGTCTCCTTGACACCCATAAGGGAGTACCAGTTGTGCTCCCCAGCCTCCACATGCCCCATACCTTGTAGTTTTTCTTTTACCCTGTTCAATCCTGCAGTCTCTTCCATCTCTTTGAACTTCCTGTTTTATCTTTTAAGGAAGATGCCACATCACCTGGTCTTCATGGAGCGAGTGTCTCTGCTTTGCACAGTCCAGCTTTCCCACCTCGGCCTCCAGCACGGAGAAAACGATACACGATCACACCAGGACACTTGAAATGGGACCACTTCAACTTGACATACAAGTACGGACTTGCATTAGCCCTAAGAGTTAGCCTTTTCTGACACTGGGGTCTGAGTTTTTCCTGCCATGGGTATAGATATTTACCATATGAACGTTGCTAATCTATTTGCTAATGAATGGATAGCTGCTAAAGCCGCTCTAAACTAGGAAGTATTTTTGCAAATGCTACACCTCTCACGTCAGCTATGGATCATGCAAAGCATCGTCGCTGCGTTAGAAGCTAGTAGCACATATGGCTGCGTGCTGAGGCTACTTAAAGTAAAACTAACTGTTCAGGGGCAGATTCAGGCTTCAGATAGATAGGCTTCCCAGAACTAGGGACTTCCTTCAGAAGGTAGTGAATTGAATACTAACTCTGTCATGCTTGGTATTTTTAAAAGAGTTCTGTATGAACCTAAATTATCATTGAGGGAAATAGCTGTTGAAAGGTTCTGTGATTTCAGGAGGACAGAGCTCTGTTAGTGCTGAGTGCTTTTAGGAATCTCTTTCTCCCTGTTGTCTTTGGGAAAGGATGCCAACTCTCAGATTACTAACAAATAAACAATAAAAAGCCCTTGGCAATTCTAGGGTGAGTGAATGTTAACCCTAATATTTTCAGATGTTTCTGCCGAGGAGAAGTGGCTGTCCAGATGACTGATTTCCAGCTGGGTTTACCGCTGCTCAGAACCAGCAGCATTCCAGCAGTACCGTACAGCTATAGAGTGGTCTGGTTTTGATAGGATGGAGCTGTGTAAATGTGCAGTGCTAGTACTACTTTCAACAAGCAGGCTGTTCAGAGCCAAAGTTGATGGAGTCCTATGGATTTTCACACTGAACTGTTTCTCGTTGCTGTCTGTCTGTCTTCACTGCTACTGCTGGTATAAGGCAATGTCGCTCCTGTTTGGTGTTTAGCCTTGGAGCAGCTCTCTTCCTTACTTTAGCAGTGGCTGAACAGCCCCTGAAACCATCCAGAGCGATGGGCTGTGGTGGCAGCATCCTGAAAAGATGCTTTTTCTCTCTGGGAAAATATTAATGGCATTGTTGAATGTTTTTCAGGAGAGCTAAGATGAGCTCAGACAGAACAAGGTTCAGGGAATCCCCTTGGAAACAGTTTCATAAGATGAGCACTGGCAGGTAGAATCAGACTGTCATGGGAAACCTCAGACTAGCAGGAGTCCTGGAGGTTTGACTGAAGAAAGGCCTGTTGTTCACTCCTGGCTGAGAGTCTGCACCTTCCTGGAGACACAGCAGCCAAACCAGGTTTTTTCAATGTCTTATGAGATAACAAAGGTCCTTTTAATGTGGCTGCTCACTCCAGCCACTCCTGACTTTAAAGTACAGAGCAAGCCCCAAACCTGACCTCTCAAGAGCTGCAGTCGCTAACTGTTAAACTGCAGTGGCTTGAATGGCAGGTCACACTGGATTTCTGAAAACACTTGTAAGTGGCCTCCGGCAGCAGCAATACGTGTTGCAGCTTTTTCTTGGCCTTGGGCTGAGGACATCGTTATGGAGCTGTGAGGGTCTCTCTCACACTCTGGCTCTGGAAAACTCGACCAGACTGTGACTGTAAAGGGTGGGAGAGTTTTCTGTCACCAACAAGCAGGAAAGGAAGGCATTTTGAGCTTTGTTTGCAGTGGATTTGCCTGAGGCAGCGGAGGTAAGGAGTGAGGAGGGCGAGTGGGGTGGGCAGGATGGCAGCAGCTGCATCTGTCCGAGAGCTCTGCGCTAACCCCTTTCTTCTCCACAGAAGCAGGAGGGGGGAGTAGCTCAAGGTCCCCAAATGCAGGCCGGGAAGATAATTTGCAAGGTGTGGCTGATGCTGCAGTTACCTCTGTTCTCTAGGTAGCTGTAATGCCATCGGTTACACAGAATTCTCGTCGTTACTGTCGCTGGCCCTATTTGCTCGATGTGCGGTGGTGGTTGTTGCGTTGTTCCGTGGGTGATGCTGCGGTGCTGATCACTACACGTTTACTTCCCGGTGGACAGCAGGGATTCTGCCTGTAAGCCCAGCAAAGAATGAGTGGGTGGCACGAACCTGACTCCTTCACACTGAGCAGAGAACGTATCTCCCTTTACACTTATCCCAAACAGGCTAAGCCTCATGATAGTCTTAACTGTCCAGGTTCACGTTCATTAACAGCCTGGCTTGATACGAAACCTTCTGCTCCCTTTAGGATGTGCTGGGACGAAGGGAGAACATAAACAGCATAGCTAAAAAACAACCAGAGGGGATAGCAGAATATACACAGCTTTTCTCAATTGCTACACTTCAGGCAATTTCCTGAATGCAGATCTTCTTTTGGGACAAGGTAAGTTTCTAGGAGCCATCTATCCATTTCCATGGTTCTGCCATCCTGCACCAGTCGTTTTCTCACCGTTCAGCTGTATCTGTACCTGTGGCCTAAGCAAAAAGCGCTCTCGAGTCTCCCAAGCGATGAGATTTTTTTCAAAGGAAATAACCTGTTTTACTGTCAAACTTTTGATATCCTTTGGAACCCTTTCAAAAGTTCTGCCCGAGTGTTATAATTCAGTGTGTGCACATACATTGTAGCCTAAGTGTTATGAATAGGAGTTACCTAGTCTGCTGCTGAAATGCAGTTGTTTCCTCTTCTAGCAACACTGCACAACAGACTGGGAGATGTTAGGATAAAAACAGTTTTCCAAGAGAACCTTGTCTAAAATGATGTGCTTGAGGAGGGACAAAAGCTGTAGTCCGGAACATGTGATTGTAAATATATTGTAATATATTAGTTCCTGTGGGGGTTTTATTAAATATTTTTAATATCCAGTTCAAGCTACTCCTGTTTTGAACCTATTAGAGTGAATGGAAAGACTTGATTGTCTGATGCAACCTTGAGAGCCTTCAGCTGATGTTTGAGAAGGGAATACTATTCTCCTGAAGTTGTTCTGTGTTCCTACAGAATCCTGTCCTTTCCAAGAAACCTCATAAACGCCAGGGACACACGCAAGGGACTAGCGGCTGCGTTCCGAATGTGGAGTGAAGTTTCACCGTTCAGCTTCAGAGAAGTGCCACGCCACGTAGCGAGTGACTTGAAAATAGGTAAGCCTGCACAGGCTCCTGGACTGACGGAACAGTCTCGTGCACGTTAACTCCACAAGGGACTTGTGGAGTTTGGAGGCAGGAGATAGTCCTCCTCTGCTGTATGGACATAGCAGGGCCTCTTGGACGAGGAACTGGGGCATCGTTTGCCTTTAGTCAGGTACAGAAACTACTTTTAGTTGCTCTAAAGAGATCTTCATATCATAATTAACACTTTCTGTGAATCTTGCAGTCGGGAAGCTTTAGGTATTTGACAAGAATTAACCCTCAAAATCTGCCACTGGGACAGGATTAGCTCTATTCCACAGATGGGGAAACTGAATATTGAAATGACATATCCAAGGTCACACAGAGCAGGTGACGGATTCCAGCGTGTTTATGGTTTTAGTCTCCCTTTTGCTGATCCTGTTGAAGCACCATCTTTTCTCTGTCCTCCCTCCCCTCCCCTTCCTTCTGCCCCTGTACCGCTATACTTCCCAAGTTTCTCAGGCCTAGAAAAATGTTAGTTCTGAGGCATTATCTGCTCAACCCCAGATGTAAATTCTTCCTGGGATTTATGGTCTGTGTGAAAGAATTATTTCCTGCGCAGATGGCAGCAATATTGAGATAACCAGCGGATTTACCATTGTTTCGCAACGTGCTCTTCACTCTCGTGTTGCATGACGCTACTTACAGGCACACCATATGCCTTCCCAGGGGTCTGTCCTGCTACCATGTGTGAGCTCCAAGTGGCCCAGTTCCATTGGACGCAGGCTACGCTGCGATGCTGTCATGGTGCTAGCAAAAAGACAGCAAGCAGCTATGACTCTAAGGCTATCTGCTTATTTACATTTAAAATGGAACAATTACATCCTGGGGTTATCATCTCACTGTCCAACTTCTCTCCAAAATAAAGAAAAATTTCCATGTGATGTTGCAAAAAGAGCTCAGCATTCCTTTCTGAAAAGTAGACTCATTTGTGTCTGTTGGAAACAGCTCTAAATCCAGGGTCATCACAGGGCTGAGTATAGTTTGCACCACAGCCATCATTCCTGACAATTGCTTTGCATTTATTTTTCTTTCTGTGGCTCTGTAGGTTGGAAAATATGTGGGATACCATAAGAGATTTTTTTTTTTTTTTTTGTAAACCACAAGTTTACAGCTGTCTGTGTCCTGGATGGCCTTACCCTGCTAGATACACTAAATCTGCTTCTTTTTTCACAGGCTTCTACTCTATCAATCACACAGACTGCCTGGAGTCTCTTATTCACCACTGCTTTGATGGAACAACAGGGGAACTTGCCCATGCCTTCTTCCCACCCAACGGGGAAATCCATTTTGATGACCATGAATATTGGATATTGGGGAATACCCGGTTCAGCTGGAAAAAAGGTAACATGTGTCTCCGGGAGTGCATGATTAATGCCTGTAGGACTTGTATTTTAGTCCTTGTTCTGGGGTTTACCTAGTATGGGGAAGAGACAACAGAAATGGTTGTGATTTTCTGTAGTTTTGGAAGCTGTTGGTCTTGCTGTCATGTGACTGAACTGCTGTAAGGGACCGTGTTTGGTGGCAGTGCCGTTTCTTTCTGAATATTTCAGTGAACTTACTCACTAGTTCGGCCACATACTCAGTTACTACATCTGGTTTCTGCCCAGGCAGGTGCATCTCTGAGAAGGGCCATGTTATATTACTTCAGCTTGTTGGCATGGCTCTTTACATTTTAGGTTTTTTGGGTTTGTGGGCACCTAAAAATGTCTGTGTTGCTTGCAGCTTGGTGGTTTTTTTTCCTTGGTTTTTTTTTTTTTTTTTAAGTGATATCAAAACCAACTTTTAATTAAAAGCAGATGGTCCCTGACTAGCAAATTCGGTTCATATTGTATGACCAACTCAGTACTTTTTTTGTAAGTAAGATATTCTGCTTTTCACCAAATAGAGAGGAGAGGAGATTTTAGGTGACGTAGAAGGACTTTTCCTATCCTTGTTTTCCAAAGCACAGCAACAGATAACATCTAGGGACAAAGACCAGAGGGAGATGATTTTTAAAGCAAGAATGTCAGTGTGTATTAAGGAAAAACTGGTCAGATTAAATTTTGTGAAATACTCAGCTTTGAAAAGATGCCCTTCTCCATCAAACTTCTGAAGTCTGCTAACTATATCAAATGGCAATGTTTGTCAGGTAGAATAAAAATCAGTTTGGTAACAAGCCTATGCCTCGAAGTTACAGAGTTATCAGGGAACAATGTGTTTTTCTAACCTGCGTTTTTCTGCAAGCAGCTGTTGAAACAAGTATAGACACTTGTAAAACTTGATTCTTAGTGAAATTTTACTAAGATTATGGAATAAATCAGTGTCCTGAGTGCCAGTTCTGCCACTGACTCTCCATCATGGCAGTGTAACTCCAGTCTTTTCTATGGAGACAGTCATGCAGTTGATTTGCATGCAATTCAGTCACCTTTGTGAAACAGTTAATAACACTTCTGACTTCAGAAGGCCAGTGTAAGGCTGAGCCATTTAATACTTGTTCACAATGATTGCTTCTCTTTCCAAAGCTAAATTAGCCTTCTTTATTGGCATAAAGAAGAATGGGAACAAAGTAGAACGAAATCATTGTTCTTCCAAGTCACGTCAGAGAGATTTAGCAGAATTCTTTAAGATCATCCAAAAAAAATCCACCCACTAGGCATTCCTAGTTAATGTACTGATGAATTAAGCACACGTACAAGCTACCCCTTTCAGATCCTTTCTTTCCATAAGCAGTTGGGTTTAACACAGGAATTGTGTGAGATTCTTGTGGCCTGTAATTGTGCAAGGTATCAAGATAGGTGTCGGTAATAACACCTCTTGTGAGTCATCTTTCAGTTAAAATCCATCTCTGCTGGAAGCAGGCTTCAAGATGCTACCCAGAAACTACAGGCTAGGGGGGATGCAGAGGTCCATCGGAGGCTCTTTCAGACTGGAATATTCCAGCTAGCGATCTCATTCCCAAACAGCCATTTCCAGTTACAGCTCAGGGCTGTGGGAACAAAGTTAGCAGAAAGCTGTCGAGAGTAAGTAAGTATTACGCAGGGCACTTGCCTTCATTTCAAACATTGCGCTCTCAGAGCAGTTTTCCTGTAGTCTGGCAGTGCTGCTCTGTGTCCTGCTGTTTCAAATTAGAAGCATGTGGAAATAATTGGCTCATCTATTTGCACCCAAGCAGCTACAGAGAAGATGAAACTGGGGCAACCTTTGATAAGACCATACTGTCCTAGTGCTAAAATATTTCCTCTGGTTTTATACCAGGATTAGCAAATGTACTTCACCACACAGTGCCAGCTGTTTTTCTGTTTCTCTTCCAGGTGTTTGGCTGACAGATCTGGTACATGTAGCAGCTCACGAAATAGGACACGCCTTAGGACTCATGCACTCCCTGAATCCCAACGCCCTCATGCACATCAATGCCACTTTGACTGGGAAAAAGACCATCTCTCAAGATGAAGTCTGGGGAATTCACAGACTTTACGGTAAGGAAAGCAAGGTTGTGCTCTGGGCTCCTCTGTGTAAAGAAGGTTTGCCTGAAGTGCCAGTTGGATCCTGTGGAGCTCTTACGGTGTTAGACCCTCATCCTTTGGCAGGACTAGGCTGTAAGGCAGTGAGCAGGAGGGATCTGACTCCTTTTTATGCAAAGCAGAGCTAAAAGGAGGTGTAGCATTTCTGTTTCCAGCACTGCTAGCTTCAAACGTGATGGACGGGAGGCTGGAGGTCCGTGTTCCCACCTTCCCAGATGGCAGTTCTGAGAAAAGGTTTCAGAGGGGTCAGTCCGCCCTGTCCTCAGGCTGCTCTGAGCAGCTCCAGCAGAGGCACAGGCACTGTCTGTGTTCTCACGTGCCTGGCTCATTATGTCCCAGCCCAGCAACCAGCTCTGGGCAGTGACTCTTTGGGCCTTTGGGACTGTGGCTTATACAAGAATAAAAGGTCAATTTTAGCCGTGGAGAGCCCTGACTTGCATTTATACATCCGCAAGCATCAGGTGCCCAAAGGAGAAGCTCACATGCAAAGGAGGGGGGAAGGCAAACAGCTGTTAATTACTCTTTTGGCTGGATTCAGATGTATTAATACATGACAAAGCTCTCTGCAAACCAAACAGGCTGTGGCAAGATTCTCTCCAGCTCCAATACGTTTGCCTGCTACTCTTCAAACGTGAGCTAGTGGAGGACTTACAAATAGCAACTCGCTTGAATCACTGACGCTCCTGCATGAAAGTAGCTCGGTATCCAGTCCACTGCTCACATAATAATGGTACCCTGCTCTAGTTAGTTATTTGCTCCTGTTTTAGATTCTTTCCTATCCCAGCTCTATCATTTACATTGAACAATCTGATTTAGGTGAAATGTCAATTTGATTTCCAGAAAGAACGGTCTACCCCAATTCCTCTAATGTCTTGTCGTCTCCTGTTTCAGGATGTAAAGACAGATTATTTATGTGCCCATCATGGGCACAAAAAGGTTTCTGTGAGAAACGTAGGAAGTTGATGAAAAAGCACTGTCCATCCACCTGTGACTTCTGCTACGGTATCTAACTTTTCTTCTGGGATTCTTTGTGGGGTTTGCACAGAGGGAGGAAGTTAAGCAGAGTTTGCTGCAGGGATAGGCAGGATCTTAATTCCACACTAGAGATCGGTGGATGCAAATGACTAGCCCCATCCAGCTCCAATGAGAAGCACAGCAGAGATGGCCTCTTACGTATCTGAGCCAAGATCAAGGCTTGGAAACAGGAAGCAGCTTTGATGTGTAAACATTTGTGGACTAGAACCTTAAACTGTCCCGTTCTTCTCTAGTTAACTGAACCAATGATCGGGAGTCTCTGAAAACACAACTACTCTGTGTGCCTCAGTCTGCTTCCCTTTTGGACCCAACTGAGGAAGTGAGATGCTGATGTGTTAAATTCAGAGATAAGAGATGCAGTACACTTCCTGATGCAGTGATGGGACATAAGACAAATGACATCTCAAGCACAACTAGACTTGAGCTGCTCTGAAGAAAAGGAGATAAAGTATGTTAATCACCTTATCTAGTCTCTCAGTTTTATGAATCCAGATAAGGGACTAGTGCAGGATCAGGTCAAGATACTGCAGCTGTGGAATTAAGCTTCAGATATATACTTACTGACTTTAAGATGATGTACGGTATAACTAGTACCTCCTTCTCCAGTACAGAGGTCTTTTTGTAGATCACAGTAATGCAAAGATGCAGTCAGATAATTACAAATCTGTATATTCTAGGGGACTGTTCATATACAGAATGTATACTCTTCCATATATATGAAACAGGCAAGGTGATTTTTTTATCCTTCTCTGTCAGTCTACAAGCCACAAAATTGTTACCTTTGCATATGTATAAAGTTACATGTCTATCTAAGAATTGCTCAGTAGGAGGCATTTTTAAATTAATACTTTTAAGGTTCCTTAGGTGGTAACATAATTCTGTGAAAGTTTTAGAATGACTAAAGCTTGATAATGAGATATGCTAACTTTTGCCATTTCTTTCTCTCACCTCTGGTGGACAGAATTTCCATTTCCAACAGTCCCCCCTACTCTGCCCCCACCAAGGACAAAAACCAAGACTGTTTCTGAAGGCAGGAACGTCACCTTCCGCTGTGGACAGAAGATAATTCATAAAAAAGGCAAAGTTTAGTAAGTGCTCTATCTTTTATTCCAGTCCTTTAGGAGACTGCAGCTTACATACCAAAAAGGATGAGGAAGGATGTCAAAACAGCATAAATAAGAATGCAGTTTATCTTCTGGAGCGTGTCACTGTCTTATTTGGCACTCAGAGTAGAAAGAGGGGGGCTGGCTAACTGTGAAAAGGGAGTGTGCAAATATTGTTTATAACATTGCAAAGCAGTTAGGCTGAAAGCAGAGCTATCGGAAACAAGCAAGCTGAGTTGAAAAAGGATAAAATCCAATTCATATATATAGCACAAAGATAATTCTTACCATCAAGTCGAATTCCCTGGCCCAGATGCTGCAAAAACCTAGTCTTCAATTTACCCTTTTCAATTAATAGTTTGTTAGCTCTTACTAACGTACAAATACATTATTTCTGGATGTATCTAAAACAGATATCTAAAACAGATATGCTGAAGTCCATGAGTTAGTTTAGACTGAGGATCCAAATTCCCGTCAACTTTCATTAAGATTCAAGCTCTGAAATTACTCAGGATAGTGCCCTGTTATAGCTGCCATTGTCTACCTGAAATATATAGTAAAACTTAACCTTGTTTTGTTGAAGTCCCATCTGTGCTGTACACTTATTCAGCAAAAGTTATATATTGCATTGTACTAGACACTTTGTAGTTTAATTTCTATTATTTTTCTTATGACAGCTGGTATAAAGATAAGGAGCTTCTGGAATACTCATATCCAGGTTACTTATCCTTAAATGAAGATCACATGAGCATCATTGCAAATGCAATTAATGAAGGAACTTACACTTGTATAGTAAAGAAAAAAGAAAGAATCTTGACTACTTATTCCTGGAGAATCAGACTGAAGCACTAACAAGGGCCCTGGACTGAGCACTTCAATTACTGCTAGTTCTGTTTCAAATTCAAAACATTTCTTTGGCATTTTATATTTAATCTCCAGTAGTGCAACTGAACTTCTAAAATCAACTGCTTCCATACCTTGGGCAAAAAAGACTCTGAGACTTGATTACTGGAATGCAAAACTTTTCCACATTAGTTTTAATGATAAAGAATTTATCAAGTATGCTGTACAGAGAATTAAATTTTTTTTTTTAAAAAAAAGTGTCAGATTTTGCATTTAAACTATGTGGATCACTGTGGACTGCTGAAAAACAAGAACATAACTCTTCATCAAACAAATGAACGAACGGAGTGATGGCTCAGGTATGTTGCAGTGGAGGCAAAGGTATTGTGGAAGGAAAATGACCAGTTATACTCTGTAAGTGTTTTGCTGTCATTTTTTTAGATCCTGGTGCATAGCAATAGAAGCATGTATAAAAAAAGTATAAGACCTAATATTACTTTTACTTGCCAGGAGGATGTAGGGTCACAACAAACCCTTACTCCATTCCACATTTTGATGTGTTCAGGTCAAGTATCCACAGAATGTCTTCTCCCCCCGCAACCGTTTTTCTGTGGTTTGTATTTATTACTTGTGTAATCTTATCCCAATAGACTATTTACCTCCATCAGCAGCTCCTCATAACTTGTCCTTCAGGTGTCTGATCAAGAAGCCTCTCAACTCCTTCAAGAGAGATGAGGTAATTTCCATCACTATCCTCCCCCCGTCACCCAAATGATGAGGTAAATGTGCCGCATCCAACAGGAAAATAGCATTAGTAGTGGTAGGCAAAGCCTATTACACTCAAACATCTACAGTGGTGGAGCATTCATTTGCACAGTTAGGAATCCCTGACATTCATTACATTTAGCAAGACCCTTACTTGTATTAAAGCAGCCTACATTGCTCTTTGTCTTAGGTTCATCCTTTTTTAGTTGTCCTCTTAACCTCTTGAAACAAGTTTCTTCCTACTTAAAAGTACCAACAAAACTGCAAAGCATCTCACACACTGCAGTATATGTCAGCAGCCTAGGAAGACCTCTGTATTAGAGCAGAAAGGCTCTATCAGTAAAATTCTCCTCTTGTTCTAGGACAGTTTTACCATCACAGTTAGCTAAGAGCACAGCATAGTATAAAACTTAAAAATGTGTCTTTGCATGGACAATTAAGCTCAGGATCATAAAAGGCAAGCACTCTATGCAAACATAGACAATTGAGACAAAATAAAAGCTGAGATGCAGTAACCAAACAATGTTGCACTACTCAGGGAGAGCCCTTTTACAAAAAAGAAATGGAGGTTACACATATCTCTCATAACCATATTAAATTTCCATTGCAATCCAGCTTTAGGTTTTCTTTGTTTTACTATAACTTTCCCAACTTAGATGAATAATCCTTTTTGTCAGGAACATACATCTTGCAGCAACGTCCACGCTGGCTGCAACAATGCCAAGGAAGCTAGGAAGGAAATAATTTCACAGAGTGCAAGATGCATAGCACAGCTTGAAATACAAAATATGCAGTCATATTCTAATCCTTTAGAGCTTAGCACAGGCCATGGCAAAATAGCTCTCCTTTGCTGTACTCACTGGGATGTTGCAAAAACCCCTGCTTTTCGATGGGTTATTGATCTCCACCTGTGAGGAATCTTGCTAAAATCAGGCATATTTCAGTTAACAGACTAGTAATAGAACTGTTTCTCCTTCAGTACTAGGCAATCAATCAGGCCTGAAGAGAAAACAGTTCTGTACTCCTCCACAGGAAAAACAACAACAACAAACCCTACTGGTTTCAAAATTTAACACAGATTTTAGTACATCCAAATTCCAGAAAAACTCTTAAAATGTACTGAAATTGATAAATTATAAACATTCTAAGTTAATCCTTTTACTGGACTGGTGCTGAGTTCTGATTGCCTCAATACTCCTGTTCCCAGAAAAGAATGATAGCATTATAAATCAGAGACTCAAAAGGATGCGATTCCTCCGGTCTTTCATCTTACAAGCAAGGACTGGAATATGGCATTATAGAATCAGTAAAGCTAAGCTCTTCTTTTTATGGAAAAAGGGCATATTTAAAAGAACTTTCTAGAAAATAAAGTTTCAAGCCTCCATATTAAATCTTTTTAGTTTTAAAAAACAATTAAACTATTTTTAGTACTACTTTTGCACCAGTACCATTATAAATACACATATACAACGCATCAAACAGTATTCAGCTCAGCAGTGCACCCAAAAATAGTGTCAGTGAGTATCGAGCCCAACCCAGCCTAGCTCTCTCCAAGGCACACAACAGGAAAGAAACCTCAGAACTGTTATGGTTTTTTGCACCAACTATATTCAGACACATACAATTTACTTAAATTAAAAAAAGTTGTTTGCCCAGGCTGACAATATGCTGTAATAGTGTCAGCACAGATCTGGGGAGCAGCAGGGGGGGAATAAGTTTCCACTCTAGAAGACTTAATGCCACCAACATCCAAGTTTGCTGCATGTGAAGAAATGAAATCCTTCACACTATTAAACAATTAGAAATGTATTTTAATTCTACAAATTTACAAGGAAAAACAACAAAACAAAACAAACCCAACAAAAAAAACTAAAAATAAAACAGAAACTGTTCAAGGATTGTACTTCAAGTTTTCCTTTGTTAAATTTTGTAATGATCCTTGGCTTTTCAGGTTAATTCCAGTCCTCTAATGGAATGCAGCAGTTATACTCCACACCCAGCAAGAGCCTTTGAATCTGTGATGACATTTGACTTTTTTTTTTTTCCTGTGAAAAACATCGAGTTTCCCTGACGTGAAGAACAGAACTGGGGCACTCAGAAATCCACTCACATGAACAGTTCTTTTTTTTCTTCTCCTCCTCTTTCATGTTGAGTTTAAAACTTGAGGCTGAAACCAGGTCCTGCAGCAGATGCTCCTTGATTTGTGGTGGTCAGATGAAAACCTGTATCTTTCAGATCATCATCACCCTGTGAAAACCAATTACAATTCATTTATCAGTAAGTGTCTGTGCAGATGCATTTGTCTCCAACACAAAAATCTAAACAACAACAAAATAATCAAAGTATCTCTAGAAGATGAGAAACAAATGTTTTATTTAGTAACATCATAGGTAAGGCTGATGCAGAGTGTTATTCACCATCTTTAAACATTGCTATTTCAAAAGTTATCTTCTAAAGGCATCTCAAGTGTATTCCTGGTTTGTATATCTACTTTTGACTGCATATGCAAAATATGAAAAAAATTTGTGAACACACTGTACAAATAAGCATAAACTACACTTACTCAATGTCTGATGAAACACACTCTGCATACCCTCCATGTCAATTTTTATATCCTGAAAAATCGAGGCTAAATAAACTTTTAAGGCTACTGCATCTGTTAAATTGGGTACAATAACTGCCATTTCATCCATGCTGAGACACAGAAATAGTAATAAATAGTTGATATAATTAAGGTACCTGAGACTGTAATATACTTAGAAGGGCATCTTTTTCAGCCAGCTTTTTTTCAAAATGGGGAGCACAATCCCCACAGATAGAAAGAACACCAACCTTGCCTTTTTTGAATTCTTCTCCAAATATTGGAAAAAGGAGACGGTTTCTATCCCCAAGATAGGCATAACTTACCAGACTTTGGATTTTTTTTTCCAAAATAAATTGCAGCTTTGAAAGCTTAGCTGAAAGTGTAAAACAACATACACTTTCAGAAGAAACATTGTCATGCGCAGCGATAAAACCAGGCATCGTTTCTTTCTCAGATTATGTACTGAAATTATAATTCTGTGAATACAACACTAATTGGACCTGCCCTTTGAAAAGGAACAGAGGGAAGGCTGGACTTCTGTAGTGTTTTGCATGCAAGTGCAGGTGAGTCTCAGGATCCCAAGCCCCAGAAGGCTAACAAAATGCAGCCCACATAAACTTTTCCAAAATTAGGATGTGAACATGTCTGAGGACATCAGAAGTCTGTGGCAGTTGCATCCATCTGCTATGCTTACCAATTGACTATATCCAAGGCCTCCCTCAGGTGGGCGTGGGCTAGTACCACGTTTTACCCTTTGTTGTTCGCTTTTTGCCGGCCAGGTGGGAAACATGGAAGGGTCAATAGGAAGGGGAGTCTCTCGGAAATACTCGTGCTTCAAACCATCTTCAGCAGTAATCCTTCTGGCTGGGTAGTACGTCAGAAAGCTGAGAAGAATTTAGGAAGACAATGAAATAGGGTAGAAGAGACACAGAGAGGCAGACAAGAGAAAAATTTTAGCCCCCAAATTATAAATTCTTCAGAAACACAATTTAGAATTTTCTGATTTTTAACAAAGAATTCTATTAATGGATATGATTGCTAACATATGGGCAATCTAACAGAGCTAGCTAATTTTAAAGGCCTGCTTCTTACATGAACCTATAATTAACGGAACAGCAGCTAGAACTACGTTATCAAAAGTAGCTTTTGTCGGAATCTATTTACAGAGGTATAAATTGTTAAGACACCTCAGAACCTGTGAGTAGTCAGATATAGCTCCCAAGGGACCCGGGATGGTTCAATTAAAATATTTTACAGTGCTGCTTTGCTTTTTAGAGAAGACAACTGAGATTATATTGATATACCACAAAATATTGTAATATAGTGTAACTTAACTGTACAACCTGTGGTTATTTTAAACCTTTCACAATACAGAAACATGTTTCTGTACTGTACTATTCATCCTACCAAACAGTGTTTGGCCCTGACTGTGTAAAAGCTTATATATCCAAGATTTGTACATGTAATGAGTTCCACTGACTTACGTACACTTACTTGTGTGTTTCTGCAAGTTCCAGACCCACAAGAATACTACAGAATTGTCATTCTTACCCAGAATAATGAAGACACAGCCCTATCATAACCAATTAAGAAGTACAGATGACAGTTATGTGATACCTATCTTTAGTAAGACAAGTTGTGCTTGGACCTTCTAAAAGGTTATCTAACTTCCAATAAATTATTCACAACTCATTCAAAAACCTGGAGCAGCATAATTCTTAAAAATGGGAAAGACTGAAAATCCCCCCCTTTAAAAAAAAAAAAAAAAAGGGGTGTTTTTTTAGTTTAATTTTTTTTAATAGAGACAAGGTCTAAGTAAGATCTGAAACTCATTGATTTCCACTACTTCACATCATGAAATTTAAAGGCAGTATGAAGGGAGGGGGGAAACAAAAATCTCTCAAGCCATTGTCAGCCTTTTAAAGAACAATGAATTGGAACACAATCAAAATGCACCAGCAGAGTTAGTTAAAAGGACTGCCAGAACATCAGATGTGACAGAACTCATGAACTTTGAAAATCTAGGAAAAAAACAAGATTGCTGTTTTCCTAATTCTTTATATGATCTCTAGAATGTACTGCTTTTTTTCCTTTTTTCAACTGCAATTTAACTGTTTTAACAAGATCCATCAGCAAACTGCATGATAGCTGACTCACCACATAATTAAACACGACAGAATGAGCTGAAACTACTACTAAAACATTTTTCTGTTATTCTAGGATATAGGTGTGCAAGAATAATCTTGGACTGAGGTTTAACAGCAGGTGTTAAGAGCATGGTACACTGAATAAAGCTGTTGTGAGAGTGAGGAATAGCATTGCAAGGAATGTCACAAACTTCAAATGCATCAGCATGCTTTGACAAGGTTAAATGCAGTGAAATACCATGCTTCACTACAAGTCATTTTCCACCGCTATCAGAGGACATGAACACATTCTCCCAAGGATACCCTAGAAGCTACCACTTA
The DNA here is from genome assembly GCF_900496995.4 of Aquila chrysaetos chrysaetos. NCBI lineage: Eukaryota > Metazoa > Chordata > Aves > Accipitriformes > Accipitridae > Aquila > Aquila chrysaetos. Next base: position 2,752,634 of record NC_044009.1, on the reverse strand, counting down.
CTTGTTCATCAGATCAAACCCCTGATCAGAGAGGAGCGCTCCAAATCTCTTGCGTAGATTGTTATAGGGATATTCTGTGAATGTCATCTTCTTTACTGCTGGCAGCTCATTGTAACCAGGCCAGATTTTTTCGCTTGGAGTACCCAGATCCTGTAAATTAAATTATCTCCTTAATAAAGTCATTCTAGAGTGCAACCCTTCTACTTATTCATTACATAGGTACAGGAGTTGATAAGTATCCAGAGAAAACAGACAAAACACAAATCACGGTCTTAGCCTACTGTAAGTACTATAAAACAAGAATCAGAGTAATAAGCCTCTTATTAAGGCTGAGTCTCCGTCAAAGAGCAATAAGCACTTTTAGTTTCTTACTACTCTAATTTACCTGTCTCTAAAACCAGTCAGAATGCAAAGGCCTTAAAAAAATTACCTTAAAAACTTTGTTAATCTGGTCAATTTCTGACTTCCCTGGAAACAGCGGTTTCTGCGTTAACAGCTCTCCAAATATACACCCTACCGACCACATGTCTATCGCCGTTGAATATTCCTGAAAAGAAGGAATATATTATACCTTATAAAATCAGTAAGGTACTTTAACCGAGTTGTTTGGGGGGAGTGGGGTGGTGGTAGTGTTGCTTTGGTTTGGGGTTTTATTTGGGGTTTGGTTTAGTTTGTTTTATTTTTTTCAGGATTCTACCACTCTGAACAGAACACATACAGTCATTCCAATACCCGAGGCACAGGTCTCAACTGTATTTAAAAGTTAGTATTACTACTGTGAATTACGAGTAATACTCATATACACAAATACTTCAGGATGAAACGTGCCAGTCTCCACAATGCTGCTTTTCTTTTTCACTCCCAGAGCATCACAACCAGCAAAGCATTTTAACTTGCACTCTCTCTCACAGAGATCCTTAGCCCTTAGTTTGCCACAACAGCAATCTCAGGTTACAGGCACAAAACCTGGTCTCCATGGTACACCTCTTCTCTTAAACGTAGCCATACAAAAACATCTTTGAAAGGTAGCATAGGCCTTCTTTTACCTTTGCACCCTTTTATTTTGGTAGTAGTGGAATATTTTTTTTCCAGCATGGTCCTTGTCACAGAAGCCCTACAGAACCCTACTGATTTCATCCAGATTTCGGTTATGAGACAGGTAATCAGTAGGGAACATTGCCAGAATGTTCCCAATACCTTGTTCTGCTCTCAGGTGTCACAAATTTTAAACCAAGGTTAAAAAAAATAATAAAAATCCAGCCACCTAAGATGACAGTGACAGTTTGTACCAATCCATGAGAAGTCCAGCAGCACTACCACGTCAGCATTCTAAAGGAGAAAAACTCAATCTATCACCCACCTTCTGTCTGGGGAAGATGGAAACTTTTTAGCTGTGTTATTAGGAAAAACAATACTAAAGATTTAGAATTTCTACCTCTAAATCAATATAAAGAATCAAGCATACTCATACTTTGTTTATAAATTTTAAAATAAAGTTAGTCTGAAGAGTCATTCCTCTAACAGCCAGAGGGACAAGGAGAAACGTACCTTAGCTCCAAGCAACAACTCCGGAGCCCTGTACCAAAGCGTCACAACCACTGGCGTGTAAGGCTTCAGCGGAGATCCGTATTCTCGGGCTAGTCCAAAATCTCCAACCTAAATGAAAACTGGTAATCAGCAATATTTCCAACATTGACCATACCATTTACTATCAGTGCCGGTACGCGTTGGCCATGTTGGCTATTGCAAGCCTTCCAGCTTTCAAAAATAGCCACACGGAATACACTGTTTCTCATGCACCTTCTGTCTTTTTTCCACTCAAGGGAAAAAACATTTCTCCCTTCCTGAAGCCAAGTAGGAGTTCCTGTTGTTGATCACCTTGACAGAAAGCTTATATGGCAGGGGAAAACAAAACAAACCAACAACAACAGATGGTAACTTCAACTTTGCAAGCAAGAAAAAAATTCAAAGTCCAGTTTGCCTGAGAAAGGGAAAGGCTAAAAATTTAAATGTTATGTCCTGATCTTATTATTACTGCTTTTCTCTTAGATTTTTGTAAGAAGTCAGTGAAAGGTTAGATAGATTTTTGAAGTATGCAACTTTTTTAAAAGATGTTTTCTTTGTAAAGAGAATCTCCATCTCCACCAGTAACTCTACAGTTTAGCACTGCTACAGAGATTTATATTCTTTATTGAGCCTTACAATCTCTCAAGTTGAAAGAGCAATCCTAGTTCAAACACTACATTGCTGTTATAGGAAAAGTAAACGACACTGTCATGCATATGGTACGTTGCATCACCAGGAAGAGAACAGTGTGCAGGCTTCTAATCACGCTATAACGAATTCAGTATTCACTAGACCATGCTTATTTGTCACGTCCTAACAAATCTTACAGCTGTGGCAAGGCAGTCTCGTTAATAGTAAAGTTCACTCTCTCGGAACTGTATGTTTTACCAGCCACATCTCATACCTCTTAAAGATTAATGCACAACATTCTATCCAGCCCTTGACATAGCTATAATGCAGTGTAATTCTGCAATACAAGCTTTTTAATAAGTGTAGTATATTTAATGTAATTCTTACTTTTAAAATGCCTGAATGACTGAGCAACAAGTTGGAAGTTTTCAAGTCTCGGTGAAGTATCCAGTTGTCGTGAAGATGCTTGACTCCTCGCAGTAACTGAATCATCAAGGTTTTCACTTCACCTGAAATGATAAAAAGAAGCCAAATGCATTTAAGAGAATAAATCTTTATGAATTTTCTGTTTGTTTGTTTGGAGAACAGGGAAGGGGCAGGGGGAAGAAAGAGATGTCAAGTTAAAAGCACAGTATAGACTGCACCATAAAAATGTGTCATGGAACAAGAGCAGTTAAACCTAGAGAGCTGCCAATAAAGCAAAAAATAATTTGGATAGCTGGAACGCATCCAAATAATACTCAGAAATTAATGCCTCTCAAAAACATAGAAAGCAGCCAAAATTAAAACCCAGTGTTTCTTTTTCAGTTTAGCACAGGGGAAACTCCCTCAATTTCACACCTGAACCTCCACTTCACCCTAAGCATGCAAACTGGATTCAGCAGCCAAGTATCACTACGAATATCGGCACTCCCAGCCTACGATCCTATCTTAGCTTGTATCAGTAAAATCAGACCGAACAGAGAAAAAGCAATGAAGTCTCTGTTCCAAAGAACAGTCATAGGACATTCCAAGGCAATACACATCACCGTACAAAGCTAGTTCTCTGATGTCAGTACAGCCCAAAGACACTGAGGTTTGTGTTGACCAGTTTTCCAGTTTTGAGAATTATAGAAGACTATGACAAACAGTACCTGGTAGAAATGGTTGCTTCATTGTTTCCATCAGACTCTTGAGATCGTGTTCTACGTAGTTCATTACAATATAGATTTTATCCATATTACTACCTACAACAATTTCCTAAAACACAGAAACAAATGATCAAAACAAGCACGCGGTATTTAAAAAGCATGCAAAAATGAATTTTAGAAATCTACTGACAAGAGAATAAATGGAGCCTGACAGTGGTAAAATCCATAGAAAATGTTATTTTTCTATGGAAAAAAAAAGACCCAGCTCATTTTTGCAAAACATCGGATTATGTAGGGACAAGTAATGTCTATATAGTTTTACAGGTAATATAAAACTGTTTACAGAAACCAGCTCTGCTACAAATGCTAACATTTTTATAAGGCATTTTAAAAGCCAAGAGGCAGTATTTCAAGAACAAAAATGCTTTTGAAATAGAAGATTGTGGCCTTACTCTGACAGTGACAATATTTAGATGTTGTGCTTTCAGAATAGTATTTATTTCTCTCAGAGAAGTAATGGGAAAGCCTTCCTTTTCCTTTTCCATTTTCAGTCGCTTCAGAGCCACAATTTCATCTGCAAAGAAAACAGAATTATTAACTGCAGATTTCCCATCACATAGCTAATAAAATACATGTCAAGAGGTCCCGCAGTCTTCTGTCACTAATTTATTTGAGTGAAAACTGTTACTCAAGACATTATGTTGAACCAAGAAGCAGAGTCAGTCTCACATTAGCAAAGTAAAAACAAAAAACCCCACCAACAACAACAGAAGATTGCCAAGTTTAAAGAATAAAATCCAAAACAACAATCCAAAAGCTGCATCACGGATTTTAGTGTAGTGTATTCCAACTCACCTGGGAAGAAACTAAAGAAAAAGTATATTTAACTCTAAACTTCTCACCATAGTTAGGAAGATAAGACAGCAGACAGAAATGCCTCAAATGCAGTTATGCAGTTTACCTCTGTTTAAAGACCCAACTTGAAACCAAGGTGCTACTCAAAACATTACTGAAATGAATCATTTAAATACATCTGTTTTTTGCATGATACTGTGGAAATAATGGTTATGTCAGCCTCAGAGCAGGCCTCAAGACAGAGAAGGAAAATTAAAACAAGCTCATGGTAGCTGTCCAGTAAACAAGTGAACTCAGAGAAACCACAATGCCAGCTGTATATTTCCACTCCCCAAAGGAGACCAAATGGTCATATTATTCTGAAATAAACAGAGGAACCAGAATTTAAACCTGTCACCAAAATCACAGCTTGTCAGTTGGAACCTGAGAATAACCCTAATTTCTGTCTAGGTCTGCTTTGGAACATAGTTCTTTTCACAAGCTCTCTTCGCCTTCTGCCAACTCTATTTAAAACTGCAGATATTTAATTTACTGTGCTACGGTCCCCTTGAAAATGAGCAGCTTGTATCGCTAGTGATGGCAACATTACAGGGAAACCGAGGTCAGAGCCAAAAGAGCGGATCATATCTTGCTGTGCAATATCTTTTTCCAGGGGAAAAAAAAAAAAAAAAAAAAAGTGCTGCACCAATATCACTATTTTTGTTAAACTGTCAAAGCAAGTATTTCTTTCACTTGAAGAATCACTATGGAAGAGGGACATACAAATGACTTGATCATTGGCTCTTGTACCATTCATAGGAAATGCAACAATTTCTTCAAGATGCTTGCCATTACAAACCAAATAAGCAAAGAGATTGAGTTTTAAAAATATTAAATCCACTTGTATACACAAGAAGTGGTTTTCTGAGAGGGAGATCTAAAAATGAAGAGTGACGTTTTTTTCTACAACAAAATACTGCAGTATATACTCACTGCACACCAACTGCTGCTTTTATGAATTCTCTAATCGGTAGCTGTGCTTACACTGACGCCTGCTGGAATGCTTTTATCAAATTTTGAAAACCTCCAACCCGGTAACTATCTACAGCAGATCTTAAGCCAGAAATAACTGCCTTTTGAGCCAGAAACTGAAATAGTGTTCATTGTTCTACATCACCATGGCCAATACAGAGATTACTTGTGAACTCAAAGAGCTAGAAGTAAAGCCTTTATGTCAAAGTCCACATCCTATTAAAAAGCATACATTATTCTTAATAAAAGAAGAAGTATCTTAGTTTTTGTTCATCAATGAAAAATGCAGAACTGTAATTTGCATACAACTGCAGCCCTAAATACCATGAAGATGATAACTGCAGACCGCTTATACTAACCAGTCTTCTTGTCTTTTGCTCTGTACACTACACCATATGTTCCTTCTTCAATCCTGTTCAAACACTGAAATTCCTCCACGCTACGACATCCCTGAAAAAACAGGAAGACAAGCAACATTTACTCCTCCAGCATCTGGGGGAGGGTTTTGCTTGTTTTTTTTAAGATGACATACGGTAAACTTCAGCAACTTCACAGGAATAGTTAAAATTTACCAAGATAATTCAACAATATGGCTACACCATGTAAGAAAGGGATCTTTGGGGTTTATTTTTACTTGGATCTTTAAAGGAATCCTGAACAGAGTCTGTGTCTTAGTAGGCTAAGTAAATTATTTCATGAACTCTTCACTCATTCACTTTTACACAGAATAAACTGAAATTTCTGCCACAACGGCAAAGGTGGCAACTCAGCACCTTAGACTGATACCTTTCACATAGTTCAATTAATAAGAATATGCTTTCTCTTCGTGTTTCTACACTTTGCTGTTGGCTACAAAAAGAATAACCACCCATCAGTTTATTTTCACGCTAACAAAACTCTTCTCTCAAGTATCTCTTTTCAGCTAGCAATACCAAGATATCAGAGTATCAAATGTAGTATTACATTCTTATCTATATCTAAAAGAGTAATCTCATTTTTGCTCCATGCACATTCCTTCCTTGTCAAAAAAAAGACAGCAGTACCTCACACAGAAATGTGTATTTTGTGACACTGAGTCAGCAAGGCATATTCTGCCCATAAAATATGTGTTTATGATGTTAACAAAGCAGCTAGGGAAATCCATTTGCCTGTGATATTCTCAAGCATCCTTTAAGTGATCCTCTACCTGAAGCGCAGGAAGATACTTAGGAAGCTCTTGTTTCAATTCAATAGGGGAAGAAGCTGGTGAGTCAGGAATATAGTCTCCTTCTGTCATTGCATTGGAATGAGGGGTACCCTCCCCTACTTCCTCCTCTTCTACTTCGCTTCCTGCTGAATCTCGGTCAAATCTCGACTCTGTAACTTTAAAAGTCAGAATCAGTCGTGGAAAGAGGGAGCCATTTGGAACAATTAAGTTCAGCTTTAGACAAGGAAGGGTAGTGAAACACTGATCACCACACACGAGATCTTATGCAATATAGGTTACTGTAACAGAAAAGATCAATGAGAAGCCTAATTTCTCCTCTTTGCAGAGATGATGCTTTCAAGAACCTTCCAGTCATGTGCGTACAATTTCCAATGTTAAATACAGCATGTCATAAAAATAAATCTTTACACTAACAGAATGAAAGAGAAAACTGACCCAGTGTATCTCATTCTGATTGCAAAGCTTTTTTGATGAGAGGACAGGACAAGAGACCCAAATGAAAAAGAAGGAAACATTAGCTCAGTAGAGTAGGATCTGATTTCCTCTAAACATAGACCCTGCAACACATTTCAAGGAAGTTCTGATTCTGACATGAGAATGGCCAAATATACGATGCTTTAGAATGATGGCAAAACTGTAACAAGAAATACATTTAAAATATTTCTAAATATTTGCAGAAATAGATTTTTTGGCTGCAAAAGTTCAGCAAAACACTTTAAATATTCAGTATTTGCATTGTACCAACTGGGATGTGGTTTCCATTTTCCCGTTCCTCCTCTTCACTCATCTCTTCTTCGCTCACCTCTTCTGCAAAACAGAATCAAGTTCAACTGAATAAACTCAACACTTCTGTAGTTCCTTGTAAGGCAGATCACTACTGACATGCTTTTCTAACTTGCCAGGCCTTCTTCGCTATCTAATTAGTGACCTCATACTCCTGTTTCACTTGGAAAGCAAATGCTTCCCCTAACACAACAGAACTGCACCTTTCAGCTTCCAACAGGGAATAATACAATTCTTATTAATTATCTGGGAATTTGGGGATGGGGGCAGGTAAATAAATTAAGTCAGGAAACTTATGAATATTTGCTTATTAACTGGAATCAATTTTAAAGAAAAATACCCAGCCATCAGGGCATGCTTTTAATTACAAGAATGGCTGTAAGTAGACGTATTTACTAAAACTTTTATGTTCATTTACTTGTATTGGCATGAAAAAAAATCTGAAATTTGCAACTGAAAAGAATTCAAAACGACAGAAACGTGTATTTCACCACCCCCCAAATAAGTGCAGAATTGTTCTCTACAGAACACATTTGTTGTGTTACAAAATTACTTAAACTGTTACCCTTACACTGTTTAGAAAACTGAAAGCCATTTTTGTCTTCCTAATCTGGCTTCTTAGATGAGTAATTGGTATTACCTCTATATAAAACGATATGAATATGACTTGTACTTGTTTTTTTCTTTTTAGTTATCTTGACCTGTGAGGTCTCAGCCTATCCTAGACTAAGAGAAAAGGAAAATGTTCAAATAAAACAATACAGAATGAGAAACAAAAAAAAAAATCATAAAACACCATTCTAGGACCTGCTTTATGTTACTCACCAGCTGACTGCTCAGACACTTCCTCAGAATTGCTTCCCGTCTCCTCCTCCTCCTCCTCTTCCTCTCCCTCTTCCTCAGAACCTTCACTGCTAGACTCTTCCTCCTCTTCTTCTGAGCCTGATCCAGATTCTGTACAGGAATAATCAAACACACAACTAAGTAGGCACACGCTCTAACAACAGTGTTTCCTCAACAGACAACTGTACAATTGTCGTGGTTTAACCCCAGCCAGCAACTAAGCACCACGCAGCCGCTCACTCCCTCCCCCCGCCCCCCAGTGGGATGGGGGAGAAAAATCGGGAAAAGAAGTAAAACTCATGGGTTGAGATAAGAACGGTTTAATACAACAGAAAAGAAGAAACTAATAATGATAATGATAACACTAATAAAATGACAGCAGTAATAATAAAAGGATTGGAATATACAAATGATGCACAGTGCAATTGCTCATCACCCGCCAACTGATGCCCAGTTAATCCTGCCCCCACTCCCCCCAGTTTATAGACATGACGTCCCATGGTATGGAATACCCCGGTGGCCACTTTGGGTCAGCTGCCCTGTCTGTGTCCCGTCCCAACTTCTCGTGCCCCTACAGCTTTCTCGCTGGCTGGGCATGACAAGCTGAAAAATCCTTGACTTTAGACTAAACATGACTTAGCAACAACTGAAAACATCAGTGTTATGAACATTCTTCTCATACTGAACTCAAAACATAGCACTGTACCAGCTACTAGGAAGACAATTAATTCTATCCCAGTTGAAACCAGGACAACAATTAATTACATCTACTAAATTGCATTTAGTCACCTGATGAAGACTCTGCTGAGCTGGTTTTTCTCTCACTGTCGCTGATGTCTTGCAAGTCTGAAAGAGGATCTCTCTCTTCTGGTTTCTCTTCTTTTACTGTTGGAGATCATCCAAATTAAAAACAGGGTGCTGACTGAATATCACTTCTACTTATAAGACTCTGAATACCCAGATAACTGCTTTACTTTCTCTGGTCATTAAATTGGAAATACAGAGTGCTAAAAAAAAATTTCACACTCTGCTCAAAAGACAAACAGCTTTTCTGAATTGCAGTGGTGTGGGACCAACAGCCAAAACCGTGGAATATTGACCTTTTGTTTTTCAAACATGATATATGCCTAAGCCCCTCTAAGTGTAATTAAAAAAAAAAAAAAAAAAAAGGTAAAAGTAACATGGTAACAAGTATCACCACAACACAGTCTCACTAATGTGTGTGTATACAGCACTTACTATCAGTTCTTACTATTCTAATGCAGTCCCTCTGGACCACCATGAAATAGCACATGTGAATACCCGTTGATAGATTAGACAGCACCTTCACAGGACTTACTGCCTGCCTCCACCTGGCATTTCAGCTGATTACATTCTGCAATCAGCTTACTTGAAATAGTTACACTTATTTTTACCGCTACACACATTAACAAGGCACACACAGAGCTTTTCTTCTTTAAACAAAGACACTTTTATGTCAATTGTGCAAGTTCTCTACTCACAGTTAGGACCTTCTAGGCATGGGAAGGACCATTTTCTGGCTTAGAAAACAAAATACTGCCTTAAGCATTCATTTTCTTCTACCAGATGACAATTACCAGTGATGCTTCAACTATATTGATCCCTGTAAGGTAACTTTTTAAGGTAGCTTAGTTCCTAATAATAAATCCAACTGGAGCTAGTGTAAACAATCCCTTTTTAATCTGCAAGGGAATTAAACTACAAAATTTTAAAAATGCAGTCAGCTGCTTCTTTCATCATTGAATGAAGTAACTCACTTTGAAACTTTTTAAATTACTTCTCCTACTACTAAAAAGGAAAGATTCATTCAATTTGTCGCTTGCACAATCACCTGCAAAACCAGCATTGCTTTAGAAAAGTACCTATGTATATGTCCATGAGTATTCCAGAGTTATGCCACCATGGCTGAAGTGGACAATACTTTCAATAGAGTACCAGGGATATAAGTTTAGTACTAAAAATTAAACACTACCCCAGAACAGCTCCTCCTAGCCCCCAGGCAAAGGTATTATAAAGTGGCAAATGCTACCTGGTTTCCTGCTCTCTCCTTGCTCAAGCTTGTCTCTTTGCTGTCGTAATGGGCTGCGACTCCAGGGTCTCATTTTTACTTTGTCTCCATATTCTTCCCTCACTGTTCTATGGTGTGCAGAAACTAGTGAAAACAAAACCGGAAGAAATTGTTACATCTCCCTGCCCTAATTAGAATACTTCTCTGTCTGCCACAACCACCTGCTTTGTATACTTTTCGTTTTTCCTTACAAACTAAAGGGTAATGGGAAGGAGTGGAAGTGGAATCTAACTATATGTAGGAGAATAAAGGACTATGATTTACCTCATGCACAATAAAATATGGGTTTGTACTACTTAGAGAAAGATGCTGCCATTCTTGGGAAACAGAAGCAAGATGCCCTATATACTACACAATAAACAGCCTGAAACTAAGGCATTAATGCCAGAGAGAGATGTGCACAGACCAGGAGGATACACGAAGGAATAAAACCAGCTAAGGTTTAGAAGGAGCTGACAGAACACTTAGAGCAATAAAAATAACTAAAATGAAACGCTAGCTAGATTGAGCAATATCAGCATAAATACCAAGCACAAAAAGGAGCTGTTCCGTATGAGCCGAACTAGAAAGACTAGCAATAAACATGGCTGCTTCTGCTACTCTTGAACAACCTTTGTCACCTGATCACAAGAATGGGCTCTGACTTTTACCTCTGAAAGCTGGGACAAACAGAGATCCTTTTATCAGAATGATCTGAACTTAGATTGCAAGTATCTGATATGCTATGAGGGAAAGTGAGGGTTCATGTGTAGAATTTAATTTAAATTGCTCAGTTATCAGATCTTCCCCACTCAACTCTCACTACAGCCTTTTTCATGGTTGGAGTACTTACATGATCTCTCTCCCTCCCTTTGCAATCTATTTCCCCAAATCCTTAAAATACTTAATTTTGAGATTTCAATCTCTATCAAATTGGATTAGACTCAGCCAAAGAGCTCAGAAGCGACTGGGATCATGATGGATACACATGCACGCACAGAGACAATGTCAATTACGTAAATCTTGTTTCTACAGGAAACCAGACTAACCAAAAGAGGCAAGGAAAGACTTACTGACTAATGAATATGCCGTGATATTTAAGGCATATGACATTGGTTTATTTCCCCATGTAGAACTTGATAGATTTTTTAATTCCCTCCCACGTAGAAGGCCCCCCAGCTTTAATTTTCTTAAATTCTGGCACTGACCTAAGTAAAAAAATGCTTTCTACACCTCCATTCCACCATTGTGTCAGCAGACAGTAAGCCCAAACAACATTTATACAGAGATAGTTACCTTCTCTTCTGGCTTCTCGTTCCTTACGTCTTTCTTCAGCTCGCCTTTCTCGTTCTTTTTGCTCCCTTTGTTCTTTTTGCTGCTCTCTAATTTTTCTCTCTCGTTCTCGCTCAAGTTGCTCCAGACGATCTCTAGAAAGGAATTATTTTTTGTTACGTTACAGTTCACTACAGATTCAGCTGACGAAGTAAAGGAAAACTGTTTTGCTATAACAAACTACAGGGCCATTCAAATTCATTAGCAACAATACCACTGACTGTATATTAGTCAAAAACATACATAGCTTTTCAGCTGATCCTTTAAAAACAGCATTTCAAAGACAAAGACCATGAACTCTAAAACACATGAGCTTCTCCACCCTTATTAGGGTTTAAACAGAAATTAAGCAAGTTCAGTTAATAAATCCCAATACTATGCAAATCTGGTTTGCGATTTTTTTTTCATTGTAGTAAAACACTGGCAATGAATTCACCTAGAAACATCTGTTGTAACGAAGCCACTTACAAAAGGTGATTCAAGTCAACAACACATTTTCATTAGACAACACGTTCACAGGAACATGGCACTGGCATTAGACCTTACAAGCTTTTGCTCTGAATCTTTTTTGTCATTTCAAAACAATGAAAAGTCAGAGACAGATTTAGAGGAAGGAGCTGTTCATCTCTTTGTTGGTTTGTCACAGGGGAAGGAGGGATGGATGTACCTCTCCCTCCTGGAATGCTCCCTTGCCATTTCTCTCCGTTTCTGTCTTTCCCATTCACGACGGGCTTTATCCTGCTCTTCTCTATGTCTCTTCCTACGCTCATGTTCCCGTTCTTTCTCTTTCACTCTGGCATGTTTCCCTAAACAAACAAAAATGAATTTTTGAGTGTTACTATTCAAAATACTTCACGCTCCTATTTTTAAAAAGCAAAACTAGAAAGGATGAAACTTATGGTAACCTATTTTCATGTTTTCTGTTATTAAGAAATTCTTAATGGAAAAATCCCTGATCTGAAAGGGTGCTGGAAAATTAGAAGAGTGTAAGATCTTGCACAAATACTTGCATTAAAACCAGAAAAGGGCCGTTAGTAACAGGAGCACAACATGAATGTTTCTAGAGAGGATATTTTTTCCTTTATGGTCAGATACAAAGATCATAGCTCAGCCCACGCAGTGAAGCCAGAAAGAAGCTTAACAGACTTCAAAGAGTAAAAGTAGACTCTGTGTCCCTGTCCCAAAGTGATTACTGTCCTCTCCAACACATATATACCCTGTCATTCCCATAAGGGCATTAAACATCATCAGAGAAATAATACCAGTTTAAAATTCCTTTGTCTTATCCACCTGACATGTTTTCTTTAGTTTGTAGTTACTGTTATTTACTCTCCATACAGTGCCTGTTCGGCTTCACCTCGAGAAGCTACCAGAAGTGTTATCCAAATATATTAATAAACAACCTTCTGCTGAATGACTACGATGTCTACGTTTCTCTTTCCTCTTCTCATCTTTTCTATGATGGGTTTTTTCTTTCCGTGACATTTGCTGTGGTGGTTTTATAGCCAAGGAATCATCCTCCTCTCCTCTAAAACACAAGACAAAGTAATAAACTGAGGAAGGTTACATGTACTGTCAAACAGACTGTGCGTTATTTCTGCTTTTCTCCATTTTGAAAAGAAAGCATTTTTTCCTATTTTATTATTTTATATTAAAGTTCATTTCCATAATACCCCTGAACCAAGCCATTAACAGTACATTACAGGAAATCATAGTCACGTAGATGAGAAATTAAGCTATTATTATATGTGCATTTTTAATACACAAGCAAACTGAGGATGACTTAAGCACCAAAGAGAACTCAGCAGGCCTGCTTCAACCGCATCTTGAGCGAAATATCTTATTACTAGATAATGGCCAAAACTGGAACACAATACACTGTTAAGCCTTAATCAGTACTTCAAAAAGATACCCTGGCATGTTCTACGGACAGATGGCATATCTGCATGCTAAAGAAGTTAAACTTTCCCCCTTCAGATATTTTTAAACCCTCCTCTCAGTACTTCTAAAGGTTAATTTCAGTAACGCTTCCTAAAGCAACAAAGTTATTCTCTTATTCTTACCTGTCTTCCATGGAGTCTTCCCTCCTGTAAGGTGAATTTCTGATTGTTATTTCCATGCGATGATCTCTCAACTCCCCCTCTTCAAGAGAATCCCGCTTTGAATCCCTATCATCTGACTGCGATAGAAACACAAGAAAGAGCAAAAAGAAAATGCAATTAATTTTTTATGTCACAAAATGAAAAAATCTAAACAGTACTCAACTCTTCCATTCCTGTCTCAAAAGCCATCCTCATCTAGTCACACCAGTAAAGTACACTAACTTATGAAGCAGCAATTTCAAAGCTGTAAGCAGCCAAATGCAGTTTGATTGCAATTAAAGCTGAACTTCTGTAAATTCAATGTAACTAGACAAAATTAAACAATGATTAAAGAGGATTGCATTAACTACTGTGGTTTTTTTTCCAAAAGAATGTTATTTTGTACATAGTTATACAAAACCAAATAGTAACATAAAAGTTGTTAAAGAACAATTATTTAAACCCATTCTTCTAAAAAATCTTTGAAAGGTTGTTACTTGAGCTGCAACTTCCAGTTAACTACATCAATTTATTTACCTTTTCTAACCAATAACTATGAAACAAAGCACAGGATACAGTGTGAGGCCAGTAAGATCTCAGCAAAGCATCGTATTTTTGTCAAACTTTGGAATTAGAGATCACACACGAAACATGCATAAGAGCACAGAGGAATTCCGCTGACAAACGAGGCAAGAAGCCTTGTTCTCATCAGAAAATGAGGGTATAGGCACCGAAGCTCCGCAGGTTTCACTAGAAATGCTTGTAGACCAGAAGGTAGCTTACATTTTTCATACGTTTTATCTCTGCCTTCTCTTCTTGCTCCTTCCTTCGTTTTTTTTCCTGAAGAATTTCATCTAAAGTTTTCACTTTCCAAGAATCCTTTTCATCACCCATTTGAGTTAAAAAAAAAAAACCAACTCTGAAAAAGAACACGACGTTAATGAAACCTACACCAACTACGCAGTCTGACACAGCTATGCCTATTTTACACTGACTCTTTATACGCAAACGCTTAATAAACCATCTTCAAGTACGGTCGAGCGGGACTTGACTTGTGCTGAACGGGGAAAGCCCGTTTTAAACCTAAAAGCGCAGTCTTTGCTACGAACGCGGGGACCTGTTGGAGTAAAACGAAAACCCCGTCTATAAACAAGGCCCGGCGTTTCACCGCTGAGGAAAACGCAGAGGGGGCTGTACGCACCGGCCGGTCACGTACAGCTTCGGTACCGGGCGGGTAACGCGAACAGGCTGTTCTCAGTGGGGACGGTCACGGCCTCCTGCCCCGCCGCCGCTCGCTCCCACCGGCCGGACCCACCTCAGCCTCCTCCACGACCGCACCCCAGGGCCGGAGCCTGCCCGGCACCAGCAGCGCTGGGAGCTCGGGATAAGGCAAGCCTCGCCCACCGCACCCCTCCGCCCGTTTTTTCTCCTCAGAGAACGGTTTCACCTGCGGCCCCACCTCCGCCCCGGCTGGCGGCTCGGTCCCGCTCCCGCTCAGCCCCGCGGCCGAGACGGCACCGATGAGGCGCACAGACCGGCCGGGTGTCCCCCCCCCCCCCCCGCGGCCGCGCTGTAAGCGGCGGCGAAGGGGGAAGAAGATGGCGCCGCGCTCCTTCCCCCCCCCCCGCCCGCCGCGGGAGCCGGGCCCACTCACCGCCGCCGCTACCGGAGACTGGGACGAGCAGCGCGGGACAAACGCGCCACTTCCGCCCGCCGCAGCAGGCTGATGACGCCCGCAGGCGCCCGGAAGGGGCTGAGGGAAGGGCGGGAGCTGGCGGAGGCCGATCTGTGAGGGGGCCTGACTGGAAAGCAAAAAAAAAAAAAAAAAAAAAAAAAAAAAAATCGCTAACGGGATTGTCAAATCGTCGGTTTGACGCAACGCATCAGCCCCGACCGCTGAGGAAAGTAGTTAATTCACGGCCAAGCGCTGACTATTCAACCATAAATTAAAAAACCGACCCACACCACACACAAACCTCAGCGGCAGAAAAGGAGAAACTAGCACCAGGCGTGTTGTTCTTTAGGACCATCCTCGTAATTCCATGTAAAAAACAAAGTTAAATTTTATTATTAGAATTCCAATGATCACTTAAACAAGCCACTTACATAATGGCAACAGAACTAACACACGACAAAGGAGAATTTACATTAATTCAGTGAGAAGGGCAATTCCTAAAAAGGAAAATTAGTTGAGACTACGCAGATAGAACTTAACGCAGTTAAAGGGGTGAGGCTACTTAACCGTGACTAGAGGTTACAACACAATACATGATAAAGATCATGATGCCCAGCTACTTTTATTATCCATCCATCCTTTTAGCTGGGAAATTACATCATTTTAGAAACATGCTAACTGCTGCAAGTAACACCCTCCATCTGCAAGTCTGTGTTCTTCAGCAAGGACTTGTGTTATTTCAGGAACTCACATTTTAAGGAAGACGTGCTGTTTCTACGAGAGCGTCCTTGACAGATGTAAAACAAATAACCCGCGTATCTCTAGCTCACAGAGCTCGTCTTGGTCAGTGCGCAAGTATCAGGCGTGCGGCTGTGAGAAACGCCGGTAAAAGAAACTCTAGAGTGTTTCAAGAGGGGGCTTTCCAGAAGGAAGCGGGCAGTACCCCTGCCATCATCCAAAGCAACAAAAAGGCAAGATAGCTGGAGTATAATACGGTAAAGAATTCTTAACATGGAACAAACCGGTTCTTGTTTACCCAACAGGAACAACGGCAAAGGAGGATTACCGGTATGACTGGAGGAAGAAAAGGTCTTACAAGTAGACGGTAAAGAGGTTGGTTTGTTTAATCTAACAAAAGGCCAAGAAGACTGCATAGAAAAGTACGTAAGACCAACACTGTGAAAACAAACCCCTAGTAAAACACGATTATCATGCTGCCACAGAACAGGTGGGGATAAACCAGCCACTATTAAGCTTAGACATGTGTCAGAAAATCCAAGTTCCAAAATCCTCCCAGCTGTTTGGTTCACAAAAAGTTTTCCAGCAATAGGAAAGGCAAAAGCCTCCTAGCTTTTAAAATGAAGCTCAATCAGTTGATGAAGCAGTTTACGTGAGAACAGAGCTAGGCAACCAGAAAGCCATTTGTATTTCTGTCTTCCAACACGAGTAGAAATATGATGCAAACCAGACTTCGTTTTCTGCCAAATACACTGAGATTTTTGAAAGCATAACGGGAAAAACAAAAAACAAAACCAAAAAACCACAGAGCTCCACCCCATAGTCCGCAGCTTTTGTAAAAGTGATAGGAGCACAAAGAAACAAAAAACCACAGACATCACATATACAATGATGAAAAAAATTCACATTTCCCTCCCACTCAAATCTTCAGGGAATACGCCCCAGGTGACCAGTCATGTATAGGAATGTAGCCTGAAGTAAGCATAAGACAAAACAAGCACACGCTATTTAAACAGAAGACAGGCTTCTTCAGAGAGACTCACTTGGAACGCATTTTTGCTCTGCTCTCTGCAGGAATAGTTCACTAAAGCTAACGGAATACCTCACATGCAGAACCGTAAGCATGAGCTTAAATTTTGCAGGAACTCCACTGGTAACTTCTCATTAGAAATTATTTTTACCACAAAAGACCACTTTATCCATGCTTCTAATGCCATGCTACAATCTTTCAGAAGAGTGGCAATTATTAAAAATCAGTTCACTTTAATTGTTAATTTAATTTTGTTACCAAAAAGTCCATTTGAATGTTTTGGTAGCTACATGTGCTTTTTTGCACTAATACTTAAAAATTTTTTGAAAGGAAAGTTAACTTTTAATCTTTGATCTACCACAAAACAGATTTTTTTTTTTTTTAAGAAAACTTAAGAGCAGTAGAAATAAAGATTAGCCTCAGTTCATGGTTAACATTCCTCCCTTTAGTGACCTCTCTTCCATCTCTCTCATAGATACCTCTGAGATTGTTTACATAATCAGAAACGATAGAAATACTTTGCACATAGGTCAGAATTATAACCCTGAGTTTCTAAAAGGCGGTATTTTGTTGCATTCTTAGAAATAATACCAAAAAAATCGATTTATTCCCTCATAACAGAAATACATAATAAAATGCAAGAAATTAAAATATTAAAATGGTTTCTTATAGAAATATAGAGATCCTGCTTCCTTTACCACCAAAAGTTTTCAGTGTTTTTTACCTCTAAGCAACTGCAAATATTTAATTCAACAGTCCATTTATACAGTGTATGTATATGTGTGTACACTTGCATTTCAATATTGTCAATACACAACCAGGATGCGATATTTCTATGTTAAATTTTAGTAGAAAAATCACTTTTCATTCCTAGCCTTATAGTCAGAAATAGCAGCTCATCACTGCTTTGGGGCACGGACTCATGTCCACAGTTTGCTTCAACTAAACGTACACCAGAGTAAGTCATTTGTTTCATTCCTTCTTCCAGCTCTACAACGCACACAGATGATGGAGGATGTGGGTGGCGTAGAGCACCACACAACTAGGAATGTCAGTTATGCACCAATTTCATTCCACTGCAAGCAAGCAGAATCCAGTGATGGGTCCACGTTTTCACATTATTTTGATGGGTAGGGAGAAAGAAATCATTTTCCCACAAGACACCGAAGTTGTCTCTCTAATATAGAGGCTTGTGTGTTATTTGCAGTCAAGGAAAAGACAATAAACCCCACATTTACCACATTACATGACACTAGGTCCTCTGTTTGGTATATCAGTTTCTCAGTAAATCAAAGCTTACTGGATTCTTCCCATTGTTTTCTCTCTGCTTCAAGTCCCAGGCTTGACCTGCCATGAACTCAAAGGAACCAAATCAGCATCAACAGTTGAAGAAATAACCACTTTCAGGAAGAGTTCCTTTGAGCTACACTAGGTTAGAAGAATAAATGGCCGTATTAATCATATGGTTCCAGATCCTTGGAAATGAGTGGCTCAGTATCTTCAGTTGTACTTTGTGCGGATTGCGGGGCTGCAACTGCCAGGCTGTGTATAGCCTCTTGCTGATGCTGCTTTGCCTTGTTATATAGTAGAACTCCAATTGTCACTAGAACAGTCCCAATGGCCGAGAGGCTTGTGATTTTGTTACCAAACACAATAATACTTAGCCAGATTGACAGCGCATGCTTCACAGTACTAGCAACACTGGAAAGGAATATAAAAATTAAAAGCCAAAGAAAGCTTTCTCATATCCCACACACAACTATGCTTTAATGCAGTGGGACCTCTCTTTGTTTTGCTTGCTTTTTAAACACCAGCTCAGACTCTCCTTTTCCTCACGAAGCTAATACCAATACCAAATTGCTTGTATATCAGCACTCTTATCTTTACACTCACCTTAATTTTAGAGCTAGTACGAGTAATTCACCGCAGGTTTTTGTTTTCATTGCTTTTAAGTATGCAGTACAGCGATAGCAATTCATTTCTAGCTAACACAGACATCCAGAAAATGCTAACAGAACACTAGCAACATTAACTACCATTTGCAAGTATGCTGCTACTATTCAGGTAATATAGCACTATAACTTGAAAAGAATCAATAACTAAATCATACCAATAACATTATAGGAAGTAATTAAGAAATTTTGTATACATGTAAATATGAATATATATGCTTTTACATCCTCTTATGTAGAGGAGACTAACAACTTCAGAGTAAGCGTTTGTGTAACAGTGAATTGTCACAAGACTGTAGCAGGGGCACCTGAAAGCATAAGACAGCAGAAGCCTTCGGAGTTTAGGACCAGGATTACCCCACAGGCCCTAGGGCTATTCACACAAATGACCAATTATTGAATCAGAATTGTGCAACAGCCTAACAAAGCTGCCAATAACTGACAATGTAGGTGGAAGCTGTCTTTAGAGAACACATCAAATTCAACAAATACAACTTGACATGCTGGTGTCATGCTTCAGAAGAAAGGAATACAGAGCTGATTGCTCATATTCTGTACTGCACCACAATGTATCTAAGTATTGCCCTATTACTGAAGCAAATGGCAGCTTAAACATTGGATCTAGAGGTTCAGTGAATCTGTTCAGTCTCATTAACCAGCTTTAAGGAATGGCTGTTAAACCTGAATACAACACACCTGCTAGCAAATGTGAGCACCTGTTCCATAAGCTCAACAGCATGGGTCAAATGCTGCTCTCCTCAGAGCAAACCACCAAGTTTTGGTGACACGGATGTGAAAAGTTTTCTTCTTAATTTGAAGCGTTTATGCATTTACATTATTTATTTCTTTGTACAACACCTTTACTGCCTAGTTCTCAAGCAAAAATACTAGGCAAGAAAAAAAGAAAATAAAACAAGTGTTCTTGACATGAAAATACAGTTTTACCTGAAAGTCACAGGAGAAATTTTTCCCATCAAGGCATAGGCTGTAACACTTTGTAGGTGGAACAAGACTCCATCTATTAAGAGAAGTATGACAACATCTTGGTTGTAGCTGAAGCTCCTCCCACTTTTCCCAATCACAGGCACATCCTAAAGAACAAAAAAGGAGGACTTTAAGAGTTTAGTTTATAAGCAAATCTAAAAGTGATTTTCCACCCAACTCGTTATTATGATAAGCAGGTAAGTTTTACATTTAAACTTCAGCAAAACAAAACCTAAAGCATACAGGATGTTTAGAATATATTAGAAAAACAGCTCTCATCTGACTGACCTTTCCAGCGTCAGTCTGCCTGTGAGATATTTTCTTTTTTGAACACTGATGCATGGCAATGAAATGTCAGAATATGAAGGATACATATTTAACCTGATACACTATACTTACTTCAGCTCAATTTTGCTTTCAGAGAGTTAATATTCCTGTACACCATGTGAATATCAGCAGAAAGTCAAGAAATATTTAAGATTTGGTTTTCAAGTCTTTATCTAAAACTTTAAATGCACTTAGACAAAATTATGATTTGATCTCAAAAATCCCGAGATAAACTCAGGCTTTCTAGGTCACTTGTCAACTCATGTCTATATTAGATTATTTCTTTGAAAAATTTCTCTTTTTTACACCCCCTCCCCCCCCCAATCTCTTGCACATGTAAGATGAAATGCATTTCAGGGTGATTTAAAAAAAAATGGGAAGAATTAAAAGTAAAAATTAATCTTAATCTTAGTTGCACATTGTCCTCAAGTCAAAAAGAAAACATAAATCCATGTTAGTGAATTCAAATTACCATGAAAAATATCCATGCTGGAATAAGCATAACCACTGCAGCAGCACTTGTGTAGAACTGAAGCTCTGGGGCTCTACAAAGGAGAAAAAACAATGGTTAAAATTATTAAAAGCTTTCTCTTTCTTAGAGCTGAACAAAGCTGCATCATTACTGTATTAATAAAATTAATAAAAGCCATCTACCAAGCTTTGGGGACAACAAATTCAGCAATCTCTTGCAAAGAAAGTGTTTTGCTTTTTGTGTTGGCTGAGATGGCCTGAAGATAATAGGCACATCTTTTGAAGACCAAAGCTAGCATTTTATCTTGTGGTAAAATACATACATATAGTTATAGGTATATTTTAGCACGAGATTTTACTCCTGGCTCGTGTTTCATAGTCAAAATATCGAGTGAGTTCTTAAATTCATTTCTGCATGCCTACCAACGTTAAGGTATGTTTTATGATTGCAGAATAAGGACTTATTTCTGTGAAAGATGACTCATTTTGTGTGTGTGGACAGTTTTAGCCCATTACGAGACTCCGACCTACCACAGTGGGATCTGAGCATAGAGGAGTTTTCTTTCCCTGATAAAATGATTTAAGTTAAAGCTGTCACAGTGTGAGGGAAAAAAAAAAACCATAAATCTTGGTGCACTATAATTATAAATACATGGTTTCCTTACGCAGCCCAAATTCCCCCTATAATTAAACCTGAAATATTTTTAATACTTACGAAAATCTGTATTTATCTCCACTGAGTAGTTTTTTGGAAAAGACATTTTGCAAACTGGAAAAAAAACCAACACCATTTATCTGTGTTTTAGTTAAGACAAATAAATCAATCCACAAGAAAGACAGTTGTTTCCCTTAGATGGGTAGGGACGTTTTCTACACATTATGCAACTACAGAAAGGAGTTCGGTCTAACTCCTTTAGACTAACAAAGTTATACTATTTTTTAATCTCATTAATGCTAACAGATATGACAGAGGAACTGTATCTTCTGTTAAAAATACATTTTAAATACCAACATTTAAACACTGGTATAAAACAACCACAAGCAACAATTTTCTTCGATCTACCAATAAACAAAATTCCTTTATTCCACATACACAACTATCATTATGCCTTACCAGTCCATGATATTAGTGGATAAAGCTGCTGAGAAACCTAGAATGTTGAAACTGATTTCAGTAGCTGTACAGAGAGCTAGCCCACCCATAACAGGAATCAGAGAGAGATTAACCAGCAATCCTGCAAATGAAAAGAAAAATTTAAATCTTGAGTTTAATTACTGTACTTGCAATTACATGTCCCAGATACTATAGGTTTTTTTTAAATTCCACCTTAACTTCTTCAGTTGAAAGAAAGAGCAACTTATTTGACTGGATTTTAAAGTACAGAGGTTCTAAAGTGAGATCTCAGACAATAGCAGGGTGCGCTTGAAAATATAGACATATACTCACTGATAAAACTATCTCCCCTGGAGAAAGAAAATGGACCGGTGACTGTCTTCGTTTCATCTTTTTCGCCAAATGACAGAAGAAAATTATACTCTCCCTGTTTACTCTGTGATTGAATTACTCTTCTTCCTCTGGCTTATTTCAGCCTTTTGCCATTTTCCATCACAAAGCAATCTATACATGGATTCTGCATTACTCCTATGACTTATAGCTGGTAACTAGCAAAATCTCTTCAAGCAAGTAGCGTGCAATTGCAAGGAAATTACATTGTGGACTGGGAGAAATTATATTGTAAGCCAGTTGGTTGGTGGTGGTTTTTTTTTTTTTTTAATCACAGAGTGAACAGAGTGATGAAATTCAAGAATTTTAAATTCTGAGCAGCAAGCTGTCCTTACAAGAAGGAACACACTGAACTTCAGTTATTTAAGGCTGCAGTAATATTTTCTTGACAGAAAAATAACTTCAGAGCAACACTGCCCTTACACAGCTGCATTGAAACAAATCCTTTTTTACTTATATATACACTCTACTTATAGTGTTCAAACAGAATAATTCTTCCAGCTGCATTTACTGTATTTCAGTGGAATTTCCTTGTCCATGGCCAACTAAGCGACAGTATTATTTAAAAAAAAAAATAAAATAAAAAAAATAAAAAAAATTAAAAAAAAAAAAAAAAAAATCACATTTCAACAGTCAAGTACTCACCAGTGTATTCCCCTAATATCATCCGAGACATGATAACAGTAAAAATAGGTGCAGAGCTTTTAACGGTTTCTGCAAATGAAACTGCCACATTTTTCAAGCTGACAAGACCCAAGACTACTGTTGCAAATCTGTAGTAGAACAACACATGAAATTAAGCAGAAAATAAAATAATGCTTAAAAAAGAATTGCATTATAATTTCTCCAGGTTTATAAATTTGAGCTGCAGTAACTAAGAATATAGACAGGTATAGCTGGCAATCAAGTTATCGAATCATAGTAGTTTGACTGAACCGCAGTAACTGATCAGCTGCACACCTTTACTCCTCAGCACGTGCGAGGTGGAACATGTCAGGTCTACCTCTTTCCACTTTGGCTTAAACATTATTATTTATTTAGCACAAACGAAGGCACCCTTAGGCAACTGTCCAATTTCTACAGATGTGCCATGGACTTTCAGAAAACATCAAAGTTCACTTTTTAATGCACTCTAACCAAACTTCAGATGACAGTGTTTTAAGCTAAAGTTTTCAATAGGCTCAGCTGAAAAAGTTAGCAAAATTCTGCTGATAAACAGTAATTCACCAATGAAATCTTATAATTTGCACTTATCCATCTTTAGTGTAAATTAGGTACACTACATATTTACCATACTTTAAACCATGAAATTAAACAACAGGGTGGCACAGTTATTACGATAAAGCTACTCTGAATTAATATGAATCCTATTATCCTTTATCAATTTTGCAGCATAGAGGAAACCAAATCATATGTTCTTATTCCCTCCAAGACCACAAACTGATACCATCCCAGCACACAGCAAATATTTACTTTTTTAAAAGATAAAGGTTAATAGCCTGTATCACTTTTGAGGCAAATTGCTGGAAAAGGTAAGGGAACAAAGCAACATCATAATAAAAAACTAGTACACTAAAACATCAGCCTCAAAAGAGAACAGGAAGAAAGTAAATGGAAAGAGAAGTGTGTTCTGAATGAAGCTAAATGTGATGGGAAGCCAAGCTAGCCAAAAAACTGACAGCTGGAAAGAGGAACGTAGCATTTTGCAATAGGAACTAAAAATAAAATTATCCTGTGATTTTTTGGGGGGCAAAAGGTGAATACTCCAAACACTTTCAAATCAAGAATGAAAAGGAAGAGAGCCATGAAAATACCGCTTCCGTTCAGAAGAATGCAACAAAGCAACCAGACAGATCTCTAGGAAATATTTAACTATTTACCTCATTAATCCAACAAACAGCATTATCATGATGAAATTGGGTGGATAAGAGATGCGTGTTTTGTGTTGATACAAGCAGCATGGAACAAACATTTTTATGCAGCCAATGAAGGTGGTTGAAAGCATTTGAACAGCACCTAAAGAAAGATGAGGGGAAAAAATAAAATAAAATCAGAAGATAATGGGAACATGACGAATCAAGCAACATAAGACAATTTCTTAGACAAACTTATGTGTAGTACTTTTAGCTGTTAAGAAACATGGCAACTGCTGTCTAGATTTTATAAATTCTCAGAGAAGCCCTTTCCTTCTACCAGCAAGGCAGCAGAATAAAACAAAGGTGGCATACACCTTAAAAATCTGGTTTACAGATTAAGTGCCCTTTGTTACCCCCTTAAAAAAAAAAAAAAGAAAGAAGCAGCCCATTGGATGATAGAGATCACACAAAGGCAACTTTTGCACTTGTGCAGACAATCAAAATCTTAACAGCACTGGAGACTATCAACAACTGACTGAAGATTTTGGGTTTTTTAAAAAAACAAAAACAAAAAAACACGCTACCCTCCAACACAGAAAACAAAAAATAACATTTTTCTTTCCAGCTCTTAGTTCTCAAACACCATCTTATGGCTCCTCTATGAGCAAAGTTTCATACCATCTTTCAGTGAGTGGAGGAAAAGACAGTCAGAAGCCCCTTTACAGGCCAGGATCACAACTCATAACTTCGCAGCCCCAAGATCCAGCCCCACATCTCCCAACTAGGCCTTTTTCACTTCAGTCGAACAATTTTGTCCCTCAACTTTACATAGGAGTATCTGGTATTGTCAAATATCTTACTGGAATTAAAACATAAAAGAAAGGTAAGGTTACCTAGCATGCTGGGCTCTCCTTCCAGTAATGAAAGAATATATTTGTTAAGAAAAAGAGTGCAAAAGCTGAAGAAAAACCACAAAGTGAGGTAGATGAGAGCATGAGAATTCCAGATGCCCAAGTCCGACTCAATGACTGTAGTCTCCGTGATAGTTATTTTCAGAACATTCTCCTCTGGTACACTATCACTCCTAGCAATTACGAATTTTTCACTCCTGTTAGCAAAGAGCGAACCGAAATGAAATAGTGATTTTCCCTTTGGCTTTTCTTCAAGCGGGGGAGGATTAGGTTCCTCCGGTGTCTGAGCACTTGTCATAGTCGACATGCTGGCATTAAGAAATTAGTATTTGTCCTTAATACAAACCAACATTGACTTAGCACAGAACAGCACTTTGAAAAAACAAAAATATGTCATTAGTCTTTCATCTCCTGTGGCCTGAAAAAGTATGCTTGGTCCTCCGAATAACATCTTGCATAAAAATAAACTTCACGTGCTTCTTCATGTGGTCCATTCCATTTTTTCTGCCTAAGAATGAAAAAAAAGAGAAAGAAGGAAAAAAGTATGTAGCTCTGAACGTAATGACATTTTAAATCCCTAACGCAGCAAAGATACCACATTTCACCTGCAGTTTATCAAAGATAAAAAGACTTTGATAGCTTGTCTTTCAGACTGGATTTTGCACTCCTAATATCATGATACCAAGACTAAGAACTTACATAAGGGGGATTTTTTAATTCTAAAATAGCACACACACACACACAAGACTTCATGTGTTTTTAAGTTCTTTCTCCTCTAAAGCATGTCAACACAGCCTTCTCAATTATAATTAACTCCTCTTCAAGATTCTACAGTTTCTTTGATCTCAGTCTAAGGTCTTCTTATAACCATTCAACAGAAAAATCTTCACAACTGAGAAAATCTGGGCAGGAGCCCATACCCTTAGTACCAATTAACCTATTATCAACTCAAGTCAAATTGAACAATCCATAATCAAGGACTGTAACTTCCAGTAATCATAAACACAGTTATCCTGGTAAGTATGAGACCTAGGTGAACAGAGTAGGAAAATACGTCCAAGAGCTCTCCAAACAAACTTGTTCTCTATTTAATTACTTGTAAATAACACAACATTACTTATTTTGCCATGCAGTACTATTATAGCTTGCAATTCAGTATTAGTACTGGCAATAATTCTTAAAGCCTTATTAAAAGATCTGACAGAAAAATGCATTAAATCATTTGCAACTACAGCTTCTTCCTTTTACAAATCACATGAAATGTGGCAAGTTAGAGTAGTAGAGTACAGAGGGTAACAAAAACACACCGTGACCTTCATTCTTCTCAAGTCACATAATGTTAGTTAGTTAGTCAAAACACTAACAGATTCAAAGTCTGTATTAGGAAGGAAAGAAATTGCACCTGAGCAGCTTATCTGCAACATTAAAACAAACACATAATGGGATTTATTGCTTTCTATTTTGCAGTCTGTGTTTTATAAGCAAAAGAACATAGGATGAATCAGGTAAGAATGACAGACATGACCTCTTTTGCTCCTCAACAAACAAATACTAGGGGAAATTACATTTTAAATACTTTTTTCCAGAAGCACATTTGCTGGATAGCCAAGATAGCGGACCTTATACAGTTAAAAAGTAATTGTTGTGTGGGAAGTTAATCACCAGACATCTTGGAAAAGCTGTCCAAAACGAGATCATAATACTACAGTGCATCAAACAATGGCAGCACGAGAAATAATCAATGGCAAGCAAAAATACAAGAGTTGTAACAAGAGCTACTGCACCTGCCCTGATTTAGTTAGCATGTGAACAGGTGAATAGGACACACTATTTTCTTCATGCCTTTTTAATGTCCAATGTGGCATCTCAAAATAAATCATATAGAGGTACGAAAGAGTTAACTATATCATGTCAGTCTCAATATCCTAAGCAGCAGCTACTTTACACTGAAATTTTCCATTCCTCATGTTCTCTATTTCTGTTATTACAACCATGCACAGAGGCTTTCCATCCCTATCCCCTTATCTCTTTCCATTTCACCAGGAAATCACGCTAGCAGCACACCGAGGTACAAGACCCTCTGACACGCTCACGTTAAACCATATACTTGTCTTCACCCAGTTTAAGACAAAACTTTGAAGGAAGATAGGCGTTCTTTAAGAGAATTTGTTAAGAAAAATGGATTCTTGATGACGACTCCTTTTTCAGGTCTTAAAAAAAAAATACCCCTCTACATTCAAAATGGTTAGTTATCACAACTTTGTTAATACTTCTTCTGTTTATATTACTCGATTAAAAACAAAAGCAATTAAGCACAAAACTCCTACCCTTAGCAGCACTGCAATATCATATTTGATATCACTGATTGCACACATGGCAGGAAGCAGAACAGCAAATAAGAACAAAACTACTCCCCTAAATTACTGACCTGCTGTCTTAAATCAACTGGGAAGCCTAAAATGGGCTGAAAGAGTTCTCCATCTGGAACTAATTCAGTCTTCTTCCCTTAAGACCAACCAGCAGCTGATGTTTACCAATAGATGAAAACGTGGCAGTGGTTAGTAGACCATTTCTCTTGGATTACACACAGACATTCAATCTTCCAGCTCAAAAGAACAAACAGCATGCAGTGCACTTTACGCTCTTCCTTGTACCTGCTCCAACTTTTAACTACATTAGCAATAAAAATGTTGTATTAAAGGTGGAAAAAGTACGCAGAATAGGCTTTGAGAGTGTCAGACAAATTCTGACTTACAAGAAGTAGCTAATTACCAATTCAACAACTCGCCAATTTCTTAAGCTTTAAGACATCATATTCATAAGACCACCTGCATTCAAGCTCCTTTTCCCTTTCTACTCAGAGCAGTTCAAAATTTAATCAGAAATACATTCAATTCCAACTTAAAACAGAAGCAGAGAAAAACCTTTTCTCAGAAGACTTAAGAGTGAAGAAAATAAAGACATTATCTGCTTGTGCTTTTAAGCACCTACTTTTAATAAAAAACTATTACTCTCCCCTCAGTTTTTAACAGAGCAGTCATACTTGGTTCGATTACTAAATTGCTTATGCTATTTTCTACTGTGTGCAAGTGGCCTTCATGGGAATAAACATCGTTTTGCTGCCAGCCAGCCTGCATGAATATATAGAAATGATAGCTGTCCGTACAGTGCTTTTGTGGAAATGGTGTCACAGTTTTAACATTTTGAATTAGCACCAGCTCACAGCTTCTGAAATAAACAGCACCGCCTTTTCTCACTCCAACTACAACAAATATATTTGTGGACACGTGATAGATCAAACCAGGGGAACTACTCCCCCCTGAAATTTTAAGGCTGCAGGGAAAAAGGTCACTCTTAATCCAGACCAGGACTAGTACACATCATCTACTCTTAATCCACACACATCATCTACACTTAATTGACACCAGTACAGTTTAACCTCATCACTGTAAGAGCAGTATGTCTACAGGGATCGTTTTCTACAGTCTCAGAAGAAAAGAAACACCACATTTTGCAAAAAAATAAAATGCAGAAGCAAGACTAGTTAACAAGGACACGCACACCATGTTTTTGCATTAGTTGTTTCATACAAAATGTTTTCCAAAGAAACTATAATATTCTACACTGAAGTCAAACCCATAAAAGAGAAAAAAAAACCCATGAAACTGACCTCATGTAAAGTTTTACAGGAGTAGTTTTCTAACACAATTTAAAAGGGAGCAAAATCAGTTTTCCCTCTCTGGTGAAGGGGAGGCCTGTGTCACATCCCCCTTCCTCCAAAACTGCAAAGACGCAAGGGGTGAAGCAGCTGGTAAAAATCCAGTTGCAAGGGCTCGTCAACTTTACAACAGGGCCCTGTCACACTCTCCGCACCTGGCCTTCACTGAGGTGTTCTGCCATAGAGCTACAGATTAGATAAGGGCAACCAGCTGAGCTGTCTTCATCCAACCCTAACACCACCTAGTCATCTGCTTGAAAAGTAAGCATAAAGTGAGAAAATGAAGAGTTCTTTCAGAGCCATATTTGATAAAAAACCAAAAGGCAAGAGATAAAACCAACTCGGGTATTAAATTGTTTCAGTGAGATTATCACTGACACATGTCAAAATTCCTTGTAACAGTATTCACTTAAACTTTCTTTTCATGAGAAACTGCAGGTTTAACCCTAATTTTTAAAAAATTGTCAAAAATAAGAAAGCCAACAATATAGCCAGAGTTCAAGATAACCAGAGTCCATCCTTAAAACTGAAAGAATAAAATTATTTAAAGATAACACATACAGCAACAAGAGACAAAGCAGTCACCTGAAAGAGGACATATAGCATCTTTTAAAAATTACATGTATTATACCAAGACATGGTTTATCGTGAAAATAAAGCACAGCATTTCCAGCACTACAGATACTGTGTTTTTTAACTATCTCTTGCAACCCTGGTTATGCACAGAGTCCTTCACGATTCTTCCACAGAGCATACTAAGTAATATTTTTTATGATTGAAATATATTCACTGGCGAGCATCTGTCAGGTACTCTAACAAATTTAATACAAAATTCTTTTATGACGTAGCTCACCTCAAAACCGATACCTTATGGTCAGAAGCTCTAATTATTTCTTAAATAGCCAAGCAGATTCTGACAATCAGCACTTCATGTATGACACATGTTTCTCACTGCACTCATTTGCCTAAGACTGGAAGTGCTCTGGACTTTGGAATGACCACCATCTAACAGTGAAGATAAAAAGCCATTGCTACCCTTTTTCTGACCACTTGTTAGTGCCTATATATAAAGACAGATACTTTCGTCTGACAAAATCCACAAAGAACTCTATAAAGCCACCTTTACACCTCGCACAAAAATATAAAAGCTCAAAAAATGTTGCCGGTGTTAGAGAAACTAAGGTTAATCTGATCATGAAAAAACAGAGGCTTGGTGTGCGTATTTCTTAATCTACTATTATGCAACACAGGTCACCCCAACGCTGCTTCCAACACAACGAATGCACGGAATTCAGCATCCCACGTAAGCTGTAATTATTAACACTGTTTCACTAAATGATAACGAGAGCTTCTAAGATGTTTATAAGCACTGACCATAAATACAATTGCAAAACTATTAACACCTCCCATACAGAGAGAAAGATGCTAAAAGAGTGAAATAGCTTAGTACTTTCTTGCACTTCAGCTGCATTTCTCGTCACCCAGTCCTAAAATCTTCCCTCCTCGCATTCAGAACCAGCCACCACGCAGGCAGGCACACGTTTTTGGATGCAGCAGCATCTCGGAGCTGACGGAGCATCCCAAACACGGGAGGAGCGGCAGGAGCTCTGCCTTCCCCGCCGCGACTGAGAGACCTTCGAGGGAGCGATGCTGTACCACGTCCTTTCCGAGCCGGCTCAAGGAGTTTTCAGAGAGCACCAGCGTCGCAGCAAGAGGTAACACCGACCACCTCCCTCCTCAGGGCATGCCGCAGCTGAGCCAGCAGCTTTCAGACAACGGCCTCTGGATCTTCCTCTACACCAGGACCAGCACAGCCCTGCCGCTGCTTTCTCCCCTCCCGCCGACAGCACCCCGAGGCCGGTCAGCGCATCACGGCCAGCACCCGGGGCGGCGGCTTCCCGCTGACAAAGCCGAGATGCTCTCCCGCTCAAACCGGGCTTCGGTCCTCAGGGCACCGGTCCTCAGGGCACCGGCCACCTCCCCCCCTCCTTGCCCCGGAGCGGAGCAGCCGACCGGGGCCGCCCCCGCTCTCACCTGCCCCGCCGCGCCGCCGCCTCGGGCAGGGGAAGGCGGGCCGAGCCGCGCACCGCCTCCGCCCGGAGTGGATGGAGGGAAGGGGGGGGGGGGGGGGTTGGATGGGCAGAATGCCGTCCACGGGAACCAGCTCTGCTCCGGCAACGGACACCCCCGAGGGGGGGGGGTTGGATAAAGCTCCGGGAACGGAGCTGCCTCCGCGGAGAAGGGCGCGGGGCCTGCGCCCCTTTGTCACGGTTGCCGTTTGTTTCCCTGTCACCGCGGGGCGGGCAGCGGGAGGCCATTTTACGAAAAGGATGGGGACGTAAAAACCAACCAACCAAAACAAAACAAAAAAAAAACCCCACACAAAAAAAGGGGGAAAAACAAAGGAAGAGGGGGTCGCAGGGGACGCAGCAGCCGATCACACCCCCCCCCCTCCCCCAGAGCCCCGCCAGGCCTTTCACGGGAGGCCGGTCCCTCCCCGACCCAGCCGGGCGGGAACCGTCGCAGCGCCTGACACGGTCCAAGGAGACCAGCGGTCGCTCGGCAACACCGGCGGGGCCAGGGGGAACCCCCGAGGCTGAGGAGAAGGCGCAGGCCCCGGGGGGGCGGCGGGGGGGGGGAACGGGAGAGAGGGAAGGAGGGAACGAACGCCGAGGGCGCTTCCCGCCCGGGACGGGGAAGTGACGTCCCGTCCCCCTCAGCCTGCCCCGGAAGTGCGGGCGCTGCCCGGAACCCTCGCGCGACCGTTGTAGCCATGTAGGTACCGTTACCGGAGGGGGACGGCACCGGAGCGGCCATGGAGGAGGAGGAGGGCGGCGGCGGCGGCAGCGACAGGTAACGGCGGGAAGGCCGCAGCGCTTCGCGCCATTCGCGGGAGGGAGGGAAGGAGGCCGGACGGAACCAAGCGTTGAGCGGGAGGGGGGGGCGGCTCTCCCCGCTCCCCCGCCTCCTTACCAGGGTGGGGGGCGTGGGGAGGGGAGGAGCCTCGGCCGACACCCTCCACCCCCCCCGCCCCCACCTCTGGTTGGTACGGCCCAACGCGGCGGCGCGGGGCCGCGCTCCGCCCCGGAGCGGAGCGGGGGGAGGCCGGTGTCGGTGACCGTGTGTCCGTCCGTCCGTCCCGCTCCCTTTCCCTTCTCTCCCCCTTCCCCTTCTCTCCCCCTCCCCCTTCTCTCCCCCTCCAGCGCCGCCGCAGCCCCCCCTCTGCCGAACCTCACCCCCCGGCACCGGCAGCTCATCCCCACGCCCTGCGGCCCCGTGAGTACCCCGCTACCCCGCCGGGAATAACGGCCACCCCCCCCCCCCGGCCTTTTTTTTTTTTTTTTCTCCTTACTGCCAAACATCACAAGAAAGTAAAATTATTTTTGCTAGCGTGGTGCAGTTTGGGTGTCCGAGATTTAGGCTGCGTGGGGTGAATGGGAAAAAAAAATAAATTAAAAAAAAAATCTCCCGCTCAAATCCTTTGCCCCTCGCTCAGGAGTGAACCCTTCTCCGCGGTTTTCTAAAACCGAAAGTCTGGATAACGGGGTACTGGGAAAAAGTTGCTTGCTGAACATCGCGAGGGACTGAGAAAAGTAGAAGGCAGGCTGTAAGTATAACACCAGAAAAATCTAGGCTGAGATTAATCACGGAATAAAGTTGGATTTCTCCCTTCCTCAGCGGTTTTGCAGTTCGAATTCAATCGCAGAGTGTTTCTCTTCCTTTTTCCAAGGGAGACCCTGCACTTGTGTCGTTTAGCCGACGACACTTGCTTTAATGTGCTTCTTAGCAACAGCAACTAGTTTATACTGCATTACGTGTTTAAAACATTTTCTTCCTTTACAGATAAAACCTTGCTCAGAGCTATCATTTCCTGTGAAGATCTACTTCTGTGTCACTATTTTGTCTCTGCTAAGTGTGATAGGGCTAACCGTAGAGACACTCGTTCGACAAACTGAGGAAGATTTCACCATTTCTCTTATTCAGTTAATTGGAGTTGGTAAGAAACATACTGTTTGTATTTTAAAACAAACGCAATTTTTCCCAAGGTAGTAATTAAGCAGCAACTGAAGTTTCTTTTTTCACTCCATTTGGCCTGATAATGTTACACGTAGAATCTTCTGCTAGTTTAGCACTAACCGTCTAGATGCTTTTGCCATTGTTGCTTTTTCCAGTAGTATTTTAGGGAAAGGATCAGTAATGGATGTGGTGTCATCCAAAATAATATTCATGTGTGAATAGTGCGAAAAAATACTCAGGTTTTAGGAAGTTTTGCTGTAATTGGTTTTCTTACTGGAGTTTCATTAGGCAGATGTGGCAATGATTTTGCTTTCAGACAGCTGTCACTTTATGTAAGATATACTGAATGGTCAGCTATGCCAGAAAGAGCTTACCATTTCCCATTTTAACATCTGTGCCATAATATGCTGGAGAATTCAGAGGTGTCCACGCTCCAAGGCTTGTCCTAGAACGTACATCTCCTGACCTGAGCCATGCTTACACCTGAGTTGTAGCTGGTTTCAAGGCACCTTCTTACATTGCAAGAAACCAAACATACACAGTTTGATCTGAAACAAGAAAACGTTAAGTCATCTCTCTGTGTTAAGTTCCTGCAAGGATGTTGCTTCACCTGAAGTACTTAAATAAAAGAAAACAAGGACCTCATTTTTTTTAAAGCTCTCTTTTTTTTTGTCTAATAATTTTTGTCCTACTGGAAGCAAAATCCAAACTTCCCTGGATATTTGCAATTAGAGCTTCAGTAGAAGCTTAGGTTCATATTCCTGGGTCCATTTGTATTAAATAGAAGTGAAACTTAACATGAAAATAAATACAACTGTAAGTATTTTAGGAAGTCCTCTGCAATGGCTTTAGCAGGTCTTGGCTGTTGGCTCGCTGGCCAAAACAGTGTAGAAAAGAATACACTCTGTGGGTGTAACACCTTGTGTACAAGAAGGACACGCTAATCATAAGCAGTCATTGCTTTCCAGCTTTCACGCTTTCACCCAGAGGGAACAAAGACAATAGATTTGTTCCAGATTCTATAATTAGACACATAAAACAATACTTTTATTCCAAAACCCTGGTTTGATTAGCAGCTTTTCACACAGGACTCAGCATACCAACCAAAATTGCTATGTTAGAACAGACCATTGGTGCCTCCAATCTGTCACACTCTTTTTTTTGTTAGCAACCACTGTTTTGTGCTTCAGAGAAAAATGAAGAACCTTCATAACAAACCAAATGAATCACATGATGTTATAAATGGGGAAGTTGAAAGCATGCTTGCTAATCTATTTTACCCCCTCCTACCTTCTGTTGATACTAATTAGTATTCTATGCTGCAACACACACACAGGAAGAAGCGCACGCCTCTCTCAAGCCTCTGGTTTAAATCAGGAAAAATAGTGTATTTTTAAAACATTACTTCAGATTTCAAAGGTTTCATGTAAACAGAAGGTGTTTCAATGTATTAGTCAGTAAAGATAACATAATTCAAGGAATGTGTTAAAACTGTGATTGGCTTACCTTGAGATTTCAAGATGTGTAAGCTAACCTCCACAAACATGCCAAAACCATGTTTCCTATAGGCTAGACAAAGACTGACAGAACTGATAATAGTTCTTAAAAGAAAAAATAGATGCCCTGGCTGTAACAATCTCTTGGATTCACTAGAGAAATCTCTTGGAAATCACTAGAGAGATTTACTTTAAAGAGGGTTTGGGATTTAATTTGTTGGAAAATGTTCACTTACCACAAACAAGGGGATGTCCTTTATTTCAGAAATGTGCATATGCCATCTCTGCAAAAATCTTAATGCTCAGCAGCAGTCTGTTTTCAAATTATTTGTACAGACTTCTTCTGATTTAGCAGCTGAATTTTCAAAACAAGGAAATACTGTCTTAAATCTTGCAGGTCTTCCTGAGGTCACAAGCATGCAAAAAAATCGTATGAGTCACTTTGTAATTTGCCAATCATTTTCAGTTTTCTCAATCACTTAATAATTAAGTGAAAAAGAAGTTCATTCACTAGACCGTTTTTTTAGAGAGACTGAAGTTGTTATGTTACTTTGAAAACTGCTACGACCCTTTGTCCCCATGTCCCAGCCTAAAAAAACTAGATTATTTGATGTGTGGAATCCAGGAAGTAGCCCTCTGGAAAAAGAAATCTATTGTTACTTTGTTTATGGTAACAATTAACTAGTGTTTGCAGGAGCATCCTACATAAGAACAAAGCACTGATTCCTGTTGTTACGAAAGGAAAGCCTCTTCCTTATTTAAGCTTTGTCAAAACAGCGTAGGGTCCAACGCTGACAGCTAACTGTGGTGTTAAGAGTGGTGGGTTTTGATGTATTTTATAAAAACGTAACTCAGAACTTGTCCGAACCAGTTCTTTTCTGGACTATAGTTTGCAGGGTGGGGCGTTTCAAAATTTCCACAACAAAAATAAACTGTTAGGAATCCAGCCTAAGTTCAATTCAACACACAAGCCATTTGTAGCGGTCAGAACCACGCAAACAATACTGTAGAGGTATGAGTACGAGTAGTAAATGGCTTGTTAGTCACTTGAATTACTCTCACTGGGAAGATAATGTAATTTCAGTTCTTCAATAAAAATGGTGTTGCATCATTGAATTCAAATACACTGTTCAACATACTGTTCAATATAGTATTACTAGAATAACATACCACAGCTGCTGATTAATTTGGATAGCTAATATGTTGCCGTTTTCAAAGTGTTACTTCACAAGTAATTTAAAAATCTAACAAATTACTTCATTTCTTGTATGCTAAACACAGGGGAGAGTACTCATTTTAAGTATCTGATTCAGGCTCCTTGGTAAGTATAAAGATACGCTCTTGACTGAGGAGCCAAAGTTACACGGTCCTGATACTTCCATTTTGTCATGTGGATCAAGCATATCGAAAAATTGCACCATGTGCAATTTGTGTTCACCTGGTAACTGACCTTTCCTTCTCCTTCCCAGTGTTCTGTGTATACTATGTGACTAGAGGAATCCTGCAGGAGAATCGCCAGGAGCTCATCGTCTTTGTTCTTTCCATCTTGCTAGTGATGTTTCGTTCCATTGTCAACTTCACAGTGCTCTCTGCTGAGCAAAAGCCAAAACTCCTGGTTAGTCTCCTGGTTTTAATTAACTTTGCTTTTCTCCACATCTTGGATTTGAAAATCTTGGAAAGGCAAGACAGCTGTGATAAGGGCACCGATAACAGAGAAAAATCAGGCTGAATTATTCCTACCATCATGCCCCTCCACCACAGCAAATCTGTTTCTCTGAGCTATTCTATGGGTTTCTTTGTGGCAGTATCTGAAAGTAACATAAATATCAAAGAATTTATTCACAAGGGATTACTGCAGAAGGTATCCTTCACTTCACCTACTCTCCTTCAGATTTCCATCTATAAAATGACTGGCCTAAAGTCACGTAAATCTAACCTACAAACAGAACTGGAATCTCAAGTCTATATGCAAGGGCACAGCCATTAGCCCCGCTGCTCCGTAAGTGCAGCCATGTATTTTTATGAGAGTTGTGGTAACCTGCTGCAAGGAAACAAAAAAATACAATGTGCTAGGGGAGGTACTGCCATTCCAGATTATCTTGTTTGCATTTCATAACAATAAAATTTAATACAAGGATTGTATTCTATGCGTTACTAAGATTTGTAGTTAAACTTCCACTTGCTGTGCTTCTCAGAAGTCCCTCCCTTTTGTGGTCACACATTTACGACAAATGTGAGAAGGAGGTTCCTTGCTGTGAAGTCATCCAAAAATTACTCTTTGATAGAAGAGATGGCAACCAAGCTAGGAAGATACAGCAAAGCAGAATTTGCCTATTCAATTTACATATCAGTTGTACATTTACTTAAACATACTTATCTACAGCAAACTGGCTTGTTAGGGTCAATAAGGAACAGGCATCAAAGAGATGCAAATTACTTTAAGGTATGGATCCCAGTCATCAGTTTATATATTAAACAAGAACCTCAAAGTAAAGCCTGGTGTAGAAGATGTACTATTAAGGACTTTTTTTTACTACTATAAAAGTAACTTGGATTACTGTAACTCCTGCTTCCTGAGCAAAATTTCTGAGCCAGAATAAGGCATACTAGTATAAATATTCTTATATCAGTGTAATTATGAAGGATGTTTTGCTACTTCAGCCATCTTTAAAGCAGCAGATATTTTGTGTGAATGCCAGCAAAGTTGTGGATACAACCCAGACAAAAGCAATGTTTTCCAAAATTTAGTAAGTACAGCATTCAGAATAACCCACTGTCCCCACTGAAATCAATAGGGAAGATTCTTACCAGGTGGTTTATGCCATACAGGAAGCTTAGAGCCGGTCTCTATCAAAGCAAGCTGTTTCTTCAAACTGTATGATAAAACCTCAAACAAAACCTTGCTAAAAGTCGTCATGATATTATAGGGAGTGCAGAGGTTATGCTTCTCTTAACAGTTGTAAAACTACTACATCGAGGGTAACGTAAACCAAAATAGCCAAGGTTGAGTTTACAGTTATTACCAAGTGGTTGCAACAAATGGCAAAAATCATGGCCTGATCTTTGCCACTTAACAGTGTGGCAAACTGTCATCTTTAATTGTTGTCTATTACAATGCTATTAATAGGCAGCCTGGTTCTCCTTACTCCTTTATTATTTCCAGTGGGAAGATTAAAGGTTAAAGACTGTCCCTATTTTGGCATGGCCAGTCACATCCTTATTTCTCTTTCCCATCAGGCCCGCTTCATTCTGATCCTTTTGGTTGGCTCCTTTGATGTGATCTGTGCCATCATCCTCATTCAGAGTCAAAGCATGATGGCCTTTCGAGTGGGTGGTGCTCTAGAAAGCCTACAGTCGCAATACTTCATGCTGAACCTCTGTTTTTCCATGTTGACCTTTGATCTTCAGGCACAGGTATAGAACTCTCTCCCCTGGGTTCCCTTTTTTCCCTCCTGTTGAGAAAATCTTAGACTAGCTGAGCTGAACTATTAACTTCCTAGAGCAATCCTGCCTGTATCTCACTTTTTAGATAAGATTAGCTTAATAATGGTCATCTCTCCAGGTGTTTGCTATAGGGGAGCTTAGTTAAAATCCATAAAAAATGAATCAACATATATTTTATCCTCGTCCTGCCCAAAAGGAGAACTGAAGCTTATTTTTGGGAAGTTTTTCCATAAAAACAATTGCATCCAGAAGCTCCAATGCAACATGGCCTCCTAAAATAAGAAAGGTTATCACTGCACAACATCTCTGCCTACAGTCTCTTGCTTTCCAGCTGTCTCCTGCGTTTGAGAAAATGATACTGGGATGGGAGAGGGAAGCCTGACTTAGTGGGGCAGTCAGGGTGAGATAGCAACATGAAGTTACAGACAAGTGAAAGGAACCCAAGATCTGTTTAGAAAGAGTTTGTACTTCTGTACACTACCCTTCATTCTTACTTTACTATGTATTACCCTGTATTGCCTTATGCTTTATCTGGAGCACATCCTACTGCCTTCCCTGTTCTTTGTTGTTGCTAACATGGCATACAGGGAAGTACGTCTGTCCTTGTGTCCCATTCTGTACTGTTTGTCAGTTTCTGAGGAAAAATTTTAGCCTTTAGATCTGTGCCCAGCTTACTGTTGCTGGGAGTCTGTGTCAAGTATTTTTTGGTGGGCTGTATGGTCTCAAACTAACAATTTTACCAAATCTTTGCCTCCTCTCTTTCAGCTCTGCTTGTGTGTTCTGCTGATAAGCCTGCATGAGATCACCCTTCTACATAACATCATCTCGGCAGCAGGGGTGCTTTGGGCCTGCCTGAAGGTGACCATTAGCATCATCGCAGTAAGTGTTACACTAACAGCGACACTAGCAAGGATAGCCAACTTCTGAGACTACAAGTTCTCACCCCGAGCAATTATCACAGGCTGGGAAGTCACAGCCATCCCATTCTATGTAATACTGCTAAGTGGAAGGGAGCCAGAATGGATCCCAGCAGAAAACAAGAGCACCAACAATAATGAAGTCAGGTTTCTTACAAATCTGTGTCTCTCAACTGAGTGTACAGGATGAAATGTCACACTATCGTTATTCCTTTCTGAGGGACATTGTTTTATTCTCAGTGCTTGATCACCTACTGTAATGAAGCCTATAAGATCACATTATCTCCAATATTTCTACCTCTCTGAGAAGGTTAGGTGAAACTTGCAACAGTCCTCCAAATTATTATGGATATACAGATGCAGTGAGACTTGTATAGGCCTTATATCCTTAGAAAACCACACCAAAAAGATGAGTGGTCTGCTCCTTTATTGGGGCAGCTTCTTTGAAGGTGAGTGGCAGTTTTCAGGTTAACGTAAGGATTTGTGAACTTGAAATTTAGTTTTTCATGTCAGTCAGACTGAACTTCCTCCAAAATCTTGAGAGCTCTGTTCCAAGAATGATTGCACAATCAGGGCCAAAGTACATCAGATATGTGAGTTTTTTATTACCAGGAAGGAGGTTAGGGGGTTTTGGGTTGGTTGGTTTTTTAGACTCCTTGGGTGTTTGCTTTAGCCATTCAGCCAAATTCCTGACAGCTGAAGTACAGCTTTTCAAGCGTTTTGATTGCTTTCCTTGCTAAAAATGGAGCTAGCACCAAGCACTGTGCTTTTAAAATACTTTAGTAACTTGAGGTGAATAGTTGCACAGAATCATCTTTCTCCTGAACTTTGGAGCGTTGTGGCCACTAACAGCTATCTAGCAAGGAAAAATGCAGACAGGACTAACTGTGAGTGTGACACTTAGGAATGCAGACAGGGATATTAAACAGCTTGGTTTCCTCCTAGGAGCTCCTTAGATACCTTTGTGAGGCACTGGATCTTGGCTTTCAGTTAAGTTGTATCGGGTGTGGAAAGAAGGGAGTAATGAGAAACATGTCTGTTTTCCTGCTAGGATTTAAAGTGTAAACCTTTCAGCCACTTTTCCCCCACCATCAGAAACGAAGTTGATCTGACCTGTTGCCCTTCACAGATTATGAGTTCTTTGCTTCTCCTTTATTTGCCTTTAGGCATTAAAAGAGGCACTGCTTCTTTTAAGAAAAGAAAGAGGTGCTTCAGTTAGATGGTTTCTTGTCCTAACGTACGTGATATTCCTTATGCTTTCATCAATAGCAAACGTGTTTCTTAATAGTTCAACTAGTAATAGTCAATGTCCTAGGGATAAGTACATATTCTTGCCCTTTGCTCAAAACTGCGTATGTTAGAACTACTTGAAAGCTACTTTTTACCCCATCTAGGTACATTACTGACTTCTCTGCTGGAAGAAGTTAACAGCGTCTTGTCTAACTAAGAAATAGGAAATGTAAAATTAATGAAAAAAAATGTAGCGCTGTATTTCAGTAAGTGGCAGCACTGCAGGGCAACAGCAACTTAGAAAAGGTGGATACATTTCATAGGGGTCTGTCTGGTAGCTTTGCATCCAAGGTAAAAATGATTCTGTCTCAGGCTAGAGCATGTAGACAGTTTGACAGAGGGGTGACAATAGGAACTCCTTTTCCTTACCCTGTTCAGACAAGTTTTTCACAATCAGCTGCTGGCAGAAAGATGCAGCAGTAGAGAAACATCTATCATTGTCTTGTTTGGTGCTCTCAGAAACTGCACATGCTATGAGGTTGCTATGTAAGAAAGGTACGGAGACATACATAACCCACCAGAAAGTATAAGCATAATAGAAGGAAAAACTTGGAAATGCCTCATATGTGGTCCTTTCTGGTAACCACAGTACCTGAAAGCACAGCTTAACCTCATGCTCCCTTATTTCTGGGTTGATGCACATGTCATTTCGCAAGGGGATTTTTCGTTATTTTTCTTCTATTTATATACACACTCTCCCATTTACTTTAGTGGATTTATTTTTCCTAATCTCCATTATTTATTTTCTCTCTTTTCTCCTGTTAATTACTAACTGTCTCTTTCTCCCTCCTCTTGTTTCTCAGCCTTTGTTTTCCTTTCCCTTTTGGTCTTATCTTAAGAGGAGCACTATGCAGTACCACCGAAAACAGAGACAATAGGAGAGGTGGCAAAGAACAGACTCCCTTAGGGGAGGGACAGTTCCCTTAATACTTTTGTAGAGGTTCACATATTGACCCTTGCAGAAGAATCAATATTGGTTTTGGGGGGAATCTGTGGTTGATCAGATGCATCAAATCTTATCATAGTATTGGGGCAGTCACTGTTTTCATTCCCAGTGACTCAGTTGTTTTTCTTTTGTTTGCTCAGACCTGCCCTTCCAGTTCAGGACCGCTGAAAGTTGCTACCTGCCGGAAAGCAGTCCATCGTTTCTTCTTTCCCAAGTCCCAAGGTTAATTGTGAAACAAAGTTTTTCTGACAGTTAAATCCTCTTGCTTCTCCCACGTTTTAGTTCTCAGTGACTTTATTTCTCTGTAGTAGAAACAAAGGTGGAGAAAAAAGTCAGAGTGCTTTCATTCAGTCTGTTAGCTATGAAGACTTTAATTTGTTAAGAGAAAAATCTGAGCATACCCAAAGAAAAAGTACATCAGCGTAAATACAACTCTTCTGAGTC
Source organism: Aquila chrysaetos chrysaetos (assembly GCF_900496995.4). Lineage (NCBI taxonomy): Eukaryota > Metazoa > Chordata > Aves > Accipitriformes > Accipitridae > Aquila > Aquila chrysaetos. The sequence continues at coordinate 2,711,408 of NC_044009.1, read as the reverse complement.
AGCTGCTTTTCCATTTAAGCTAGCTGGGAGTTGTACTGTAAGCATTAGAAGGCAGAGCTGAAGAGGATGCCGAGATGGCTCAAATCACACACAGCTGTCAGGATGTGTCCATGAAACAACCAGCTCTGATTTCACCAACATCACTCCTGGCCCAGCTCAGTGGAAAACAGAGACAGTATTTCCTGCTAAAAAAACATAGGTAGAGAAGGCAAGAGGAGAACAAAGTTACAACTGAGAACTCAGCTAGACCAACGTTTGAAATGCTATTGAAAAATCAACTATATATAGCCTTTATAGAGTATATAGCAACAAGTTATAAAGTTATGTATATATCTCATCTTATTTTACAGATCTTAAAAGAACTGAAACCTCTGGTGTGGATTTTTCTGGGTCAGAATATACCTGAAGTAGTTTATCTCATCTACCTGCTTTACACGGTAATTCATCAAACTTACTTGCTCAATAACAGGGAGCAAGGCTGGAGGCCTCCTCTTCATTACTGGATCCTTGGGCCCAAACCATGGTGCCTCATTCCTGAGCGTACCCCTTCGTTGCAGCTCCTGTTAGAATCAATGAGAGCAGCAGGCACGTCCTACCTCTTCAGGATCAACTTTTCAAGACAGGAACCATGTCAAATTGCTCTTGAACTGATAGTTAGAGGGAGAGGCCCTGGAAGTCTCTGCAACTGGCAAAGTGTCCGGAATGATTAGGGCAAGATACAACAAAATCCTCCAGTACAAGATACACAGCTCCTCAAAAATGCCTACCCTCCTTCACAAGAAGTCTCAAGTGGTGCCAGAGCATTTGACCACCTGCAGGGCCTCAAGTCATTGTATTTTAAAGAATTTCTTAGGCAGCATCCCCAGCTGTCGATCCTGATGTAGCCAAAACAAGAGACAGTGCAAGCCCAACAAATTCCAGTCTTAGGCATTTTTTTGGCACTATAATAGCAATAAAGCACTTATCACTGGGGCACCCCAGCAACTCCCACAACACATGTGAAAGGAGGTAAGGAAGAAGGGCAAGGGCAAAGCAGATTGGTCATCATGGGAAGGACTCAAATGCTGATAGCAGCCAGTGTTTCTCATACTTCACATAAATAGTCTCCAGGTACTGATAAGAGTCCAGTGGCTGCAGTCATCCAAGTCCTTGGGGTTCTATTAAAGTATGCAGTCAAATCAGGCTCTTCCAATTATTCACAGGCCTGTTTGATCTGGCAAAGCACAGAAGGACCACACACTGTCTTTGGTGGCTATACTTTACTTGTCTTGCAGTTAGGAAGAAAAGTACAGGTGGCGGCTTCTGACATTAAGAGTAACATAACAACTTGAAAATAGCTAGGTCTCCTTCCAATTTTGTATGGTAACAATGAACACGCAAGAGTGACCAGTAAATGAGGGCATGGACATGCAATGCAGTACTCCTCTGCTAGAAAGATCTGTAATGTAGTCACTTCTTCAAACCAATTCTTTTTAACATCTTTTATCTGACTACCTGAAAGGTGGAAAAAAAAAAAGTAAACTGCACTTACTGTTAATTACTTCAGCTCTGAAAAAGCTGCTAGTTTGACTCTATATAGCAGCTGCTAACAACCCTGTAAACAGGAAAATTGATAGAATTTAATAGACAAACCAACTAACTGCACCAAAATTGGCCAGGACATCCATAACCTGCCTCAATTTGGAATACACACCATTGGGTTTGTTAACAAATCAAAGTAGTCAGAACTGTGCTTTTTTAAATCTCATCCTGACGATCCCTAGGCCTGCTAGGGCAATGACTCAAACCTGCAGGAAGGGGGAAAAGAATACTGCTAGATCTTCGTATCTTTCTTTCAGTACTGGATTTTTGCAGAGGTCTCTCATCTTAGTATTAACTTGCCTGATCATACTTTGTTCATGGGAGCAGTGACCCCTCTTCTATGCAGTAGATAGCTGCAGGATATAAACATGTTGCTTTTAATTAAAAGTTGCCATATTCTCTGTGTCAGACCTCTCAAAAAAGCACAGGTTAGGCAATTACGGATGTCATAAGCACAGTAATCGGGCTAGCCATGAATGAAAATGGGATCATGAAGCCAGCCCCTGGACATGCGTGACAATAACATTACAATGACAGCCAGGGAACACAACTTCATTCTGTATTTTACAGTGGAAAGAAACTGAGATGTAAGATGAAGTCTGGTTTCCTTATCTTCAGCTTAATCGTTCTTTCAGTCTGGGCACAATACTGTTTTCATATGACTTCAGTGCTGCAGAGATGAGATGGTGTATGCATTTAGCTAGAGTCAGCGCGCAGCCAGGGAATCATGTAATCGGGAAAGTAAGACGGTTTAAAAGTGACCAGTTCCTCGCCCCCCCAGTTACTATCCAGTGACTTATTTCAGAAACTTAGTGGTTGGTTGATTGCATTTTATGGCTTCAGGGTTTTGTGGCACTAGGTGTTGATTGTTGTATGTCTCTATTTTCCTGCAGGTGATAAGGGAGTGGGGCAAAGGGAATTCTTACACTCTGGAAGCTGCTTTCATTACCGGCTCTTGCATTTCTGTTGCAATAAAATCTGTTTTGTTTTGGGCACTGATTCATGTCTACCGCAGCTTTGGGCAGGGGCTGAGAGAAAGAAGTAAGTACTTAAAAAGGTTGCCTTAACTATGAAGGTTGTAGCCTATTGTATCACAGTCACAATTAAGTAGAGAGCTTGTCGAGCCAGGAAAATAGTTAGGGATAGTCATAATAAAAGGCAGATCCCTAATGACATCAAGCAGTACTGCAGCCTCAGAATTTACTGGCCTGACAAAGTTCAGAAGATTGGATGGAACATAACGTGATTTCTCCCTCAAGAGAACTGACATTAGTCAAAGTTGCTTCTAACCTACGTAAGAATCACTGCTATCCAGAAAAACAGACCTGTGTGGAAAAATGTCCTCTACACAAGATACATGTAATTTTTCTTCTTTATTATGCTGTATAACTGCCTTATAACAACTGAGAGAGACAGAATAAAGGGACCTAGAGAACCACTAATCTTAAACTACCCAAACCTCCTTTTACAAGAAGGACATAAATGCTGCTGGGCATTGGCGTTGACTAATCTTCCTTTCTTCCCACAGTGTTTTCTTCCTATGGAAGGATCGACTCCTGAGCATCCCCCTTGTGTTCTATCTGCAGCTCTTACAGAGTGAAATCGTAGTCGGGGAAGTTCTGATCAAGTACTTGCATTCAGGATGTAAGACAATGGGTCAGTTTCACAGAGGTATAGGAAGTTGCTCAGAAAAACATCTATACATTTCTTGGTTCCTATCGTGCTAGGGAACTATAGCAGCACAGCTGGTAACTTAGTTTAAAAAGCAAAGTGCTCTCGGGAAATTAACAGTAATCCTCTCGATTCAGTGAGTTTTGCTGACAGGACAATGCATCTTTCACTCGTTGTTTTCCTGATGTTGCTTTGTAACCGCAGGAGGTTCACAACATGCATGTGAGTAGAGAATGTTGTTAATATAAATGCTGTTTTTCTGGATATACACAAACATAATGATAATAATTTGCACATCCATCTTACGTACCAGAGTCTAGAAGTGGATTGCCCTACCATCATTTCTCAACTCCGACCTGTTGCTGAACAGAGGTCAAGCACTGAAGTTGTTTCGGTGACAGCTGTATTCCCTGATCTCCGCTATGGCTGTGTGACGGCTTAACTCCAACAGAACGGCTAGGGCTCTTGTTCTGAAGTCAGAGGAGGAACATTTCAATTTTTTTTGTTTTTTTAAATCCCAGCTACACATGAAAACTACGCGATGTAATCTTATGCCTTCCTATAGTGTATCTAACCAATGTGCCATTTCATACACCAGGCTGACTGTTAAACTAAGCCTTTAATATTGCAATTTAAAAGTTTGGTATTTTATTGATTGGAACCTTTAGCTACTGGCTGTCTATTTTTTAATAAAGTATAAACACAGTTTGTGCATGGAAAATTATTTCTCGTATCAACAGCAAGAGTTCAATGGGAAGCCTGTTTACAAACCCAGTACGGAAGAGGCTGGAACTGCAATTCACATGTGCTGTGAACATTACCATCATACTCCTCTTCGGATACATCTTTAACTTGGAGATATCTGTACACTGCAGAAGTAGTTAAAATAGTTTATTGCAGCTTATTAGGGAAATGTGCAAGGATGATCTCAAAACTTCTATAAAAAAATATATTTTTCTCATCCTAGTCTTCTAAACCTGAAACAAATCTACTTTATTGATAGCACAATGGAGGCATGAAGAGGTTGAATGTCTATGGTCAGACTGCATACAGCTGACAGTATCAAGAGAAAGGACGAGTGTACCAGCTGATGACTATGACTTCATTCCACAAGTCAAAATGTGACTATGAATTGTTGCTGAAATGGAGGAACACGATTAAGCATATTCAGTCCTTTTCTAAAACTAGCAAACATGCAGCAGGTCTTGCCTAGAGCAGGACCAGCAAGGGAAGACTTTGATCTTGCAGTAGGCCTGTACTTGGTCAAAATTAGCTGAAGAAAGTAGGCTTGTGCTATGCTCCTTTTATCTTCATAACAAGGAGATGGCAGAAACAATTGTATCATTAAAAGGAAAAAAGTTGTGATTACATTCAAACATTTATCTCCCCCAAAGCAGGAACATATTGTTATGCCTTGGAGAATTAACCGTCATATTTTCACAGAAAAATGTTCTTATTCCTGACTAAGGGCTTGTTAAGTTCCTGTGGAAATCTGCCTGTTCTTTTTCACAAGGTCTTGAAGTTAGTATTTGTGTAGATAAGAGCTACTACGCTGAATCTCTGAAAGTTTCCCGATACGCAGTCCTGTCACAATCTGCAGACAGTATCTTTGGCCTACTCTAAATTGAAGCACTTTATTTTTTGCCCAGCCACTCTAATCCTGGATATAGACAATCATTAAACCTACTGGTTCAGACAACCAACTTCACATTTTCTATTATTAAAGCAGGAGATTAATCCAGCTAATTCCAAAGTTAACTTTGGATAAATGCAAAGTTACTCATCACATTTTTTATTGGTATTCGCCAATAGAAGAGGAAAACAATAGGGACAAATCACACTATACCAAACAAATGGAAGCTACTGCTCTACATGTCATCAAGAACCTCCTCTGTCAACAGCATTTAGCAAGTTTTACCCAGAATATGTAAAAGGAGATTTCAGTTTTAGGTAATTTGCACAAATTCTTAACAACTGATAAATACACAAACATTTTCCCCTCTGTGATCAATCTTTTCCGTGCTATATGAGAAATCTCTCAAAAACAGCATGTAGAGAGGCTACTTTTTCATATAGAGTAAAATAAGTGCACCCAACAGGAAGAAAACGTCCAAACCACTCATATGCTTCATTTTTGCATTATTATCTTCTACCTGTTCTTTGTTGAAACCTTTGAGTACAATTTTTCATTGTGCATTACTGAAAAAATGAATTAACTTGCTACTTTCCCATCACTACAAAGTATTGGTAATTTTAATGCCATTTCTCTGGGTATAGCTTCCTGCTTTTCTGTTTGAGGACAATACATGAGACCAAACTGTTTTTCCCCATTGTGCTCATGACTTCCCTCAAAAAAAGCTTCAAGCTGCTGTGCACATGTGCAACAGCTGATACTAATCTGGATTCCAGAAAAGTTAAAAGAACACAGCACAGAAAGACAGACATTGACAGAGTAAGGAAGAGCATTTAGGCTTTGCAATCCTGTGCCCCACAGTAATAAGTCATTAATTGGTATGGCTAATTCAAACTGTCTTTAGAACATAATCATGTTTTTATGAAACAAATCCTAATACCACTATAAACGCTGTATGCTTCTCTACCATTCCTTTCATTAATTAGCAATGCAGTAAGGCATCTCACAGTTGCACAAGGAGCATGAGACTGTCATCAAGAGGTACGACTGCTGCACACAACGGGAGACCCAGATTAAATTAACATTTATTATTTCAGGGAACAGCAGCAACAAGTACGAGCTGTGTTGACCTTCACATCCAGTATGAGATTTTTTTTTTTAATTTCCCAAGATGGCTGTAATCCATACTGCCACCCGATGCCTATGTGAACAATCTAGATTAAACTACATGTTGGTACCAACACCCATTTCAGACTATCATGTAGACACGCTGCAGGGCAGGGTGAAACTAGAAAAAGATGGCTTCAGGCTTCACACAGGTTTATGGCCAAATCTGGGCTACTTTAAGTTCTCCTAACTCTTAAAAACCCAGGGTAAATCGATACAGCCATTTTTTAATCAGCCCAACTGAATTAATTTTTGTGCCAAAATTTTTGATACCTCAGCTTGGAAAGACTCTGGGGGGGGTGGAGAATACTTTTTGCTGGTTCAGCAAACTATGGTGATCACAGCTCTCAGTGCTAGAACTGGGCCATTTAAACTGACAACAGTAAGAAAGCTTCATTCTGGCAAGACAGGACTAACAAACTGCATATAAACTATCTCAAAAGCTTCATCTGTAAAAATAAGGGTCCAGTCCTTGGCAATGCTGCTTCCCTGCTTTATGCATAGGCAATAGAGTGTCACTGTCACAGAAATGGTGGGTTATTATTCTGGCCATGGACAGCAAGAGTTTGTCACTAGCCAGCCATAAGATGGAAAACTCTAAGGTACCTTGCAAAGCAAATGAACTCCATTTAAAAGCAGCTGTATTACCTGCATAAGACATTTCCTCACATTTATCAATCATTGGACCTGCATGAACTGTTGGAATAGGTTACAGGTGAATTATGAAATCATAAAAAGACATCATGATCATTAGCCACAAGGTTCACGGAAGAAGTGTCTAGAACTTGGCCACAATGTGCACAGGCAAAGATAGAATGGGCACTTAAACTACATTTTCAATGCTAAATTTACTGGGTATCCAAATTATCTGACATTATCTCAGATTATTGCCCTTAACTATTTCTTTCCTCATTTTTCTACTCTTGGGCCTTCAAAAAAAGTAGTTAATGTAGCCCAACTAGTTGTACAGAAGATTTGTTTCAACTTGCACAGCAAATCCAGCTTTTATTGTGAAACTTTTGAGAAAAGACTAGTATCAGACATATATATTCAAAAAAGCCTTAGGTATATTTCCAGAAAACGGATGGTACTGTCCCATGAGACAATGTATCAAAAACCCACACTGAACATTTGCCTTCCAAGCAAGTAGTTCTGTATACGTAATTTTATATTCTCAACAGTCAAAGTGCTGCTTTACAAATCCAACTTTACAAAAAGATTTTATTGAAAGGATTGAAAAATATTTGTTTTCAACAATATTTAAAACAAGTTTTCAAAGCATTAACAATATGTAACAGGATTTTTCCTCTTTTAGAAATTCAGTACACTGCTTTATTCCATACTACATCAGTTGTTAATAACTTCTTAAACTCTCTACTAGAGAATAACTAAAAAAAAATTAATTTCCAAGCTTCCATTTTGGCCCTTTGTAGACTGGAAAGGATTTGTAGGTACAGTGACATTTACAAACCCTTATATTAGAAACACTGCTCTTCATCAGCAAAAACCTATTTTACTAGTACGGTTTAAAGAAGTTACTTTGAGTAAGCTACATGAGCAAAATGAGCTTTTATTGCCAATATAACCAAGTCTGCATTATAGCTTTTTTTCTGGTTCAGCTGTGGTTTGAACAGAAGTTACCCACACTTAAAGCAGTTAAATATGCAAAACTTGAGCGCTGTTTAAACCTCACTAGCCTGCTTGTGAATTGCTGGTTTGCAGATTAAAGGCCTTGAAAAGGGACTTTGTACAGTTAGACAAGTTTGTAATGTATTAACACAATTTGGGTTGTGTTTTGATGTAAAGCAGCTAGTACAATTATAATAAACACAGCTTTTTGAAGAAAAAGCAAATACTAAAGTCATCATATGACTTTCTTTCCTTTAGTCAGTAATTGCAGCAGTGATCCAAATAAGATTGTTATCTAGGGGGAATACTTGCACAAGCAAAACTGCAGAAGCCTCAAAGCCAGTAATGCAATTGCAGTACATGATAAATTTAAAGACAACTCCTAATCTAGATCTAATCTAGAGAAAGTAGTTAGGTAAGTTTTGATTACAGATTTCATGAACTATGCACTCTGAAAATTAAAGTTCGGCAATTTAGTCAATAATAGCTTTACTATTATAAAAAGCATAAATAAAAAGTGCTGAATATAGTTTTATCTTTAAAAAAATACTAGATAAGGCTCATTAATCATTTCGCCTCACCTCCACAAAATGATTTCCAATTCCTAGCATGCCTAGTATTCTGCTTGTTTTCCACTTAACAACACATTTATATAGCCACTATACCCTGTTCCTTTTCTCAATTATTGCATGTTTAAATAAAATAGTTTCAAAGCAAATAGTCCGACACTTCTATAGTTCAAAAAGTAAACAGTTATTAAATAACTGAATACTCCACCTAGGAAACCCGTAAGCAGCTTCAAAACAGTGATAAAACAATTACTGCAGATTCAAGTGAAAGATAAATTCCAAAAGCTATCTGGATATTCTCCAAGATATCACAAAATTTGTCTATTTAGACCAAATCAAACCAATATTCTATTTTACAAAATTTACAAACCGAGTATTAATTTATATTAACACATTTTCATTGTGATTTGTATCATTAATCAAGAGTTTGCTTCTCCTTTAGGGAAAAGTGCTCTCACCTGGATTTAATAAAATTAGACAGACTAGGGCAGCATCCAAAATGGAAGAGACATCATTTAAACCATCAGAGGACAGCAGGTTAGGCAGAGTTTGGAAATTAATACACTTCCCATTACCACTTTGGACCACATAAACAACATAAGACAATCATGAAAAGTTCAACAGAGCTTCTCACTCCACTTTCAAGGAAATCCCACCTTCATCAGTAAATGAACTCCTCCACAATATTATGCCATAGGCTTAAGTTTAACAGATAACATCCATTCTTTTAATGACCAATGCAGCAAGACTCTGAAAATGCTAAAGTTTGGATAGTATGATCATGAGACTGCACCACAGAGAACATAAATGTAAACATTATACTTGGGTTTGATATTTTTCATTTAAAGTACAGTACAAACCCTTTTTTCCCCAACTAGTTTTTCTGTTGGATTTTGTTTCTGTTTTGTTTTTTCTTTCATAAAAGCACGTACAATAAAATATGTACATAGAGAAGTTAGAAACATTTGAAAGCATCTTAAAAAAGTAAATACGAGACTTAGAATATCTTGAGTGTGCTGAAGGCACCATTGCTACTCTACTGGGAATGTGTCCTCTCATTTATCAGCCTACCAATGCAGTATCCCTTTCTGTATTACTCAGCACCAAGAGTTGGAAGGTATCTATGGAAGTTGAGGGCACTCAGGGCCTCATATAGGATGTTCTTTTCTTCAAGACAATAGTGGAACTAGACAATATAGTAGTAATTGAAGTCCAGATTCTTCTTGAACACTTGGAGAATTTTTTTTTTTTTCCTTTTTCACTTTACAGTCTCTTATGGTACCATTTATTCCAGAGAATCAAACAAAAGTAATAAGAAAAAACAACACACTGATGATTCCCACCAACAGGAACTGCAGAGCTATGAACTAGCTCAGCTACAAAAATGGAGATCACTGTAACAACCAAGTCCACGCTAATGCTCATCCATGCTATTTGTGGATGTTTACACAGTGATGACAGCCAAGGGTCAAACACTGTTCAAATGGGCATAAGATACATATATATGTATATATATAAAAAAAAAACACACAACTTTTTTTTACTAGTTCCATCTATTAATAAAAAACATCCTTCATGGGTGTTTCTTCACACTGTGTCACATTCGCAAGTAAGAAGAAAGTATTTTAAGCGCTGTCTTGATGGGGAGCTCTTCTGGGCAACACAGATTTAAGCTAATAAACAGGAGCTTTTTTTTTTTTTTAAAGAAGATTTTGTAGAGCCTTTATATGCACAGCAGTCTTAAATGGAATTACAAATATACCAAATTAAACGGAGTATTTTAATGCCACTTTTCTATTACGTATCTACGTTCAGCCTACCATGTTATTGGTAAGTTATAGGTTACAACCAAATCTACAGATGTGGTTGTCAATACCAATCAGAAATAATCCATTTTCAGATTGCTCATTTGAAGGAAATTCACACCGGATTACAACAATCAGAGCCTAATTTCTTCCATTCCTACTCTTGGTGGACAAGAAATAGCACAATTTCCAGCCATCAGCAGATCAGACAGATATAAACTATAATCACTATGTACGTCTGAGATGGTGACCACACTTGTTAGCCAAAAACTTAAAAATCCAAGCATATAGAAGGGATACTGCCACTTTCCATTCCCGTGAGTCTTGTTAGATGTAGACACTCAAAATTCTTCTTCTTCAACAGCAAAGTTATTTTGCTTCTTCCGAACATTCCAGTGTAAACACTCAGCCAAGCTTTCAAACCAGTCGCTCACAGGATCTCGGAAACAGATCGAAGGAAGGGGATAGCAAGAGGTAGTGATGCTAATACTGCAACAACACAGGAATACCCCAGTCAGTCAAGGGCAATGAATAGCAATTTTTAAAACAAAACAAAACAAACAAAAAAAAGTCTTCTATTCACTAGCTAACATAGTGCTATGTTCAGCCAATCTGGTGAAACAGCAAGTTTCCATAATCAAGCGATAACCAAGTCTGCAGGATCATCTAAATGGAGTGAACATATGGCTTAAAATTGTTAACAGATGCACTGTGGACAGCGTTCTTTGACACAGTGAGACTACTGAACCCACCCCATGACATCCTGCAGTCTTTTGCTGGTCTTCACATCAACAACACCGGGACAAAGGAAAACGTAAGTCATCACCTTAGCCTTTAAGTTTCAACTACAAGCAACAGCAATAAAAAGTCTAGCACCTAACAAAGGGCCAAATCTCATGTTTGAACCCTTACTACCCTCCTGATCTGTTCTATAGATCTTTCAACCTCAGAGGAAATACAAACAGTTCAAGATGGAGTGTCATGCCAGCTATACATTTTCCTTCCTGGCAACTTGTATGGACCAAGAAAAAAAACAAGTCATCTTGAATGGCAAGTCTACCAGTCACACATCACACAGTTGCCTTAAATCACCTCCCATTAGGATAAACCAACACATTTTGCACATAAAAAATGAGGAAACTTCACACACTGCATTCTGCTCACTCAAGGCAATAGCATCACAAGCGACCACAACCCTTCACTAAGTAAACACAGTTTAAACCATACGGCATTATTCAGAGCCACTGCTTACGTGCAACTCCCATTGGTTTACATCTTCTCAAACTCCTAAGATTTATCTCTAAGTTAAATTTACAGAATTTTCTAAAGACATGTCCATCTTCCTTGCCAAGCATGCCATGTTTACATGCTTTTGTCTTAACATTTCACTTGCTTTCATAGGAAGATCTAAAAAACCCAAGTTAGAAATTAAATGCTTTTAGCGTAGTTTGTGCTGTAAGAGGTGTTAGGGTTTATAAAAGCTTGTTTCTTCACTACCAGCAACCCTTTTGACAGATGTTAGAGAATGAGAGAAGTGCATGAATCAGTATTTTCTATACTTTGAAAGAGATGCCACAATCAAAAAAAGGCTTGACCTGTCTCCATGGCATATTTCCTGCCTCTTCCTTCCATCAAATGAAACCCATGCTGTATTTCTGGCATCCGGGGAAAGCATAATCTGAAAAAGAGAAAAGAACTAAACTTCAGGTCCAAAACCTATTTTTCAAGAGTAAGGAACAAACACCTCCTTCATCATCCCTCCAAGAACAGAATTGACTCTTCGCAACTTTACAGTTGCACTGAAATTCATAATCTGTCTGTAGTAACAGTGCAGTAACACACCACACAAGTTCCAAACCTTCATTTCACGTTTGGGGTATATATATACATATTTTTCTACACACAATAAACCCCCTTGTTATAAATACAAGGTTATAAACCAGACCGACCTTCCAATTACAGACAGTGCATGCTTTAATTCAGTTACACGAGTTGACTTAGCATCTCTTTCAAGAAGAATAAAGTTAATACAGAAAAATAGATTTTAATACATAATGAATCTCAAGCTGTTAAATTTAGGAAGTTTTGCTCATATTTAACATACATTTCTATTAAGAGAAAAGAATTGACTACCATTGGCCAGTAACACCCACTGACGTGACAGTAATTGTGGACTGAGCTGTGCCATGAATAAACATTCAATTTATGTTGTAAAACAGGAACAAAAAACCCAGTACACACTTATTTCTTATTGCTAATCTTCTACCGTCCCTAGAAGAGCCCTTCCAAATATACTAGCTGTCTTCCAGCTTAAGTAGACTGGAAGCTTGTAACAGACACAAGAAGCAGAAAGGGATTCTTCCTTACACATGGGTATTTGTTAAAAAAACACATTAACTAAGTCCATTTCATATTGAGGTACTGCATGCCTTTTCTTCCTGCAAGACAGCATTAACAAAAAATAATTAGCGAATCACAGATAACTCTACCAATATACTCAAGATCTGCAATATTTGTTGTTTTAGCCATGAAAGTAGAATTTTTCATTCCCTTAAATGCCACTGATTTACATGCGCTTTAACCGAAATGATGTAAAATTTTATTAGTCAGAATGCAAATGTATGGATGCCCATTTTACAGAATGTTACACAACTACAGTCCAGTAGGAAGCAGCGTGAAGTATTCCGCTAGTGGGTACATATCATTTTAAACAAAGATGCATTCTTCAACCGGACTTGATCTGGTCCTCCTACAAATGAAAGAATGCAGGAGAAACACAGCATTTCCTGACCGCTTCTGCTTTGGTCAGGTTCACGTGGTTATTACAGAAGTTTTTAACTTACAAAGAGAAATAACAAAACAGAAGCTAACCTTGAGTTCCACTCCAGCAGGAACAACAATAGGTCTGAAAGACAATGAGTGAGGGCAGATTGGGGTGATCATTATTGCAGGAACATTTGGATGAATCATAGAAGCTCCTGCTGCAGCTGCATATGCAGTGCTACCAGTTGGCGTGGAGACAATGACTCCTGTGAAAGGAGCAAAAATTTCATTTACATAAGCATTACAATCAATGTGTTATTCTGGAAGACAACTAAGAAATAGCACTGTTATGAAAATGAAGCAGAGAATGTATCAACTTGTATTTCACAGGAGAATTGCAGTCTAATACACAAAAAGTCAGAAACTCTCTTCTAATCCTGGCACAGCATGTTAGTTCTATGGTTTCATGTAAGTTGCATAAACTTCTAGATCTCAGGTTACACAACTTTGTAACAGTGACGTTCATTTTTTGAAGGATAAGAGCTTTAAAGATGAACTTCTGTATTTCATGAGTTGAGATCTTAGGCCTTCAGCAAATTCCAGATATCCAAGCAAATTTTTTCTACGCTATTTCTTGCTCTTAGACCTAACATACCATACCCAAAGAAACTGCCACTTACTTTTGCAAGTCCATAAACAAAGCTTACAACACTGTAATGCTTCGTTGTGGAACACATTAGCTACCAATGAATAAACATACCTCTTCGTTGCACACTAACATTTTCTGTCACCAGTGAATAAAAGCTTGAGATTTTGTTTCCATGTGAGAAAATCCTCCAGTAAAATAGCAACAGTCTACACATGAACTAATAAGCAATTTAACTCAAGAAGCAGACTCACCATCTCCTTGCACTGTTGTTATCAGGTGTCCGTCTAGAAAGACATCTACATTGGAAAGGTAAGAAGAAGGACCACGATCCACTACAACTTCATTTAGGACCTGCCATGACATCAAATATTACACCAGTCCACTATTGATGACTTGGCAATGTAATAAATGACAAGTTGAAACAAGCTTTGAAAAATTCATACTGATTTAGTACCTGCCAAATTAGACCCTCTTTACAGTTCTGTCTTATCAAGTGCCAGCTGCAGTTGTTAGATGTTAAGAATTATTTCCAGAAGCTGGTTATTAACAATGTCCAGGGTTTTTCTTTTCACTTACAAAAATCTTTGGGATATCCCATTTTAGAACTACTACTTTGTTTTCAAAATAGAAGGAAAATGTTACTAAAGGAAAGTACAATATTAGCACTTATGATTGCAGAAAGTAATGAGATACACCACTTCCTCATTGTTTAGTGCCCATATTGTGAATTAGAGCAATATGGATCTGTCCCACACTACTGGGCTAATGCAGGTAAACTAATGGAAAGGGGAAAGTTATAATAAAACAAGTACAAAGCAATTTACAAACAGCGTATTAGTTCTTTGGCTTATTTTGCCTTCTGACCTGATATTGCATAATTTGCTTGCCCACTTCCTTCTCTATATTTGTAGACACTACTCCATTTTCTTCTATACCATTTTGTACTGTCATTTTCTCTCTGTGCTCTTTTACTACTTTCACCTTCAGCCTGCTTCGTAGAACAAGCGCTGCATTGCCTAGAAGTGAAATATAGGAGAAAGTGCACAAAAATGATATGCTAGTATGGTAAATAAAACCCCATAATGACTAGCGAACTGTATGAAATGCCACCTCTCTATTGCCCGTGCTTTCAACGTTCCCAATTTCATTCACAAGATAATTGTCTACATTTGGTTAAAGCTCAAAACTCATTTTTAGTAGTAATGAGCAAAATTAAAGTAAAATTTGAACCCAGTCCTTCCTCCCTTTCCTCATGATGCAAAAAGAAAATTTAAGTTTTATATGGACATGATCAAGATGGGAAAACACTGTTAGGCTCAGGTGATCTTCACTAAGACAAAAGCTAAGCTTAAAGGGAAGGAGTGCATTAGAAACACCTATTAAAAGACAACATTGTAGCAACATGAGAATTTATATGTCTTTTCAGGAATCTACTTTGGATGCAACTCAAATAATCTCATATTGAAGAAACAAAGTATTTCTTCCCTTAAATATTTTATTTGCCTGACTTCTCAGTATTTAAGCACTGTACTGCTTAGAGAAACAGACTACCACAGATTTCAGAGCTACACTCTATTTGTATGTTTATCTATCATTTAACATAAATTCTGCATCATCTTTTACTTGTTTACTCCACACAGGACAAAGTTATTTCTTAGCCATTTTCCTTTGCACAAGAGTACAGAAAGCAGCACTGAATGGGTCAATACAATGCATTGCTTTTGTTAGTTTAGTATACATTTCTTGTGACTCAATCTTATGGGCCAACCTAAATGAGTTGGTTAAGAAAATTTACTAGTCTTGGAAAAAGCTACAGAAAACGTAACAAAAAGAGACACCACACCTTGTCCCCTTAAATTTACCTTCTATAACCTGAGTGACTTGGGACTGAAAATTCTCAAAATTAAATGGAGTAAGAAATCCAAGGGATCCCAGATGAAAAGCCATAACTGGAGGTACACTACCCTATCAATAAAGAAAAGAATTTAAAAGCTACTGAATAAAAGCAATTCATACTTCTACTAATTGCCTGTAAATATTTTGACTATTGATGTAACTTCAGCTGTGCATAATAAAAACAACACATTACATAGACTATTTTCAGAAGGTATAGGGTAAAACAGTCTTGATTAAAAAAAAGGAATGAACAGCAAAGGACAAATGCTGTCCTCAATAACAAAAGAAAAAAAAACCAACCACCTTCAAATACTTCAAAAAGAAAAGAGGTCTTTAAGTCTATTTCCCATAAAGACCAACCTGGAAAAGCGAAGAAGCATAAAGTAAGGTCCCATCTCCTCCCAGGCATATGATAAAGTCTATCTGATTGGAGATATCATCATAATCTAGAATCAACATTGAAATAAAAGTTTTGAATGAAGTTTTATCAACACTCTTAATTTCCTAACATAAATTAAGCGCAGCATGCCAACATTCACTCACAAACATAAAAAACCACACCTAAGATGTAACAGCAGCCGTTTGCAAATACACATTAGTTTTACAAACTTGACCCAACGACTAAGGAAATACCAAGACAAAAAAGCAATATACTTCAACTTTACTTTCAAGAAATCATTACCATACCTTCTCTGAAGGTGCAAAATTTCTTCTTCACTGGTCCAAAATTATCATCATTAGCTATAGCAGGGTCTTCCAATACTTTTTTTTCTACATACACTATCATATTGTTCTCCTTAAGAGAGATAAGATAAGCTTGTTAATAACCTTTTAAAGTGACAGAATATTTGACCCTCCCCATAATTTGCATTAGTTTAAAACATATAAATAATAATTTACAGAAGTGGTCTGCATCTCTTGGTTGCGGGGTTTATTTTTAACGTGTGGTCTAATTCCAGTGAGAATTTTGCAGCACGCACAGACCATCTAATGAATTAAACTAAACTTTGGAATATAGATTACATGATACAGTAACATTGCTGTTTGTCCAAGGCTTAAAGCTTTTTATATCTGATTCCCTGTAACTTAGAACTGCAAACAGAATGAAGCGAAGTTTTGAGTTTACTTTTTTTTTTAAGCTCTGTACTTGAAGTATTGAAGTACTGACTTAAGCTCTGAAACAAGTTTTATTACTTGCAGTGGCAATGGGTAAAACAATGTTTGCACTATACACTCCTGTACATTCCACATTCAACAGAATCAGTAATTGAAAACAGTTTAGATGTAAAATTTTTAATTATGGTTAAAAATGGAATTTACATTTCATTACCTCAGTAAGATACACACAAAGCTCTTTAAAAGGCTGCAGCAGACTGGCATCACGTATCTTTTTAATAACAAGGACGCTCTTGGGAGGTTTGTTCCATGTCAACCGCTGGCTTGCTGGATCCTGAATGTGCCTAGAGAATAGAAAAAAAGACAATGTTACTACATTTTGCTTTGATAACGTTCTGGTCAGTTAAGAATATATCCTTAATTATAATTGCACGCAGTCCTAGAACAATAGAAGTAAGGATGCAATAGTTCGTGTTGTAACGATGCCTTTTCCCCCCATGAAACCAATCAGTGCTTTACTATATTAAGGTAGTAACACAGTATTAAAGCGTCCATTCTTATAACTGCTACCATGCTGGTAACACATGCAAACGGAGACTTTAACAGAAGCACTACAGAAGTCCTGGATCAAGTTCTTGAACTGACATCTTCCCTGATGCTTCCAGCCATAATGCTTTCCTCTTATCTTGTCCTAGTGCTCTCTCCTCTTAAGCCGACTCAAAATAAGGAGAAACATCCAATTAGAGAATCAGAAAAAGCTACGGCATAAACATTTTTTCCCATCCAATACTGTAAGTCAAACAGCTTAAGTCAATGTGAATTTAAAAAACAGCACAGTAGTTCCAACCCAAATATTCTTTTTAGCAATGCTTCCTTCAGCACTTTTTCACTGATACCAGTATACAGTCACAGTTTTCTCAATACAGTTTGAAGCCTGTAGATGCAGACACAAATTCTACAGTTTTATACTAAACAAGACCATTACAAGAGAAGGGCAAATAATTAAGATTCACATGGTCATCTGTACGAAATCCTCAAGATAAGCCTTAACAACTATGACAACACTATAGTACATAAACTCTATTCTGGGAAGTCTGCATTTGCAGCTTTTATACTTCCTATGACAAAGCCTCATAAATAAAGGGCTTAAACAGGAACAGATGCCTGTATACTTCTATTCCAGGCAAACATTACAGATATGTAAGCATACATAACTTTTGTGCAAAATTTCTTTAAAACTCTAATCTATATATTATTTTAGTGTTGATCCCCAAACAAGTTTATCTGCTTAAAGCAGCACAACTACCAATTAAAAAAAAACCAACCAAAACAAAAAAAAACCCACCAAAACCAAAAAACCACAAAACTTTTAAAAGCATTTTAAAACTCCTGTCTGCCTATTGTCAGGACAGTATTCTAAGACTTGAGAACCTCAAGAACTAAATATATATATACACAAATAATTCTGCAGCTTTCAAGAGGGTTCAGTAAGAGAACACTCATGTTGCTCTGTAATACATTTAGTTGATTTAGGAATACCCAGCTCTATTTTCCTTCTCCATTTATATCTACTCCTAAGCTACATAATTTCACAGTTGTATTTTGCATATTACAAGCATCCCATCCTTTTCCATATGGTGCAGATATAATCCATAAAGCAAAGCAGATTAGTATAAATGCTGAACAAGCCAAATTTACAAAGAGATTTAGCACTTCAAGGGTTAAAATAAAACAGATGATGATACTGGAGGTGGAATAACCTGCTAATTTTCCTCTCCAAAATGCCTACACTCTACATATAAATACAGCAGAAACTACAGATTAATGAAGTAGTCTAATACCAATAACCTTTACTAACAAACAGTGCCATCTCTCCTTCTAAATATCATTACATAACACAGAATACAACTATGCAGTTACACTCAGTATCACATACAGGCTTTCAACATTACATTATGTGTCATCTCGTATTTTACAGTCAAGGAATCATAGAACAGTGGAGGTTGGAAGGCACGTCTGGAGATAGTCTACTCCAATCCCCTGGCTCAGTGTAAAGGCACTTTGAAGATACCATCCTCGGTCTCAGATATCGCCATGAATCTGAGATTACTATGAATCTGGAAGGCTTCCTCTGACTTGACTAACCAACCAATAGCTAAATTGAAAATAAAACAAAATAAAACCAAATGGGAAGAGTGGCATTCATGTATTTATTGCTGCCAAACAGTTGCAAAGGAACTAAAGCTGAAGTTTTATATGCTATTTCCAATACAAATGGTGACTAAGGAAGCGTTTTCTATACTAAAGTTAAATTTATAAAATTAAATTCCTCAAATTTCAACACTATTAAAAGGTAAAAAATACAAATAGAGAAACCGCCCCAAAACCATTTCAAGATGATCAGGCAATCTTCTAAACCTGGCAAATAACTAAAGATTGCAGCACTGCTTTTCACTTATAAACCTAGAACTAATACAGACTTCATTCAAACGAAGGACAGTCTGCCTATTTCGACTGTACTCACCAATGCCACGTAGTTCTACTAAATGAAAGATTATTCATAACATGCTCTAAGATCTTCATGTTTCTTTCCAGGAGTCAGGCAAATGCAACAGCTCCAAAAAAAAAAAAAAAGGCTGAGGCTTTTATCACTTATTAATAAACTGCTACCTCAAAGGAAACACTTTTGTCTGATTTTTTTTTCCCCAGTTAAGTATGTCAAATCAGTCCCAATAAAAAGTTGTGAGGCTTTACAGAAAAATCCTGTATAAAACGTCTATTACAGATCTTCAGAGGCAAGATTTCGTAAGAAAAATCCTATTTCAAGAAAGAATTTAAAAATGGGTATTTGACCTCCCCTCTCCTCAACAACACAAGCACCTGATTCTTTTTTCACTGAATAGTCATTCAATTCTTCTGGTCATCTTACATAACAGCCTTCGGAAAGCAGGTCTTTCAATACAATCATCAACGCTAGCACTTAAAGAGACACCAAGACCTTTACTAACTTTTGCCCGTACATAAAAACTAAGGTTTTCTGTTAAAAAAATCTCTCCAGTGAAGAGAGTTTAGCAGCATTACTGACTGTAGAGAAGAAAAACCCAAACAAAAAGGTTTTTCCTGTTTTTAAAAGCCACAACAAAAATCTTAAAGTAAGAATAGTAATTTACAATTTGGTCTTCAAATAGTCCTTTCCTTCAATCACCTGAGAGCACCCTTTTCTCCCCAGCTGTTCTGAACACTGCATAAGCAGTCTTTTCCCCAGCAAGCAGCGTGCATTTAGTATTGCCTGCAGCCTCTGTACTCAACTGATCTTGACACTCTCATCATATACAGTATAATGCTGCCAGCCCAGCCCATGGGGAGGAGCACATTTACCAGTCAGGTGGGTAAACATACAATGCAAGCTGGGTTTTCAGATGAACTGCAGCGCTCCAAGCCACCAGCCTTAGAACTGACAGAAAGAACAAGGAAGCTGAGAGTTACTGTACACTGCAAGATTTCCACCACACCCTCGTAGGAAAACTTAGGATACCACCAACCTGTTTTGAGGAAGACTACTACTATTTAGGTAAAGATTTAGGCAAATAAATACTTAAATACCTTACGTTTAACTGAAAAGAACAATGAAATAAAACTTTTTAAAGGGACAAAAATAGGGACCACTAACTTGGTTAATCTGTAGAACCCTGACATTCCTCATTTGACCAAGTCAAGACACCATTTATTAAGTATACAATACAAGTTGTAAAAAGCAACACTTGTATACCACCCAACCTACAAAATTAAAATGTTTATATGCCTGCTAAGCAGAAACCAACCCTTTTTTTCACATTAAGTTTATCTGCAGGGTCCAAAAGCAAACTTGCCTTAATGATATTCATACACTGAAGTGCCATAGATCACATACAAAAATTCAAACTACTAGCTCAAACACATAATACCGAGAGAAGGCTTTCCTCAGATTTCACAGTACACAGAACAATTTCTCCTCCTTTCCTTGTGTTGTCCATAAAAATTTTTGTTCCTCTATCGTTCAGAAACACTGCTCTTTACATACTTCTAGATGGAATAAACAACATGCTACCAATAGCTTCTCCGTATCATAATTAGGTTTCTATAAGGGTGTTTAATACACATGGCAAGTTTGCTGTCAATTATGTTGGAAAGTCTTCATTATAGTTGCCATTGTTGACATCAAACTGTGGATTGCAGATTAGGCAAAACACATCTAAACAAAACTTCAATACTTAATACTATTCACATGCCCTGCTGTATTTTATGTGAAATGGTTAATTTTTTTTTTTCCAAAATAGATACACTGAGCTGTGAAAAAACTCCCATTAGTTTAGGTAGTAGAGAGCGGGCTTAAGAACACCACATTAATTAGTAACGTAAAACCAATAAAATTAATTTCCTTTTATGTCTGCAGGAAGTATTCCAACCGGCAAAACCACTATAAATCCATACAGAGAAATACCGATTAAGTCCTGTCACCCCTTGGGAGAAAAAAAAACCAAAAAATGACATTCAACCCCATATTAGATTTTTCAACATGCAGATCAAGCTAATGCACATCTAACGGGGTTTTAGTCGAGGATACAGTTCAGCAGTGCTATCCGTTCTCCTCTGACTGACTTTTTAAATGCTGAACATGTGATGAAACAGGCAGGCCAATTTTGGCAATGATGACCCCAAGCTGGCAATCAAGCAACATGAAAATCTCTAAATGTCAGGTAAAATACAAACAATCCTGATTAGGGGGTGAATAGTAGAAAAGCAAACTTTTTTCTTTCCCATAGAATAAACATCATACCATTCATTTGACAAGTACTTACATAATCGTTTTAGGATTTTGCAGCATACAGGCCTTTGGTCCAAATGTGGTCACTGGGCATGGTCCATGCAAGGAGCGCGTTCTCCTAAACACATATATAAAAAAATAATAAATAAATGTGATGACAAACTGGGTATAATTAGCTCCCCAACCACCAAAACCACTTCTTTGAAAAAGCTGCACTACGCAATACAGGGCAAAGTACATTTCTTAATTGTGGTTGACCAGCCAATGTAATTTTACACATATTAGCTCTCACATGTCAAATCTAAAACTTAATTCCTGTACCTACTCCTTGAAAGTGATTTTAGTCAAAGCCTCACTCATAGTTTATCCCTTCCACATACATAGTAATCACTTCCTAAATATTAGCATCAGGTACATATTCTTCTTGTATTCATTTCATCTTCACTTTGCACAAAGGAAGCATCACAGCCTCAAAGAAGATATAGTCAAGTTTTCTCAAGTTGGTTCTGTGAATTCATGTCAAGCCTGCAAAGATTCTATTCAGTCTCAACTCTTCTGGACACTACAATACAGAAAAGTACATGTGTGTCTCAGAGACACCAAAAAAATGTGTAGATAAATCCCAAATTATAGAAACATAATCCATTTTCAAGGTCTCACTACTGTGAAAAGGAAAATTCCTATGTTAAAGAAACAAAGCACAGATAATTCCTGTTTCAGAATGAGCTATATAATTCTTACATATTAAAAAAAACTTTGATTTTTTTTTTTTTTAAGCTAGAGTAAGGCGGCACTTAAATAACTAAAGGACACATTTTTCAGCTCCTCAGTTTGTTGTAATCCTAAATAATAGTCAAGATGATAGCATAAACAAGCATTTAACACTTCGAGTACTCAGCCAGGTACTTGAGCAGTAGTTGACTGAACATTTCAGATTTTGTAGAAAGTTATTTAATAACACTGAGAAATTATCAAATGAGAGACTTGTGGCAACATTCAAAAGAAACTCAAAATATCTCTGTAATAACACTAGCTGAGCGAGAGAACAGCAGCATTCATGTTTTTATAGGTAATTCAGTAGTCTCACAACCTTCACTTAAGAAGTGTGCCTAATCAATTAATTAAAATACAGAGTGTAAGCCAGGACTTTTGTTTACATAGTATAAGCATTTTCTCTTCCATAATATTTTGGCCTGCATTAATGTCTGTTGACAGCGAGCAAGCAAACTACTAAGCATACAAACAAAAAAATAAGCCCAAGGCTGCTGTTGTCAGGCCATGTTCTCAGCAAAAAAACCTACAATGACTAATAGCTGTGTGTCAGTAGGGTGTGTAAAGGGTTAGTCTGCATCAGTTCTTAAGTGACTTCAGCTTCACTGCTGCAGACACAATAACCATGATACCTTCTTTTCTGTATTTCTTGAAGCACTACATCTTATTGAAGAGCACACAATTTTAGAGCAGGACATGCAGAATGATTAAATGTGGTATAAATACACATAAAATAACTTAATGAGTGCTCTTCATCTCAATAAGGTACAGTAACTTATATAAATTAGGTTTCCCAGTGTAAGGCTTGACAAGCATTTACAATGAAGTCTCCAACACCAAGGCAACACCTTCAGATTTTTTTGCCATGGTCAAGTCACAGTAATGGTGTCCTGATCATTTA
This sequence comes from Aquila chrysaetos chrysaetos, assembly GCF_900496995.4. NCBI lineage: Eukaryota > Metazoa > Chordata > Aves > Accipitriformes > Accipitridae > Aquila > Aquila chrysaetos. Next base: position 2,688,453 of record NC_044009.1, on the reverse strand, counting down.
AACACTTTTTGTTGTTGTTTAGATCTTTGTACTTAATAAATTAATAAAATGCAAATCCTTCAGTCCTAAGGTATATGGAGATACCTATCTGCAGTACCAGGCCTTAGTTTTGAATAGGTAGGAAAAACTCTAATTTTTTCCATTTATTTATCTAATAAGAGCTAATATGATCTTTGTCTTCAAATAAGCAGGAGCTCTGAAATGTCATTTATCCTCAAACTTAAATCCCACCCAGAACACAGAGATTACTCCTAGCTCCAGGATGAGATTATCTGGAGCAAGTCAGAACCGTTCTGCCTTACTTCCCTCGCACATCGTTCAGCAAATCTGCAAATGGGAGTAAAACTTACTCAAGTCATGTAACTGTTGAAACATTATGTAAATGCTATTAGATTTATTCCATTAAAAAAAGGGGGGAAATATGTCCTTCCTGTGCTTAATTCAACTAAAACACAGGAACTGGTAACTAACCTATTGCTTGGCAGTAACAAATCTATTACTGCACTACCTTCTATTGTGTATATTATAAAGTAGCTCAGAGCAGCCTGATGACTCACGCTTAGTATAAAAAAAACTCCTCAGAAATCTAACAAAAATCAAAACCAGATGACAGGTTAAAAAGATATAGTTAAGGAATTAACAGCAACATCTTATTTGTTCCATGTCTAATAAAATATGCATGTGTAAGATTTGAATTCCAATAATGAAAATAAGTATTTAATTTCCTACATCTAACATATAAAAGTGATTATTTGTTTTTCAAATATTTTTTTTCCATTTATAAGTCTAGGCATGACTAATCCAGTCAGATAAGAGTATTACTAAGTGTTTTATAAAGTTTACGTTATTTCTATCAAAACAGAAAAATGAGCAAGGACTGACATAAATAGAGATTAATGTGTGTACCAATACATTTAAAGAAACAGTAAGTCTCTATCTACTTGTTAACAATTACACTCAAAATCGGGATAGTTAAATAACACCCTGGCAACATCACCTCCCACTTCTTGCTCTACTCAAGTAACTTGCTTCTCCCAAATAACTCTCTTTTTTGCCTTCTTTCAACACAGGTCGTTATTCCGTGCCACTCCCAGTAATTGGCTAAACTCTGTTCCTATAAGAGGCATTAAATATCCACATCTGAACTTCATGACATTCAAACAAAGTTTTCTCTGCAAGCTCTAATTAATAATTGGTATACATTTTTGTTGAGATTTTACTTGGTTTTAGTAATAATCTATGCACTATTCAATCAATAGAAGGTAAAATGTTTGAGTGAACAGAATTTAAAGTCGTTTGTAGTAAGACTGTCTTTGCTAAGAATAAGCAGCAACACGCTGGAAATTATACATCTTTTAGGAAAATACACTTGCCAGTTCAAAGCAGATAGGCAACTACTTCAATCTGAATACTACATAGCAAGCCCGAGATCACTTTCTGGCATTCTGCAAAATGCCTTGTGACAATTTTGCACTAAATTGAACACAGCCAGTGAACAAATACAGAGCATCTTAATGAAAAAAAATCTCGTAAGCCATAACCCTAATTCAAACCCACAATAGGTAGGGTCTACAGAGATCACTTCTAGTTTGAAAAAGAAAAAGTAGTTATTTAGCTAGAAGATAATAATACACAAAAATTTAGACCACATGGTCTTTTACACAGGTTGACTGAAGTCTACATTCTTAAAGGATTAAGTGGAGAAGGGAAAAAAACCCAGTTTTACAGCACACTTTTAATGTAAAGTCTTACATATTGACTATGACACACAACACAGTAGCTAGAACAGTACAGTCAGAGCACAGTCCTTTGTGAACATTTTCCAAAAGCGTTAAAGTACACTGACTTTCTGAACTACATATGCAAAGCAAGTATTTTCCTAACCTTTTAGCCTCTTCAGGTAAAGGCTTTTAGTATGCCTCCCTTCACCATAAAGCTTCCCCCTGTGATCTTCAGCCTCACCCACATATGCTCTGCCTTGCAAGAGCATTCCTACCAGCAAAGCAGTAACTCTGGACGAGAATTTCATCTGTTGAGAAACTCCTCCATGATTCTGTCCGTGCTTTTATAGAGGGCCACAATGTAAGTAAAAGTTCTGCTATGCTTCCCACAAGATCAAGACACACTGCTACCACAGCAGGCTATTCAATATTTACAATGGGTCCAAAGATCACAAAAATCAAAAGTTCTATCCAAGCTGTCCACATGACAAGAGCCTTGCAACTAGATTAGAGATTTGGCTCCAAAAAAAAAGGGGCGTTTCTCACTGCTGTGAAACTATCTGCAAGCACAAACCTACTTTGTGCTGCCTCACATTACCATATAACTTAAATACTCATACAGGTTTTTAATACACAGCACTAGAGCTCTAGCTAGAGCATTTGCAAAAATCTGCAGAAGTGTTCCTACTGTTGATTGATTCTTTTTTGAGACTATGAACTCTGCAGATACCTGTTTTGACAGCCATGCCATTTTGATTACAGGTCTGCTCTTAGTCTACCCCCAACCTTTAACTTCCTGCCTTCATTTTGGACTAACAACCTTTTGAAGTACGTTTTAAGAATCCCTTGAAAGCAACTTGCTGAGCAAGAGGTAAAGTTCTGCCTACTAATTAAAGATAGGGAAGCAAGCACAAAACTGTTCCTTTCTTGTGACCTGAGCTACTATCAAGCTATGAATTAACATAGCTCAGTACAGATGCATTTGTATTTTATTTCTGGAAGGTACTTAAAATTTCTGAAGCTAGGTTGAAATATGACAAATATCACAGTATTCAAAGTTCAAATCTACCCCAAAATCCTGAAAGTCAAGTACTTGTGCACAACAGCTTCCTCATATTTGAAAATATTTTGTTTATCTGCTTATGAACAATAACCTTCTAAATTTTTATACTTTTAAGAACTTCTCCTAGCTGGAAAGATACCCATACTTTCTTCACTAACTTTCTTACTAAGAAATAATTTCAATACATGATGCTACAGATAGCAGTTTTATGTGCAGTTTGTCTTCAAAAAAAGGATCTACTACATTTCCCATAGCCATTTTTAAATGCAAACACTTCACTGAGTCCAGACTCTGACATACTCACTTCAGACAGCATTTAAATGGCACATACAAAACAAATGAGTGATGTGTTGTCTTGCTGAAGCTGTATGTGCACATATAGAATGTTGCTGAAATATCTACAAAAAGCAGTTTAAGATCTTCCAAGAAACACTGAAATAGAAGGCAAGCCTCACAACTAGCCAGAAACTATTTACATGAATGTCAGTTTAGAGGTGACCACCTACATGGCTACTTCAGAAAATCAAGTTCTTTTCACAGCATGAACCACAATAGGATGGTTCACTAATCACCTCCCTCTCTATTTATTACCACAAAACACTGTTTTTATTTCTGTTCATTATCACATGTCACAGCTGCAAGACTATGGTTATATAAAAAGAGGAGCAAAAATTAAAACGTACACAATTTTTTTTTTTTTCTTAAAGGTAGCAACAATGGGAAGAACCAAGATCCATACCGGAATTCTTTGGTGCTTCCTAGGGCCGGTGAAGCAGACAAACTTCGTGACTTAGCTCGTCCCCGGCTAGTACTGCTCCACTCCTCATCGTCATGACATGTTGAGCAATGATAAGCAGAATCTGAGCTCACATCAGCCTTGCTGGTACACAGTTTTTCTCGATTCATCTCCATACTGGAAGTGAAGGAACCTCAGTGAGAGAGAAATTCGATTCCTGTGAAAAAACACCAGGAGAAAGGGAACAGGTTGGAGAGAGAAGAAAAATCTCAGTATTAGCAAAGCTAATAGAATAAGTATTAAACACCGAGTTTACACACTTTGATAAACACTTCTAGAAAGGATTTGGGCAATTGGTAGTTCTTCAAGGTAATAAGAAGACACTGGAAGGAAAAACAACCAGAATTAAAACGTGTATGTTCCCAGATTTAGAAGAGGCTCATTACTAAGTTGTTTCAAGACTAGCACAGATTCATGTCTCCAGTTATATATGGGATATAATAAATTTGTGTTAGATACTGAAGAGGAAGAAAAGCTTTAAATATTTGCCAAGTAATCAAGACTCAGGAAAAACTGAAGTCTCCTATTAGGCTACACATATATTGAAAAAACAGAACTACAATACACTAAGCTGTAACAGAAAAAAAAAAGTCAAAGTAAGCACAAAAATAATGCAATAAAGATAACCTTAATAAAATTCAGTTCTTCAAAAAAATGAGATTAATATCAAGCTGAGAAGAGACAAAAATAAGTTCGAGGACGATACCAAAGTTCTTAAATCATTTGTGACAAACTGGGCATATGGTCCAAAACAAACAAGATGAAATAGGGACAAATGTGAAGTATTTCACTTCCACGAATAATCAGCGCAAATAAAAGATAAACAGCTAGCTAGACAGCAATTTTGCAGAAGTAAAAAAAAAAAAAAAACCACCCAAAAAACCCCAACAAAAAAACCCACCAAAAACCAAACTAAATAACCATCCTTCCCCAAAAGTACTAGAAATCCTGTATGTAAGTTCCCATCATTATTTGAACCTAGTAGAAGAAGCCTTATCGGAATATAAAGCAACTTTCAGTGTATGAACGAACACTGAACTATAAACAAATAGTATCCAAGATAACGCAGTCCAGAGGAACAGTACATTCCTCAAGTCAGTTAATTTCAGCATGGGGAAAAAGTTGGTTCATTAAAAATTTGCAGATCTTTTTAAAACAGTTTCATCACTTTGGATGCACTTCCCACTGTATCGTGTAGAGAATGGACCATAACGTTAATGTAACCATTAAAATGGACTATGGCTGTGGAAAATACTCATAGAATAACAATATTTGGCTGTAAAATTACCAGAGGATGACAATCTCCACAATTTTACAAGTACCGTTTCACAGCATCCCAACTTTTAGATAACAAAGCATCAGTAAAATGAAGTTGTAATTTTAGATTGAGCACTAGCTCAGTACTAAGTTAGACAAAACCACCATCTAATCAAACTAGAAAATACTTTTACTCTTACTGTAGATTAGGCTTACCCTAAGAGAACACCACTACAAAGAGGTACAATTACTGTCAGCCATTAATAATTTATAAGATTCTGCACTTGTAAAGATATCAGTGTTGTTGGTTACTCATTGCTTAGCATCACCTGTGACCATGACTTGGGAAATAGTCATTTCAACACATTTATAATTTTTTACAGCTAAAATTAGAAAAAATGTAACACTAGTTATAGACAACTTTAAGCTCAATAAAATTTTGTGCCAGTTAGTTGATTTATGCACCTAATCACTCTGGGTGTGCAAGCACATATGTAAAACAGACTGTAAAATCTGACTCAACATAAATTATTTTTACTAGATTTTAATTTGTATTAGCTTTTATCACAACCTCATCAAGCTTCAGGAATACATCTCTGGCTGGTTGTTCCTGAACCAGCTACAGAAAACAAGTCATTCAGATAACCAAGTTTCAGAAAAGAAGTCACTTTAAGATGAGATATTCAGTATCTCTGACTGGAAAGGGCCTTTCAGCACCTTTGTGTGCATGAGGAAAGTTCTTACACTGTTTGCTCTTTAAATCATAATCTAAACTAGCCCACCATTTTTACTTCAGAGATTCCAGATAGACTTGAACAAGCATTTCTGATGGATTCTGTGCAATCTGGATTCTGAATTAAGTCTTCCTTGTCAAATACAGAAAGCACTCAAAATTTTAAGTTCTTATTTTTAACAAAGATGGCTTTACCCAATAGATTTTAAAATAATTAAAAAAAAAAGCCATAAAGGAAGTTAGAAAACTAGACACTCATTTACCATCCGTATGTAGCTACTCGCACTGGTAATGCACTTATTAAAGGCCTATCAATCAACTATCTCAAAAAAAAATCAAATACCTTAATTTTTACTTTAAAATCTAAGGATTATTCTTTATAACCTGAAATCATTCTTATGTTTGTTATATCTATTTCATAGGGTTCAGCAGGCTTCTCCAGCATCTTTATATACCCAGGCTTCCACACACTTTACCATCTTTCTGATTTTTAAGGAATTACAGATCTGACTATATCTTTACTGGAATACCATGCTCTTAGCTAATATTAACCAAAACTATTATAGTGAATCAAAACTAATGCTTAGTATACATGAATACATTCCATTTTGTACAATGAGCCAATAAAAATGCTGGAGATAATTATTCATCAATGCGGGAGATCAACTCCTCAAGAATAATCCAGACAGGGGAAAAAAAAACCACACTGGAACTGCTGGAGGAGAAAGAGCAGATACCAACAACCACTGCAACTGTGTTTTATTACCAAATTTAGAAACTAGGTATTTCCAAAAGAAAACCTGTCCTCACAGAATTACCTTAGGAAATTATACAGAGCAGTTGTTTTTACCTGTATCATTATTTAGCTGTTAATACAAACTGCTACTAAACTATTTCAGAAGTGTTGAGAGTGAAAATCAGTAGAGAGCATCTCCTCTCTTCCTCATCTCCTCTTACCTATCCCCAATAGCATATTTCTCAAAGACATTCCTATACCCACATACCTGCACTACGCATCCACTCTCAAAAGCCAGAATTGTAAGTCATTATTTCTTAAAAATCTGCACTGAAAAATGGGCACACACAAAAATATGACAAGCCCAGGTAGTTAACAGTACATCATTTTCCTTTACTTTCCCATTACATAGGTTATCAACTCCTCATTCCTTTTTATCCAAACACCAGGAGCTTGATGTGGGCCTAGGAAAATAAAAATTACAACAACAGTTAACAAAGCGCATGGAAATGCAACATCTGTGAAAGCAGTTCATGGAGAACTAGTTCTCAGTAACTTCACAGCTGATACATATGCATCCTATTTCACAGCATCACCCTTAACTAAAAGGTGTAGAGAACAATAATTTATATAGTAAGCAATAAATAAAGTGTGTTTCCAAGTGACTTTGTTTGAAGTATCTTCATCTGACAGGTGCTGCCAGTAAAGAAAATCAGATTAGCACAAAACTGGAAGTAAGACGGTGTACAGACCTACTAAATACAGCCTAAGAACTTGATATTCCTTCCGTGTAATACTTTCCAATTCAGGATGTTTTAACTACAGCTTACACCATGTACTGTTTAATTAACATTCCCCATAAGACCTTTATTAAATAAGCACAATTGACATAAGGACAAAACTATCACTGAACAGCTTCCAGGATTGGATCCAAAAAGTTTAAGCATATGTCAACAAACTAGTGAAAAGGCTGCTCTGGTCTAAGTCATGTCGAAAATTAAAAAAAAGAAAAAAAAAAAAAGCATTTAGATGTTCAGCATTACAGAACGAAGGACAATTGAGAAAGTGTTAATATTTAATATTAAATTGCTGTGATGGTGACATGAAGTAGCCAGTTGAGTCACCTCTCATACGTATCCAACCTTTTACTGTAGTTTCCCATCTTCAACTTCTCTGTCATTATAAATGAACGTTCCCATGAACCAGAACTTCACAGAGGTTTCATCCAACCATCCTTATACACAAGGATACAATACCATAACATCATCAAAGCTTTACTACACTGTTCAACTATTATTAAGGAATCACACTCCAGGTAGACTGTAAGAGTCCTAGTTACAAAGGAGTCTGAAACAATTCTACTAAGCTTTCATATATATGCAATCCACACCCAGGCGGCCACGTAAGAGTTATGTGCACTCACATCTTAAAAAGCCATCTTCTCAACTGTTTGATCGCACTGAAGAGCATACAAAGAAATATGACCTTTTGATGCAAGCAGCTACAAAAGGAGCATAAGGCTGCAAATCATCAGGCAATTTAATTTCCTTTTTAATGAACATGCCTGTAAGCTGCTATTTTGTAACAAACTTTTCCTGTCAAATGCATTGCCATAAATCATCATGATTAGAGGATTACTGCAGGGTCCACCCTGACCAAATAGTCACACTACTTTTAACACGCCTTCAAGACTGCAGCATTTCTACTAATTTCTTAGAAATTGTATCAGCCATTCAGAACTCCTCATTTTGTACCTTATTATCAACTTTGTATTAGGCCGTAAGAGGACAACGTTATATCCAAAGACGGTATCACTTGTCCCACTGCTACAGATCCCTGTTTGCTTAATCACTTAGTTCTGTGGAGAAGGTTTTTTTTATTACTATATTTTGCTGAAGAAAGCACTCCAATAGAGGTTACATGTATATGACTCCACCCCTAAGGCACTAAACCCCCTCTCATCCAAAAAAGAACAACCGTAGCGGGCAGAAAAAACTTCATTTTTTGTTTAGTTTAGAACTTCATATTCTAGTGTGCCTGAGGAAAAAAACCCAAACTAGTGTTCCATATTGAAATTTAGCGGTCTGACAACAGTTAAAATTTAGTAGAGTGTTTTTTGATTACATACTCAAGTGCTATTTCTACTAAAAACCAGATAGTATGACTATCACGTGTTAAATAGCCAGGGAAAACAAGTCCATTTGTTAACCCTTCCGCTTCGGAAACACCACCACATTCTCCTACAATACCAAGGAAGAGCCACCAATAACCTAAAGCTCACCGCCATCCCTTTAGTCAGAAAGGTGGACGTTAAGACAAACAAACGAGGAGGTGGATGGCGCACACACACACTCCGTGTGTGACCGGGAGATCGCGGGCCACATCAAGCGGTTCTACTTGTTATCCTTTCGGAAAACTATCCTCCCTCAGGGCTCCTGTCCCCTCACGTTACTAGCGCGCACCGACGGTGCGTTCCCGTTGAAGAGTCCTCCTGGGTTTGCAGCCGTTCCCTGGAAGCCGGCGAAAGAACCGACAGCCCCCGTCTCCGCCGCCGCGGGAAACGACCGCCTCAGGGCCGGGCCGGGCCGTGCCGTGCCGGCGGGACCAGCCGCAGGGGATGCGGGCTCCGCCGCTCCTCGCCCGCCCCGCCTTGGTGCCAGGGGACGACAGCCCCAAACGGGGTCGCCCCGCAGCCGGCCCCGCCGCGGGAGGCCGCTCGGCCCGGCCGAGCTTCTCCGGGGTGCTCCCCTCAGCGCAACCGCCCTCCCGGTTCCCCCTACTCACCGCGGCCACCCCCCCCCGCCTGCTCTCCCGCCCGGCGGAGCGTCCCGGCCCCTCGGCCCCTTTCAGAGCCCGGCACGTCGACCCCGACGGTGGTGGTGCTGGTGGCGGTGGTGTTGGCGGTGGCGGCGGCCGCGGTCGCTCCCGGGCAGTGAGCGGGGCCGGCGGACCCTGCGCGCCTCCATCGTCCTCTCCCCGCCTCCTCAGGAACGTCGGCCCCGCAGGCGGGGCAACGCGCATGCGCCACAGCACCGCCCTCAGGCTGGGCGACCCGCCCTTGCGCAGCCCGGAGCGGGCGGGGCAGCACACGCCTGCGCGGGCTCCGACCGGCAGCGGCAGCGCGGCTGAGCATGCGCGGCGGCGGCGGCGGCGCGGGCACCGTTGCGCATGCGCGGTCGCAGGGCGGGTAGAGCTGTATTCTGCTTTTCAACGAGTCCCTCGTTGCTTTCAATTCGATTTAAACCCCAGCCCTCCTCAGACTAAACAAACTGCAGGCTTCTCCAGGACCTGCTGTGGTTTTGGTCTTTTCTTAATACTGCGACTTCGGCAGTCATCGCCCAGGCGGCCCATGGCAAGTGCAGGACGGGACACTGAAATTACGACATGTTTCAGAAGGTGCCGGGTGTGTAACATAGGTAATCTCACCTGTAACATTTAATTTAAGGACAGGCGTGATACAGAGAACGAACTGCTTATTGCTTAATGATTATCTCTCTGTAACTTTACATGCCAAGGACTGGTGTTTGTCAAGGATTAAGCCTGTCAGAGACTGGTACTTGGGAGTGATGAGCAAGAGGGAGCCATGAGCAATCGCAAAACTTAATTAAATGTTTGATGAATTTACGATCTTGCTGAGAAGGCACAAGCAGAGGCCTTGCTTGAATAGATAGGGCCGGAAAAGATAAGAACTCCTGCCTTTGTTCTTGTCCTTGTAGATAATTTAGCTTAAACAAGCTGTATGGTTTTACATCACTAATGAAAACTTATGTTTTATGTTAGAGCACTAACAAGCATTGATGTATCAAAACATGTAAAGGACCATACTGCGCAGAATCACCTGAGGAGGGTCAAGTAGCGGACAAGTGAGGAAGACTACGGAAGACCAGAGGACTCCTGAAGACCACCAGAGACCTTCAATGCGCCTGCGTAAAGGACATTTGCATATGCTAATAGTTTCCCAGAAAACTAATGAATATGTATAACATTTCTTGGAAATCTAGTGAATACATATGTAGAACATGTACTTAAGCTGCACAATTAGGCCTGACGGTGTGCACGATAGGTGGAGCGATCCCCTGTGCACCCAGCGCTGCCATTAAAGAATACCTACTTAATAGTTAATCAAGCTATTGAGTTAGTTTCTTTGAATCAGGCACAGGTTTGTACATTGAATGGCCTTCGTCGGCCTTCTGCCCTTTAGTTCACGCCACACGTTTTAATACCTTTGCTATGGCTGTAGTTGTTTGCACACACTTCACTCACACTCGCCTACCCTGCAATAACTGCTGCAAACTTTCACCTTAATCTTTCCTTAGATCATCGGTTACATACTCTTTCTGATATAAAATTCTGGCTTGAGAACGCACGCCACCTTAATCTATCAGAATCGCTCTTAATCTCAACTACCAACATAAGCCCCTGAAACGCAGGAAACCATTTTCCAGCCTGTCCTTGATCTGAAACCAAATTTTGAGCAAGGGTGAAACAAAACAAAAAGGCATTTGGTTTCTGTGTGCACGCGATCTTGAAATCATCAGGAACTTTGTCACAAACTTCAACAGAGGTACGATCAGGCCCCTGTATAGATGCCAACATGAAAACAATCTTTCACAGTTACCAAAACCAATCAGGTTTTCTAATTTCTAAATCACATTTTCAACCAATACTACTTTAAAGAGATCATAGACTCATACATGTAGCTCACGGGATTGTATATCAGGATAAATCCACAAAGTGAGAAGAAGTTACACCCTTTGAGAATGTGGCAATTTGGGGTTTTTTTTTTCTTCTTCTTCCTTTATGCAGAAATCTATGTTTTCAGGAAACTGGGGAGCTGCAAAGAAGTGACAGTCAACAAATGATGAGACAAACTTGAAAAAGAGGAAGCAGTTGCTACATACGGGGAAATACCATAGGCAATGTTACACTACTTTCTAAAAAGTGCAGTATTTTGAGTCCCAATCTCTCTTTAATCCTCCTTCCAGACAACGTTAAGAGCCCAGTCTGCAAGGAAGTAAGGAAATGATACACAGTTCTATGAAGTTAATGATATCTTGGAGACTCTAACATCTTTCAGGTGCTGAAAGAGATATTCAAACTGTAAAGGGACAACATGACACTAGGAAGGAATATAGCACTAAGTTTTACAGAGTCAAAACATTCATCTTAAAAGCTGCAATAAAACAACACGTCCCAGCAGAGAGGAACCATGCTCGGACACAGTGCCTTTGTTAACCATGCCTGTCCATACCCAATTACTGACTACAAAAGCTAACCAAGGAGTAAATTTTCATTTGAGTTGGCTCTTGGGATGGATTTTTCCAAATTCATTAAGATGAAAGTGATAAATCACCACTAGAACCGTTTTCCACAAGAATATATATTGGCTGTTAAAAAAGACATTTCAAAGTGGCAGGGTTTTTTCCCCATGCACAGTAACCTCATGCAGTTTCTCAACATTTTGCATGAGGCATGAAGTCTGCAACATGATGAACGCTTATCCTCATTAATTGATGGAGATAAGACTGCTAATCAGCTGAGCCTATCCTATTTATAAAAGAGCTACAGTTATAACAGCAGCTCTGAGCTGCCCAGGTTCAGCAGCGACCTTGGAAGCTCTGCTTGCTGGTCTGGATGAATATAACAAACAGACTGGTAACACCTCTTCGCTCATCTACAGACTGAAGTGCCATGAGAAATAGAAGAGTCTTATGTCACTTTTGAGCCTGTCCTCCCTAATACCAGTTACACAATCCAGGTTGTGCTTCCTTTCTCCAGGAAAGACACCGGGGAAAAATAAAGAGAAACGTTGGCAGTAACATTGAGAAATAAGCATAAAAACATACTGGTTTTTTTCTACTAAGGCTCTCCGTTCTGTGAAATATAATTTGACTGGCTTTAGATAAACAAAAAAGATAAGTGAACAATAACGCTATTGCTTGTTTGACTAATTGCACAGAAGACTGGTGCCTGATACAGAGAGGCTCTGTTCAGTCTCCATCTGCAACCCAAACCTACCTGCAGCAGGAGGTATTTTCACTGAACAGGAAACAATTAACAAGTTGTCTCTATTAACACCTAACAGGGTTGAAGAACATAGTTCTTACCTCTCAAACTTAATTTCAAACAGTCTCTGATGACTCAGAATTCCTGAGTCTTGAGAAATAAAAATGTATCACTAAGTTTAAATCCCGATGAAAACGGTGGCACGTGAGTGCAACAAGCAAGCTAGTTATCAATGGTCACAGACTGCAAAGCCACTGACATAAAGACAGAGAAATGTATGCCACAGCATTGCATTCATTATTCAGGCTCATTACAAACACCTCCAATTGTTACGTAAATGTCATTATCCCAATTTTAAAGACTGAACTAGATTAATTGACTTGCACAAGGGTTAAGAAATCTGTGGCACAGCTGAGATAAGCAATCAGGAATGTTGGCATGTAGCCCCACACTCCATCCACTTGACAATACAGATCGTCTTTGTTAATGTCAGGATAGGATTGAGAGCTGTTGGCAGCCAGCAAAGAAAACTTAGGTAATAGGGAGTGGAGAGATCTAACATGGTAAGAGTAGTATCAAAATAGGCACCCAGGACTTACCTCCTATCTTGCAGCAGGATATAGAGAAAAGACAGATCGATGGAGAATGGCTTGGGATACAGCTTGGGGTGTTTTGGAAGGTGTTCCTGTCTCTCCCTGCATGACTAATGGAGTCTGTTTTTCTGCCTTCAAAACAGATAAAAACAATTACTTCCCTCTTTATCAATCTTGTCAGGACTGTAATCTCACTGATACAGGAAACGCCTCTTTGCATGCGCCTGAGAAGCAAGCAGTCCATATTTTATGGATTTCCAGTTGCTACCCTAATACAAATAAGAATTAAAACCTAGGTCTACTTATTACACCATTTTACCATTCACAGGAAACCTGGTGATTCCTTTTGAGGAAAGACCTTGATTCGCATTAGACTTTGATTCTTTTTAGGGAAGCAGCTTGATTAATTGGAAAATTTAAAAGCTTCTAGTGGCTTCAGTTTTCCCAGAGAAGACAGAATGAGGTGTTTGATAGGCAAGCACACTGCTGCAGCACTGAATTTCAAGCCAAGTCACTAGCTAGAGGAATTATTTCTGTTTTATGTAGGATCCCTCTAAAGTCAAATACCCCTTTAAACCTTTACTAGGCTAAACTTTCCTGTTGACAAAGCCAACGTTGCCCACAATTCCAAGTGGAGACACTAAGGGGAACTCTAGCGAAAAGCTTCTCTTGGTTTTCTATCAAATACCTTCGCCCTGACTGTTTGGGGAGGGTCTGCGCAATTGCAGTTGCCACCTGTCCCCAAGCCACCAGTGCTTCCAACATTTACGATAGGAATGTAGGAGAGATGCCAGAACCCGGCCTTATGGAATTCTAGCTCTCTCGTTATTTCAAGGAAACTGACTTATTTGTACCACCTAGGCTATCATCGGAACACACCCCATCACCATAACAAACAGCTAAAAGATACTGAAATTGCAACTTCAGCTACTAGTTGGCTTTTGATAGCAAGGGAATCTGGTTGTTCTGGGTCCTTTACTTGCCAGAAGCCATGCAAGTCAAACAAGTAAGATAAACACCTTATTGTTATAATGGAGGAAGTTGGGTCACAAGCTTTCATAACTCCCCAAACTTTGAAAACAGTGTGATGAGCGGCAGCAAAGAAACAAGTAAGATGGTTCCTTTACATTCGATTCCTCTTTGTTATCATGTGTTATCAGTCACACTAACATCTGGAGACTGTTCTGCAGCTATGGAATGATTTTAAATAGCAAGAGGCACAAGTTCAACAGGTGACACGAAAAGTAAAATGGCCAAACCCTGTTCTTGTCACCAGCAAGGGTTAGCAAGCAAAAGAATTATCACTGCATGCTTTTCTTGCTCAGGTGCTGTACAGGTGTGAAATACTATGTTCTTATTCCAAAGAGAATGTAGATGGAAGACTCATTCTTATGTCTAGGTTATCACAACAAAAATCTTACCACATACTAGCTGACTGCAGTAAGTACCGAGTAGTCATATGATGCACTGCAAACATGCACATTCATTACTGCAATGCAGCTGATGCTTGTTAATTCACTATGAGTTAACATTTAAACTTCTGCTCTGAAAGTCAGTAGGCAGCCAATCTGCAGCTTGGTCATTAACAAAAATTTCCTTGCAGCCCTAAGACACTACAGTTCGAAGTCTAAGAGCTTTGTTAGCCACAGTCAGCAAAGTTATTGATATCGTCTTACTATATGGCTCTAAAGTCCTTGGAAGTAAGTGCTCCTTTGCAGTGGTTGGCTTATCAGAGAGAGCGTACTGTTGTATTAAACACTGTTAAAAAAAAAAACCCAAAAATGCCAACCCCCAGATTAAAAAAGTTATTCTTCCTCGTTTTTTTTTTTCCCTTGTAATTGAGGGTCTTTGTTCCTTTGACCTTTAGGTTTGTGCTGTCCTATGAGTTATCTAATAGCAAAAGAAAGAATTCTAACCAGTGACTTGGTATTACCATGACCCCCCTTTTTTTTTCAGTTGATAAAACTAAAATCTTGATGGAGGAAGTTAAAAAATAAGTGTCTGTATCCTGATTTGCTGATGAGGGTCATATGGAGCCAGCTTGCTTTTCACCAAGAGGTGAGCCGAACTAAGGCCAATCCCAACACAACATGGACTTGAAGAGACAGAATTAATCCTTGGAAAAATCTATGCAAAGGGAAAACTTAAACATAATTCTGAAAACAGAAACATATATAAACAGTTGATGTGATCTGTACAACACAAATGCAGAGGAAACCAGTCTGGAATCCAAAAGCTTTAATTTAAGATAGGATTAATTCTGAATATAAGCCTTACATCACACCCTTCTAACTGTCAAAAACAGAAATGAAAAGAGACTAGTCTCTGCCAACTACTGGTTCATTTGCATTAGAATTCTCTATACCCCAGCATTATTAACATTCTTCTTTTCATGTATTCAACTCCCTTGTATTTTGCAGATGCTCAGATCACAGACGCATTTGAAAACCTCTCCATTCAAAACCTTTGTTCTAGTTCTCAGGAAGCCACAGAAAGGTGATGAAGATATCCTTTTCCTTTGCACAAAAGGAAATATACCTACCAAATACCCCATATTAAAAGAACAGCCTGCTCTATAGTTAGATGATCCTTTTCTCCATAGAAAAAAGCAAGGTAATTCTTCAGATAAAAGAATGACACACTCAAGAGACCTGCACCTGCATTTACAATAGATTGGGTAAAACTACTTGTCCTACTACTTCAGACAGAAGGCTGAGAGTGACTGTGGGCCCTAGTGAAACCTATCCTTTCCCTAAGACATTTGCACTAGAAAAAGTATCAGAAAGAAGCACTAGTCTGGTCTCGTAGGACTGACTGGTTCTCATGATTACCATCTAGCTACACTTAGGCACCAATTTACCTACCTTCTTCATTCCCAGCTGATTTTCCTAATTCAGTGGTCAGGCAGCTGTTTTAAAAAAAAACAGAACAGAAAACCACAATATCACACAAAATAATATCCATGCCTATTGCCATCTTTCACCAGACAAATGGCTCTGCCTCACTGCCCCAGGTAACTGTCTCTTCCTTAAAGACTGTGTTTCCTTTTTAAAACTAACAGATACATTTTTGTTTCCTATGTTGGCCGTTTTCTTCCTCTGCTGGAGAACAAACTTTCCAGCATTTCCAGTTCTGGCAGTGTTCCCCACTAAGCTTCAAATATTTCCAGTAAGCATGGCTGATCCTGAATCATGCTTTCGCTTCCTGTTTTGCCTCTAAGTATTGACCTGTTGTGAGATAACAGGTTAGTTATTCAGAAAACATTTCAGTAACCAGGTCAGCAACATAATGTTCATATTGTTGAACAACTCCCAATCATAGAAAAATAAGACTTGGTGATATCTCAAGAGGCCATACATTCCTCTGCCTCAAGACAGGATCAATTTTATCCATGTCATGTCTAGCAGACATCTACCAAAACTGTTCTTAAGGTTTGCTAAGGGTAGAAACACTAGAGCAACCTAAGGCTATATATTGAGTGTGACTCGTAACTATTACATTAATAAGCTTTTTCTAGTGCAAAACTTCCTTGATACATTCTGAACTCCCATTACTTTTGGCTCTATTCATCAGGGACATGGGAAAAAAAAAACAACCAACCAATAACATTCCCTTAATCTCAGCAGCCCTTGTTTCTTCTCAGTCTTCTTTTCATTAGATTGAAATACCTCTACTGTTTAAACGGTCCTTACGTAGCATGATATCTACATCTCTGATATTTTCATTGCTGTCATCTGGACATTTTCCAGTTAATCCATGTTTTCTTGCAGAACAGCTCCTCAATCTGCAATAGTTACAATGTCTGAGGAACTACTACTGCATCAGAAAAGAAAGTTACTTTACAAGGCTTGCAGGGATAGTTCCATTTGTACAACCTAGTATGATGTTAGCCTTTTCTGCACTGGCATGACATTTTGACTCATATTTAGCTGGGGATCTGTTTTAATTCTGGGGCGCTGCTGCTTATTTTTGTCTTCCCCTGTTTGTATTTTTGCATTTTATTATTTCTTTTAAGTGAGGCAGTATTTCTTCCTACCAATTGTCATCTATTTTTTCTGGACTATTTCTCTAACTGACCTAATCACTACAGATTTCAGTGTTCTCCAACATATTTATAGTCCCATTCAATCTCATATTATCTACTGAAAGCAGAGTAAAGGATAAAGGTTTTCCCCACATCTTTTGCAAGTTTAGTTTTACAGCAACTGATTTTTTAAAACATTTATTTGCTAAAAGACTTAAAATGTGAAAGTATTTGAAATACATGAGAAATTCCAAATTCAATAGTTCCCTTTTCAAACATTTGAAGCAACAGGTTTTAGCCAGTTTGACTTGTCACGTAGAACTTTCTTGGGTACAAAAATTGTGTCAGTTACAATGACCACAGCAGAATGTGTACACGTTGGCAGAGTAAATGCAATACTATCAGCCTATGAATATGGCTGTAACTGCTTCCCCTTACACTGAGCTTGTG
Organism: Aquila chrysaetos chrysaetos; assembly: GCF_900496995.4. NCBI lineage: Eukaryota > Metazoa > Chordata > Aves > Accipitriformes > Accipitridae > Aquila > Aquila chrysaetos. The sequence goes on along the minus strand of NC_044009.1, from coordinate 2,671,074 downwards.
CGTGTAAATGAATGCAAAACACTATAATCATATATGCAACCCTGCACACACTTGCATGGTACCAATTCTCATCCTTTACTTGTTCTGGAGCTTCCCTGGGGCTTCTAGTATTAGAATTCCTACAGTCTGCAGTCACCTCTCGGCGCTCGTCAGATATTTCACAGGCTCAAGCAATGGTATACGCTGTTCTTTGTGATGTGGGACTCTGACACTTCAGGCCAGAAGCAGCAGGTGTCTCTCTGCCCCCAGGGCAGGGGTACCCAAACAAATCTGTCACACAGGTAGTGGCAGAAGGTGCAATTGCTGCTGCTCCTATTGCACCACTACACCCTGCTCCAACACCTGCACCGAGGTGGGCAGGGAGCACCAAATCTTAGAAACGGGGACATAGATGCTGTAAAAATTGCAGCAGTGCCCTCTAGCGTTTATAAGATGGTGCAAAATTCTTAACTGAACTTTTTCATTAAGCTCTAAGGGTTCACGGGTTCAAGCACAAAAGGTGAACTTTTAAACTAAGCTCAGTAACACTACTTACACAATCTCTGTGACAGTAGACTGGCCATCAGCCAAATGCAACTCATTTTTGTGTCTTTCCCAGACAGTTCCCTGCAAGTAATTTTTAGGTCAGCCCAGTTTGGAACACACAAAAGGTTGGCTTTGCTATTCCTTTACGCATTGCCTGTAAAGACTGAGCGTACAAAAGAAATAGTATCTCCCCATCATACTTCATGTCTATAAATGAACGTAGAAGATTCAGGAAAACAGCATGTTTCACCATGGCATCTAAGAGAGACAGAAGGATGCAGTAAGAGTTTGTATTGTAGGTTTTACAAAAGACTATTGTCTGTAACAGTATTCCCTAACAATAGCAGTTGTATATCCCCAAACCACTATGAAATACAAGAGTCCCTGGAAACATGCAGTGAGGCATATTTCCTGGTATAAATCATGTATTGGAAAAATTATGCTGGCCTGAGTGTTTGCTTGCCGTCTTTCATCAAAGTGGCATCTTACCCTGTGCTTTAACCTACTGCACACACCGCAAAGTCACTAGCAACCAGTAAATTACTAGTAGATTTTGTATAATTGCTGACACTCCTATTTTGGAGTAAAAATCTGTCCCACAGTTTAAGACTTTTTTCATAGGGTTATGTTATGTATTTCATTTCTCTACTCAGAATATAATCACATGACTCATTGAAGCGAGGTAATAAAAAAATACAGATGACCTTTGACAATTTGAAGACCCTTAACATCATACTAAACTTAAATGTAAGTCTGTTCACCTTTTTGTGTTACTAGTTTGTCATGTTTGCAATGTTTTTGTGGGATCCTCTTGGAAGCTGTCAGGCCCTCTGATCCTTAGAATTGGTGGGAAAAGCCTGTTGTGGAAAAAGAGGGTCCACCTCTCTCCCAGGAGGTATGGGTCTACATAAATCAGAACCTAGCAGGAAAAATAAGAGGAAAAAAAGCTGACAAGGACAGGGGATCAAGGTTAGAAAGATAAGAAAGAGCAATGCAGGAGATTCAGACAATATTAGTGAGTCCATGAAAGGCTTATGAAATTAACAGCTGGTCTCTAGAGAAGCTTTGCCCTACTGGATGAGTAGACCAGAGAACGGAAGAAGCCCCAGGTTTCAGAGAACTTCACTGTGCTGAGCTTTCTTCTCTCAGACTGACAGGTCTGAAGGGCAGGTTTTGAGGAGACCACATCATACCCCGTTTGGAAAAACATTCTTATAACATGTAAAGTGGAGCAGGAGAAAAAAGTTAGGCTTTGTCCAGGGACAAACCACAGTTAACAGGCACAAAAAAATCCCAGATACCTTACACGGCATGCTCTCCAATGCTGTATTAGATGCATTTCCAAGGTGTTGACCACAAGAGGGCTAGGGCATCCTGCTGGTTTTGGCTGGGATAGAGTTAATTTTCTTCCCAGTAGCTAGTGTGGGGCTATGTTTTGGATTTGTGCAGAAAACAGTGTTGATAACACAGGGATGTTTTAGTTACTGCTGAGCAGTGCTTACACAGAGCCAAGGCCTTTTCTGCTCCTCATACCACCCCACCAGCGAGCAGGCTGGGGGGGCACAAGGAGTTTGGAGGGGACACAGCTGGGACAGCTGACCCCAACTGACCCAAGGGATATTCCATACCATATGACATCATGCTCAGCATATAAAGCTGAGGGAAGAAGAAGGAAGGGGGGGACATTTGGAGCAACGGCATCTTATCTTCCCAAGTAACCATTACCCCCGACAGGGCCCTGCTTTCCTGGAGATGGCTGAACACCTGCCTGCCGACAGGAAATAGTGAACGAATTCATTGGTTTGCTTTGCTTGCATGCATGGCTTTAGCTTTACCTATTCAACTGTCTTTATCTCAACCCCCAAGTTTTCTCACTTTTACCCTTCTGATTCTCTCCCCCATCCCACTGTGAGAGAGGTGAATAAGCAGCTACATGGTGCTTGGTTGCTGGCTGGGGTTAAACCACGACAGGCATATAAAACATTTCCTACTCCTGAGCTTACCTCATTGTGAAGATTTATCTTCACACATCACTAAAAGATACTACGAGTGTTCTCACAGGGTTAATGCAACAAGGAAGACCATGTTGTGGTGTTTAGGATCATCCAGAGCTGGTACGCCCCAACTACAGCAGCGCAGCCAGCCATAACAAGGGAATGGCACTTGCCATTCCTGTCTTTTGGTACCTCATTTGCCCTTGGGCCACACCTTGACATTGAGGAAGACCCTCACTGTTGCAAAGTATTATGGATCACTCCGGGACAAGTTCCCAGGCTAAACTGGGCACCAACACCAGGTGGCAGCAGAAGCTGCAGCCCAGTACATTCAAGCCAGCAGACACATTAAATTACATGCAAAGTCAAATTTTGTTCCATTATACAGCACACCAGGTACAGCGGACTTAGCGTGCTTTTCATGCTCATCATGGAAAGATGTCTTGCAAAAGATCATATGAAGGCAAATACATCAGTTATGGCAATTTACAAGATCATGCCCCACTATGGTCTGTGTGTGCATAGAAGTGTGCCAGAATATGGGTCTATATAGGAATACCTTACCTCACCAAGTGGCTTGCAGAATTGAGACCCTCACGTTACTCATATCCAAACTGCTATTTTCTCCACATTTTAAACACACTCTCCTAACACAGTCTATTACATATCAAATAACAAGAGCATAATCTTTTTTGTAGATAAGAGTTTAAGTTTTAGCTCTATTTTTATACATGTCCATAACATTAAGAAATACCCTCCACTAACCTTCACCTATGGCAAGACAGCTTGTATAAACGCTCCCTACTTTGGCAATTACATTAAGCAGTGTGAAGCTGCAGGGGGGTCAAGTTTTAATTGTACCGGGTTCTGCCTACCAAGTAATAGGAATCAATATTCATAGTGAAAAAGCTTCTGATGAACTTTAGGGTCTTGTTCCCTTACATCTCTTTTATTTTATGAAAGTAAACAAATATATCAGGAGATTCATGCACGTTCTGTCAAACACCACATTGAAACCAAAATTTCAAATTTCAACATAAGTGACCACAAATCTAACTCATTAGATATAATTAACACGATAGTTAATTATACAGGTATGACTACAAGGTCAGAAGTCAGACCCCAAATGTCATTCAAGCCTAGGAAAAGCAATATTTGATGTTTACATATGGCATAATCTTCAATTCCCAGCAGCTGAAGAGTCTGTACCTGACCATTCATGCAAGCAAAGCTCCTAAATAATGCATGGCACTACAATGAATTAGGTCTTTAATGCACATGCTCTCCATCAGGATCACAAGTCTTTCGATTTCAGTCAGCGATAGTGCAGGTAGCCATTCAGAAAAGGGTCGCCTGCAGACTGTTTCACCAATGGATCCTAAATAGCACTGGACTGATAATGAGAGTTGCTGGCTTTGTTACACGGAAAAGAGCAGGGAGAGGAGGGGAAGGAAAGATCCAAGTAACTTTCAGATGTGATGCAGCTTCCCAGTTATATAACTTTTCAAAGACCCCAGACAATTATTTTATGGTCTGGTCTTCCTCCACAGAGCTGAATTTCCATACTGCAAAGCATTAAAGCTTCTCAAACAATACCAAACAAAAACAGGGCTATCATCTGAGTAGGAGGAATAGGCTCATAAATCCCCTTGATATAATTGCAGAGGATGTCCTGCGAAGAACTCAGCCAAACACAACTCCTAAGATTATCTCTCTCTATTAGAATAAACTGTAAAATTAAGAATATTTGTGCTTTATCTGGCTTGCACCCAAATGTATTACAGTTGACATTTCCTCCAACAGTATGAGAATGTCATGCTAATCTCACCCTGATCCTGTTGCCATCATCTTTTGCTGCTCACTAGAGTGATTCTGCATGGCGGAAAATGATGGCAACTGCCAAGATTCATCAGCCTGAGCAAGCGGATGTCAGACAGGAAGAGCAAACGCAAAGGAATACTCCTCTCGCTGAACACAGAACTGCAGGTCAGGGAGCCAGACTGTATTCCAACTCGGCCATTACATGACAAGTGTAAATCACAAGCACCTCCATGCCACAGGCACCCTGCATACAAAATGGAGGAAACTCCTTCCTCACAGGAGTGTGATGAAACCTGCTGGGAGGTTTTTGCCTTTTTAGCTGGAGAGACATATGCAGGCATTGCATTATCAAGTCGACAAAGTAGTTCAAAAGGGCACGTGCAGATTCGGCAATGGATTTCTGTCTTGATTTCTTAAAAACAAAAAAAACCCGTTGAAAGTGGTTCCAACAAAGAGGCTTCTTTGCAAACATCATGCTACTGCAATATAGCTGCAAGAGAAAGCTGAACTGCCTGCTATTGCTAGCACTACTGCTTGCCATTCAAAATGTAAACAGTAAAGCATTAGAAATAGTATATTAATAAGTTAAACTATTCAGAACCAACAACAAAACTGAGGACAGTTTTGAAGTTCTTAGCAGTGTACTGCTAACCTTAACTGCACATTTTCCATTCAGTGTGCACCAAAAATTTTAATTGATGATGCTGGTTGAAGTGCAAAGAACTGACAGAATAACTTGGAACCTAAGGGTGAGGAGGATACAGCTGCCGCACTGTAAAACAGGCCAAAGAGTTTTAATTTATGTTTTTAGTGGAAAATGGAAAAGCTAGCCCTGTTAATTTAAGCTGTACGACTTGGTGAGGAACTTTCAACTTTTACCAGGATTAGAGCTGAGGTCACAAGACTGCCTGGCTCCCATCTGGTATTTCTGGTTAAGTTACTCTGTGTATAGAACTGCGACAAGCTTCAAAGAACAAGAATGATCCTTTTGCTTATGGAAGTTTAACCTTCAATTCTGATAAGCTGTTCCTTGAAGTCTATCTGTAATTGCTCCATTTCCTGTCACCATGTCTGATGCTATCACTTGATTGAAATAAGCCATGGAAGGAGGAAGATAGAGCTGCTCAACAGAATCATTTTTTAATTCCAACATCACTTTTTAGAACTGCCACTGACACCAGCGTGGCCAATGCATCTCATTCATTTTCCTCCACACTGAATGTTCTTAGCTCTTTGGCCTTCCTTTATAATGCAGTAATACCTCATACCCTGGGCAATTCTTTCACATTACTCAACAGCATGAATCCGGCACAAGGTTTGACAAGCTTTTCAGAATGCGGTGGGTTAAACACATACCTGATGCAAGTAGCAGATGAAATATAGAATTGTTCAATTAAGTGATGCAGTCATCCTTGGAAAAGCTCCCAGATCTCTCATTAGTGCAAATTGGTGTCCATCACTCCCAACACTGTCACTCCTTGAATACTTATTGTTCATTCAAGAGCTCAAGACCCCACTAGGCAAAGAATAGCAGCTGTTTAACAGTTAAACAGCTCCTATGCTCTACAAGAATACTTGGACAGGCCTGGAGGGGCCAAAGCGAAGGTGGAACTGGTGCTCCAAAGGGGAACTCAATGTCTCACCTTATGACTCCCCTCTTCACCTATTTTTTGTTGCTTTCAGAAGGAAGAAACGAGGGTGAAAGGAATTGTTAAATGCTTAAACACAGGAAAAATACAAATCAGTATAAGGTTAAATTTTCATTGACTCAAGGAGATGGATGGCCTTCAGCTCCAGCAAATACCATCAACTTATCATTTTTCTATTGCCAGAAGGTGGGATGAACTTTGCCTTCCCAAGCCCTTCTGAAGAAGATAAGGTGAGTTGAAAGATACTATTTGAAGAGGTTTTTATTCCTAGGCTTTCTTTACTTGATGATGCAAGTGAATCCATTCATGATTTATGATCTCAAACTAAGCACACAAACTACATCCTGCCCCTCCTGTTGCAGTTGGAGAGGTAATATGTCTCAACCTAGGTGATGGAAGTGAAATATCTAAATACATTCACAAGATCCACACTTTCACAGAGAAGGGTCCACAGGCAAGAATTTATTGGTAAATGCAGGCATAGAACTATTAATGCCACAGGAGTAGTTTATATCAATATGTAGGACTTTTCTTGTTTGTGACTGGTGAAATTTTTTGATTGTTCTGGGGATTAGAACCTCTTGGATATTCTTCTGGTAGTTTTCAGTACATATATGCACCTACAGGCTAAGGGAGGTGTAACACACACACATGTTTCTCTGTATTACCTACAAAGTACAGCCCATGTCACAGGTGGTACAGATGCTGTAGTTCTCTATTTTTCTGAAATAGAATTGTTTAGAAACTCTCACAGCTTCTTCTATTATTTAAATACAGTCAGTGCCACTAAGAACAGAATTAAACAAAGGTATTCCCCTATTTAATTGCAGGAGATGTACTCCTGTGGTTGATTCTGAAAATATAAAAAGGTCCCTAGTTATCTGGTTTCTGATGTACTGAAGGGCAGCAGCTTTAACTATAACTCTGATTAAACAGCCAGGCTTCAAGGTAAGTAACCATGATATCATCAAATGGGTTTGAAATGTAGAAACTTGGTTATAGTTCTAATTTCACATCATGGGTTTGTAAAACTTCTGTAGGTCTGTAGACCATCCTACAGCAAATCACACATGCTGGTTCACAGGAAGAAAAAAAAAAAAAAAGATACAAGAAAGCTTATTCCAAACATTTTTGTTTGGTGTAAGGAGGCGGCTGAAATAACCTTCCATGAAGTGAACCATAATCTGTACCTAGACCACTTCAACCACTATTTAATGTTGTCTGGGTACTAACATGGTATTCTGAGCACCTTCAGTGTATGAGAGAACACAGTGCAAAACAACTTACAGTTATAAAGCTTGAGTAATTTTAAATGTCAGATCTTGTCGACCACTCACTCTAAATCTTGTCTTGTTCTTCCATTGGATTAGTCACCAGCTTCAAGGAGCCAAGGATCAAATATGGTTATTTCCATTGGACCTTTTTTCAGTTTTGTTTATAATATCACAGAAAGTAAATCACTAAAAAAGATAAGGAACTATGGTGAAAAATCAATGAAAGTTTAGATAAATATATGCAGTTACATATTATTACAGTATGACTCACTCTGTCAAGCACCAGCCAGTGTAAAAAAGGATCTGCTGCTGCCTACTTGCTCTTCACTCAACATGAATCCTTATTTTGCAAAAGAGACAAAACCTGAGTATTAGAATTCTGTAGATCTTAAAATATGTTTGCTTTTGTAAACAAGGACTTGGAATTTATGTGATGGTTCTATCAGATACAAGAATAGTATATATCATAGCAATACTCATTTCCACTGCAGAAAGGTACTTCACTACACTGCCAGATAGAAGCGGGCATCAGAGCCTGATCTTAGCATGAATACCTTGTCAATCAAAGTATCTTCATTAGAAACTCCAGATCCCAATTCCTACATAAAGCAGAGGAGGAAAGCTGAAAAGAACAAGCACTTGGGATTAGAGCTGTGACAGGGTGTGTCAAAAATGTTGAGAGAGAGTTCAGAAATATTGGGTGGGGGCGGGGGGCAGAGACATGCAGGGAATTACTGAGGCTTTTCATGATCTCCATCCATTATTTTCTAAATAAGAGTTGGATTTGAAGTTGTCTAAGAGACCCTGCCCCAGTTAACACTGGCTGATTTTAACCTCTCCAATTCTGCCATCTGAAGTTTTTACATAAAAAATTAGAAAAGAAAATCCCTGTAAAAGTAAACATTAGAGAAAGCTTGTTTTGTTTGTAAGTCTTTATGGAAAAATCAGAACATCTTCAGTGGATGTCCTCCATACAAAGCAGGGGTTACTTGCACTAGGAACACATATTGCAGCCAAAATCAGCACAAGCTTCTTTGTCATACACGCTTTCTCTACACTGACCACCCATCTTCATTATGTTTTATACCACCAGATGGAGCTGCGCGGTTTGTACTTCAATATAGGATTTGCATGAAACTCAGCATTTTACTGTCTTGAATAATTCCTCCTTTTTAACAGACTTTTTCCTACCTTATCTATTTTGCCATGTAAAGATCTGTTACATTAAATAAACTTTTCATTTTCCACTTCCAGCTCCAGAGATGATTACATCTCAGGGTCAATCATATCTCACTGCACTCATCTAGAGCAAATGGCTTATGAATAATTAAAGAAGGAAAAGAAGATTCTCTTTGTTCTATTTTATGACAAAATCGACTTGGTTTAAGCCTGGAGTTACTTGAATGAGTACTTTGTGGGTCCTGTGTTTCTAAAGGGTGAGTTTTTAGCAGCCAGCTCTCTGTGCTCGCCCAGCTTTTATTCACATTTCTATGGCTTCTGTTTTCCCCATTTAAGTGACATACTGGGTAATTTTACAAATACAGTCTGTGTCACTATGCCATACACACTTCCAAAATACTCCTTGGAGGCTTTTTAGTATTGGCATTTGAAGAATAAGCTGAGTAGACAGTTTCAGAATGATTCAACTTCACCTTCCTTTAATGAACATACATTGAATGGGCCCAGATTATCAGAGGGGAAGTGCTCTGGAATACCAACTCTTCATCTGGGTCCCCACAATTTCTCAATATTTGACAAGAGTTTAAGAATCTCCATGGGAAGCGAGAGCTCAAGCTTTCCTGCTTCCACTGAATTGATTTAACCCATAGAGTAAATGCTACATGAGAAAACTTCTCCCTGGTCTGCATTTCAACACTCTTAAATATGCAGGGATTACAGACCAGCCGGCAGCTAAGTAGAGATCTGAACGTGAGGCCCTGTGGTCAGACGGCCAGAAACCAACCAGTCACGTACCGTCTCCTGTCAGGAAACGGGAACCGCAGATTGTCTGAACAGTGTTTCCTGGAGAGATAGTTCAACACAAGCAGTTAACCCTGGAACAACATCCAGCCACCTCAGAATCAAGGCCTTCATTTTCTCAGTCCAAATGACTGACAGAGCAGGCCCATGGATTTTGATTTACCAGTGGATCAGGTTTCACAAGAACAGTAAGAAAGAAAGAAAAAAAAAAAAAAAAAAAAGACAGCATCCACTAATGTTTAAGAAAAGACCAGAATGAGACAGAGCAGGACTTTTTAACTCATCAGGTACGCTGGACCAAAGTAATACTATTTAAATCAGCAAATAACACTGCCAGAAAAATGCACATCTGACAGGATGCAAGCAGCTGCCATTCAGGATACAAGATGTGTGCTCCCATCACTGAGCATACAAGGAATTTGCACTCAACAGGGCCATTCGGAGCAGGGGTGACAAGGGAATAGCCTAAGCATCCCTGTTCTAGAACAGTGAAACTGAAATCAATTGGTTATTCTTTCCAAAATTTCTCCAGCTCCTCTTCCTCCCTTTCTCGTACAACCCTAAACCAGAAAAAACTTGGATTTTCACATACTTTAGGAGAATTATTACACATTGGAATGTAATATAGATAGAAAGTGACCAATTCAACTCAGATCTGTTGAGAAGCCTGACATTTAAAGCAGAAACAAACTTTCTAAAGATTATATGAAGAGAAGAAAAAGGGAGCATCACTATGCAAAAATAGCCAACTGCTGTTAGAACTTGTTCATTAGTTGGTTCTTTTAATGTTTCCCCTCAAATCTGAATTCATGGTTACAACCTACACTAAAAAGTGTTAATCATAATACCACACAGGATCCTGATTTGTTTCAGACCAAGTTACTCAGAACTCAGCAAGGGTGACAGGTTTTATTATTCTTTATTTACTCTGCCACTTCCCAGAAACCAGATCATTCTATTTTTAGGTGTTAGAGGGCATGATTCAATCAGTAACTTTTATGTTTCACAGCTGATTTAGAACATACACTCCAGGGCACTTAATGGTCAAAAGTTAGAATGCCCAACTTGGATCTTTTCTTCTACTAGCAGTAGAACCTCAGCTCTTTAAAAGACATTTAATTCACTAAGAAATTATAGGCCATGAGGGGCACAGACAACAGTATAGTTAATAGTCTTAAGTCTCGGTACTGAGATTGAGAAATCTGTTATCTCTTCCTTCACTTGCCTCCTTTCCCCCAGCTCCACGAGGATTCCAATCCCATGGAAATCCGTTCTATTGTCATGACACTTTCCAAGCCAGGACCAGACAACTGTAACTCCTTTTCCCACCTCCACACCCACTCATTATCCAAATACCTTAGATCCATTGGTCTTGTCCACTTTCATCATCTAACGTGCTTCATAAACACGTAAAGTTTTACTCCATCCTCCTTTGCAAAGACACCACTCCTCATCCTTTCATATATCTAATACATGCTCAGGAGCCCACATGTAAGAAACTGCAAGCGCTGCCACTAAGACCAAGCAGAGACAAACCGTTCTCAGTTTGTTATTAGTGTTCTCAGTTTATGAAACCTTGCTCTAGAAATTCGCCAGCAGCTAGGTGAAGCTGCTCTTTTGGAACCACATGCCAGAATTATCTTTTAAGTCAGAATCCTTTCAAAGCCTACAGGAGGAGCTACCATGTTACACTATGATTGCTATAGATAAAATTACACTTTGATTTAAGTACTGATCCAAGCCCACCCTAAAATTAAAGGCATTCAAAACTCAAAGACTTGGCCCAAAGTCAAAGACACAAGAGTTCAGTGCTTCTTACTTTGCATACCCATTTTTCTTCAGTTACAGCTCTGAATAACTAAGCATACAGATATTTAAATAATAGAGTTTAAAGCTTCATATTTAACAGAAGCACTGCCTATAACAAGAGGCATTTGCAACTGCTTGCATTTGAAATAAATTGCACATTAGCCTTCTGGCACAAGAAGTTACTATCTTGGCAGGTATTTTATTGCCAGCAAAAGCATTCTCAGCACAGGCAGGAAGCAGTAATTTAACATATGGATAGAGATTAAGGAAGGTAAGACAGATCATGTCTGCATTGATTTTACTATGGACTGGACAAAGTCACATATGAAATATCCACTGGAATAAAACCATACCACGTGAGTGGAAAAAACAGCTATACCATTTGGAATTGGAGAAGACTAAATTTGAATTCCCAAATTTAAGCATTTCCAGCCATGAGCTACTTACCAGTATTCTGCAGTCCAAAACCCCAAAGCTCACAGTTAACGGCTGCTAGTTAAGTAATGTCACCATCATATTTTCCATACTCACAGCTTTTAAAAACTTCTCCATTGAGGCTGAGAATTTCCATGTTTGGTATGAAACCAAGCCATGGCACTGGAATTTCTCTTGGTTGATGCGAAATGATGAAATATCCACTTTTGTTTAGGTCAGAACAAGAGAAGAGACTTTACCCACTAAAAATAAAAAACAAAACCCTCAAGTGGGCCAATACCAAGTTGTTAAACCAACTGCCTTTCAACACCTCATTTCAGGAATTTGCTTCTCTGGATATAAAAACCATTTCCCCCCCACCCCTAGATATAATTCTGCCTTGTGGAGACTTTGTTCTTACTGAGCATTAAAATGACAACTACTTACCCTTCTCAATACCTACAGTAAGGACAGCTAACAATGACAACAGAGCTTATTTGGCCAGATCCTCAAATGGCAATAACAAGATGTTCCACTCAATTCTTTTCCTATTAAAGGACACAAAAGTTTTAAAAGAAGTTACTAAACACCTTGCTCTGATTTCCTACTTCAGATGTTACACTCTCTTATATTCCACAAAGCATTTTTGTGATTTATACCACATGAATCATGGTAGCTCAAACTCCAAATGAAAGTAGCTGAGGGCTATCAGCAGTTTTTCATTAAGCTCTCGAGTAGCTCTAGCAATCAAAGATACATCCACCTTAACTATTTAAAAATGGAGGAAGTAAAATGCCTGCAGCCACTAAGCTCCACATACTTGCCATTTAGTGTTACCATATATTGCACATTTACACATACGTTTTCAGATACTGCTGGCGACACTTTCCAATAACAAAAATCGTGAGGGTTTTAGTTCATCTTACAACTCTTTTTAGCTTTAAAACAAAACCCACATCCCTTCACGTGAATACACACTAAACACACTGCATACACTGCCCAATTAACCATTAAAAATCCAAGCCATTTTAAAATACTGAACAATTTGTTTTGGGGCAGCATACACTTCTCTCATATGTTTATTTCATAACTCAAATCCTGCCAGAAGCCATTTTGTGCGTTGAACAATAAGCTGCAAAACAGATCAGTCAAAACTCATGTCAAACTGCTTTATTACATCTTAAATAACATTACATTTTAATATAGTATCTATCTTGCATCCAGCTTTCTTGAAGTACACTGACTTTAAAATTAAATACAAAAGGTGAAGAGGGATACAGGGCGTGGAGAAAGCTCTACAGAGTAGTTTCATGAAAGAGAGTAAGAGGGAATTCATCTTTTATGCCAAATCCAGGCCTAACGCACAATTACAGCACATTTTTGTACAGAATGTTGCAGAAAAAACAAAATGGAGAAAAGCTACTACTGCTGCTAGGAAGGAGCATTTCTGGATACAGTGAGAAGATAGGAAAGTTTAACAGAACAATCTGCTGTCCAAACACTGCTGCTTTTAACATTTTATTTGAAAAGAAAGCCAGGAAAACCTGCTCATTACAAAAATGACTCTGATCAGATGCAAAGGACTCATCCTACAAGAGGAACTGGCTGTGAGGAACTGATTTATAAAGAAGATGGTCTAGGTTCCCTCCTCCCACACCCCAGAATCTTTGACAGCGATTGTTTGAACAGGCTGTTTCTTTAAAAAAAAAAAAGTGACTTATCACGCTACTCCAAAACGTGCATAGCTTTGTACTTGAGTTCTTCATAGATTTATGCACAGAGTAGCAACAATAAATGAATACAGCGACAATGGTTACAGTTTTTAAACAGGTTATTTCTTCAAAGAAAAAACATCTAAGGACTTAGTCCAATATGCACTTTTTAGCATTTCTACAGCATGCGATTCTAAGAGTAAACCCACCCAATATGGCAAACAATCAAAAAAGGTTTTTTTTTTTGTTTAACTTAGAAAGTTCAAGATCATTATTTTCAAAACATTGATTTGTACATCATTTCATACACAAAGAATTGACTCAATACCCAAGTGTAGGATAGGTCTCTTTTGAAAACAGAGATTCCTGGTTGTTGAGACTTATAGGATAGTGTTAGGATATATAAACTGCCCTTTCAATTGGACAAAACCAAAACAGATTAAAAAAATTGGTGTGGTGAAAAAGGGAGGGGCAGGAGGGACCAAGGATTGCATTTGTTATCCATAAAAGGTGAAAAGGATTCTTTAAACAAGCATTCATTACCTTTTACAGCATGTGCTTGGTTACCTTACTGCTTAACATTATCCTATATATGCCAAGTTTTGTGCAACAATTATCTGTGATACTAGAAAATAAAATAAAAAAAATTAGGGACTAAATTTACAGCGTTAACAACCCCCAGATGCTCTGGGCTAGGACTCCCTTGTTTTGCTCAATTAAATACATAAAGACATGTATTTAAAAAGGAAACTTGAAAAAAATCCTGCTACAAACATGACTTTAAAATTTGCAAGTGTGTGAGATAAAGTCCTTAACTTCAACTTGGAAACTACAGTGAAAGCTAACTGTTTCACAATTATGCTCAAGTTTATTTTCTGGTCATGCTTTTATGATAGTGTTTCATTTTTAAATTCTCAAGACAAAAAAAAATGGTCCCAAAAGGAATGCACAATTTCATTTTGCTTACAACACAGAAATTCTTCTTGGAAAGGTAATTGTGCTCTTCATTTCAGCAACAGGAGACGGAAAAGATCTTGCCCTTTGAAGTTGGGGAGGATGGGGGTCCAAGTTAGTATGGTTGGATTGGATATGCTATCATTTTTAATTTTCAACCGTTGGAAACTTCTTCCAGTCATGGAGTCCGCCGCTCTTCTGACACACAGAAAGATTTATTAAGAGTTGCACTTTGATAAACTGTAATCAAGTTTCAAGCTTTGCTCTTGCTACCCACTGACGCATTTAGCCATTATCTCACCATTTTCAAGAATGCCATTTATTTACTAACCCAGATTCAAAAGACTGTAGTCATCCCTAACAGGAAAATAAAATATGCCAAAAAGGGTTCATCATAAAAATGTCATTGCATACATTAAACAAATAGCCTTCTAAAAAAACAAACTGATTTTTTTTTTTTTCCTCAGGGACTTTCCTAATCTGAACTATAAGCTTGCAGCACCAGTAAAACAGCACTGTTTGGACCTGGAAAAAAGCATTTTGAATACCAATAAAGAACAGCCTTAATTAACTGGATACCTACCTACTTCAGTTCCAGATCTTGAGGAAGCTGTCCCATGATCCTGTTGCCACTGCCATACCATCATCAGTTACACCTAAGCAACTGACACGGTTATCATGACCAGCAAGGACACCTATAAATAAGAACATGCAACAAACATATTATGTTACTTTGATGATTTCATATTTCAGTTCAAGTAACACTGAGGCATGCATGTTGAATTAGTCAACCTATACATTCAAAAATCCTGAACAAATGTGGTTGGAATTTTTAAATGCTTTTGGTTTTATAAGCACAAACTTAGATATAACTGGGTGGGTTCAGAAGGGGGTAATTCAGTAAATGCATTACTCCAAAATTTTCCTTATATATTCCCCATGTTATGACCTTTACTGGTTTCCTGAGTTGTGAAATCACAGCCCCAAAAATTCTGCTGACAATGTCATTGCAATTAATATAGTATAACCACACATTGCATAGATCTTAGTATTTCCTCTCCATAGTGATAAAGATCAGTTAGGTTTTACAAAATTTTTTACTGTGTAAAATCAGAAGTCAAACTGAAGTATGTTATAAACACTAAAGCATTTTTCATCTAATTTTATCTTACTACGTTTACAAGCACTTACAAGACAAACTCCTACATGCAATCTATTTGTCAATATGCAGATTTGCTATAATTATAGTACCATTAACAAAAAAAATTGAGATACTAAACAGAAAAATTAAAGGAGCCAACATTTTCCTCCATCCGCTTAAATTTAACAGTTTCAAGGAGTTAAAAAGAAAACCTAATTATGTTCAAGCTCTTTCCAGTCCACAGCACTGAGCTAAGATATTCTTGACGGACTTAAAATTAATCTTTCTACGTCAATTACACTGCTCATAGGACTCTCATTCATATTTTGGACTTTTCCCCTCCATTTACTATTCTCCAATACAGAACATGAATTAAGTCAGTTTTAGTCCTTACACAAACAAGTACATTTATAAACTAATAATTTTAACTGTTAATTCAGTGTAAAAATGACTACTTCATACGCAAAGATTCTTGATGTTTGAAGAAGTAATATTTCTGATATACTTCATAAAAACAGTAATGCTGTGTAACACCATTAATCTCCAGACCCTGTTAAATCCATACAAGTGCCTAAGCCTCAGTACAGAATTGTTCACTTCTGCAGCACAAGCCGAATCTTAAGTGTTGAAGCAGACAACACAATCTTCAGAAATGCAGTGCGATACAGAAGCCAGCTCCCAGAGCTAGCAGAAGTACCTAGGAGTTACCTAGAATTTACTGCAGAAACAGCATTGATATATCAAAATTCAGTCTACCATCAGCATTAGTAAGTGCTGCAAGTTGGTAAAACAGAGACAGCACCAAGAAGTCTTATACAATTTGAACTGAATACATAACCACAAAGGTGTTTAATATAAAATCAGGCATGACAGAAGTGTCAAATCTGCTGAGCAATCCTAAGTCTCAGAACATTTCAATAAGCAGAATACTTGACAAAGCAGTTGTTTAAAACGGTTCTAAAATTTGGCAATAAAGAATCACACTTCATGAGTACATGGACCAGAAACCGAAATCAGTATAAAGAATTGTTTCTCATTTCTACAGGTAAGCAAGATCACGACCTCCTTCTGTTCTTTTTCTAAATAAAGGTCTTTCAAAGGAAAAATACAGGAAAAAACACATAATCGTTTTTACAGTACTTAAATACAGCCAATTGTAAACTAACATAGACATTAATCAAGAGAAATTTCTCAATTCATCTCCATACAGGCTTTTATACACATTTATGGTCTCAATAATCAAAGTACAAGAATCTCGAGTTGTAAATCTCAACACGCAGACAAGGCTGATTCGTAAAATGCATTTCAGTACTGAAATAATTCTATTTGGCACCATTAACTTGCAAATAGAACCAAATGCTATTTTACAATATATGAACCAAGTGTCCACAGATTCAACTTCTCAGCGTTGATAAAAAACTATAATGAATTTTGGAAGAAACGAATAAAATCCAAGTGGTAAAACAAAGCTGCTAGAGACAGAAATTAACAAACCCAATGGAAACTATTTTGGTATAGTCCAGGATTATCTGTGTGTTTCTGTTTTCTTCTACATGCGGTATATCCTCCCCCCAAAGCCATCAGTCAATTTGCATGAATAATGTACTTGCAACTAATCCTTTCAACTACATGTGGAAGAACATTCTGCTTGGCTGCTGTTTTTTGTTTGCTTTTAAAACCCACCTAGGATAATTTTAAAAGCCTAGACCACTTTATTTGGTAACAGAATAGGTCCTTGCCCTCATTCCCTGTTCTGATGAGAATAAAGAAACATTTGCAGCTTAATTTATACCTTTTCTCCTTTTCTGTGATAAAATTTTTCATTTTAAAGAACTGAAGTTAAATTATCTTAAGCTTTGGACCATAAATTTCACATTCATTTTCTCAAAAGATAATCTCCACAATGTCTGTTGTTTCGCTGGTTGTCTCTACAGCTACTGCTACAAGTATCAGAAAAAAAAAAAAAATTCTTTTATATAAATAGCAACATTAATGTTGAATTGCTTTGAACAGTTCATACATAAATAATGCCATAAAGTAAAAAAAAAAAAAAAGAAAAAAAAAAAGAACAGCCCTCCACCCCCAAAACCTTGTTTTTAATAGCAGTCCTCCTGTTCTCAAGCATATGTTGTTCCCTTCTATCCTTTAGCAGTATTCCAATTTATTTGTTAACAACATTAAGCTACTTTGGTCATCCTAAAACAGGTTATCACAGAGTTTTAAAGTTGACACAGGGAATGGTAACAGGTCTGTACGTATGACTCAACTCACACATTCAGTATGTTACACTGCATTTATAATATTTAAAACCAAAAACGTTTACCTGCTCTATCAGCTTTCAGTGTGTCCCAGACATTGCAATTGAAGTCATCATAACCAGCTAGGAGGAGACGTCCACTCTTGGAAAATGCTACAGAGGTGATGCCACAGATGATGTTATCGTGTGAATAAACCATAAGTTCCTGATCAGCCCGAAGATCAAAAAGCCTGCACGTAGCATCATCTGAGCCTGTGGCAAATGCATTGCCATTTGGGAAGAACTTTAATGAGAGAGAGGGGGGAAGAAAAAAAAGACACATGATTTCAGACTTGATTCCTCTGTCTCATTGAATATACCATTTTATACAGACCAAGTGGAAAAAGAAAGCAGCAAAGAATAGTATACACCTCTCCACTACTGGGATATGGGCAAAAACAGTGAAGTAATTAAGAGCATGTGAAGAACAGCCACAATTTCCATTTACCACAACAGATCTGAAGTTGCACAAGTTTCAGGTACTTTCCCCAGCTACAAAAACTATTAATTATAGAAAATATGCCATAATACTACATCATACAGTACATGATTAAGAGCTGAGACCAGAGAAATATAAAAATATAGATTTAAACCCCATGTCCTCTGTTCAAGTTGATACGTACACAGATGGCATTGATGTCCGACTCATGGCCAGTGAAGGTTTGCCGACACATTCCTTCTCTAACATCCCACAGTTTGGCAGAGGCATCACAGGCACCAGAAACAAAACACCGGGCATCAGGAGCAAGAGACAAACTCATAACATCTCCAGTGTGCCCAGTAAATGTAGTTGTCTGCTGACCAGTTTCTATGTCCCAGAGAGCACTTGAAAGAATAATTAAAAAGGCAAAAATCAACATATTTTTGCTCCATTAGAAGATCTAGACAGCAATTCTTGTCTAAACCTGTTTATTTATATCACTGCTAAAAAGTAAAACTCCATAAAGTATTCACAAAAAATACATTGAGAATAGAAAAAACAAACATTCTTTGTTGAACTATTTGGCTATGGTACAGGATAATTGTGCAGAGAAGATTTTAAAAGTCATCTTCAGTTTTAAAATATTGGGGGTTTTAAATTGAAAAACAGTGCAAAAAACTAATGACTAACATTCATAGCTGTTCATAACACAAAGTTCTTGTGACATGTCATAACTATTGTCCAGTACTACTACAAGCTTGATTTAAAGCAACAGTGCTAAGGCTACAGCAACAGCTGAGTCAGCATTTCTCATTTTAAAAACTCACTGAGAATGTGTAACTTTGTGAATTATGTCTGTCTTCTTAAAGCTGCACCACTTTCCCAAGACAGCAAAATCACTACTACAGCGATAATCAAAAAGTATAAAGGGATGAAAGAACACCATCACCTCCCTAACAAGAGGTCTAAACATTTAAGGAAGATTAAGGATTTTTAATTTCTGTAATTTCTCAGTAAACCAGACCCATATGACTGGCAGATTTGCACTAGGCAAGTAAAAGATGACTGTACTTTGAAGCTTAGCTGAACTGATGTCAAGGACAAACAGTTATCCAGACAACTGTAGAGTTACTACAATAACTCCTGAAGCAGCTGTATTCTCTTATAAAAAGCATAATGTTAACAAATCCTGTCTGTTTTTTTTTTTAAAAAAACAACCCAACACATATTTAGAAACATTTTGTTTTAAAAAAAGTATATATTCAACAGCTACTCAGAATCAGTGGATTAATAGATGAGCATTCAAAGAGGCTGACGCTGTGTAGGAGAGGTATTTGTTAGACAACCTTTGCTGTAAGAACTGCTGCTTGGGAGAACTGTAATGCTTTTAATTAAATATAATAGAAAAATCTATGAAAAAAGATTGAGGTCTTTTTTTCGTTCAGAAGCTAGTATTTATTAAGACATACACCTACATTCTCCTCAAAAAACCCATCTACTGTCACTGTAGAATATTTTCTAGGAGCTTTTCTGAATAACAACATAAACTAAATTCTGCATTAGAAAAATCCAAATATGACTTTAAAAGTAATAAATACTGAATACTAAACAAGTTTGAAGAAGAGTCATTAGTCTAATACACTTACTTCTGAAAGCCTAATAGTTGTAGTAAAAAAAGTCTCCCATACCACCTTAACACAGAGAATTGGGTCAGGATCTTCAGAACATGGGCATAACTAAACAGCCAAAGGTATCAAACATGAAAGCCCAAATTTTCCATTACTAGTAAAAACGTGATATAGGTACAATAATTAATCACATTTAGTCTTCTGGATGACCATCAGGTTTACAAAGAATAAAGTTTCCTTCAATAATAGAGTATAGCTGTGAAAAGTCATTACTAACAATCATGTCAAAATTTTACTGCTTACCAAGTGGTGTCGCCAGAGCTGGTAACAATTTGATTATCATCCAAGAAACGACAGCATGACAAGTATCCTGAAAACAAAATGAAAAGTTTATGAGTAAGACCAGGGATTGCTCTTCACGTCGCATACCGCCTTGCTTATATGTTGCTTCGTCCTCTCCTGAAGATGCAGCAAGAACTACTATATAAGCCTAAAACACAACACAATTTTTATATAGGAACCTCCAATGTTTTGGACAAAACGTAGTTTGGCTCTTTACAGACCATGCCCAATTCAACCACTACACCAGCACAGTGATATGCTGGTATCACAGCATGTCGACCTAAACAAAGATGTAAACCAGAACAAAATAAACTTAAGCAACTTAACCAAACAGGGTAGGCACTGTTCTGGAAATACCTTGCCAATTTTTCTTTTGGTAGAGTGGGGAGAGGAGGAGGAAGAGAAAGATGGAGTAGTGAGGCAAAAGTGTGGAATCCACTGGCCAAGCTGGAGAGAAGTATAGGTAACCCTGCACTGTACACACTAAACTTTCTAAGAAAGTGGATCTGTATGTCACTGCATCTGGGAGCAACAAATGCTTATGACCTCAATTGTATCATACAACTATTGAGAAAAAATAATCTACATTCTTGGTCAGTACAAATAACAGAGCATATACATTGGATGTTTCCCAACAGTGGCATCAAAGAATTTCATCTGAATGTTCTGAAGCATCTTTGTACTGAAGTACCACGTGCCAAACTATCAACGTAACAACTCCGATTACAAAATTAGTCTGTCCTGCCTGCCACCTCTATTTCACAAAGCACAAACATCTTCTGAAAATCCAAAATACAGCAAAATATGAAAACCTGTAAACATCAGCTTCCAGCTATAGGCTTTGTTCAATTCTGCAACAGAAAAGCAGTTCATTGAAACTGTTCCTTCGAGAAGATTCCACACAAACTGGTCAGGTCTCAAATGTACTCCTTCATGTCTCTTGCTTTACAGCAAAATTCTGCTTCTCATATTATGTAAAAATCCATGTCTTCCCAGCTATACAGTTTATAACCATAAAGACCATTAAGCAGCTAGAGTATTCTAGAAGTAATGCTCTTTCTATTGCTAAAGTATTTTTCAGTATTTTGATACACACAGCGCCACATACTGAAAGCCAAAGCTCCCTGTGTCCAACCGTCATTGCAATTCTCCCTGTGTCCAGAAGGGCAGGTGGGAGGGAAAAAAAAAAAAAAAAAAAAGAAGAGTACCTTCTTAGAAGTCACTTTACTGGTCACATCACAACCACTATGTGAAGGTGAAATCAACACTGCATTTTCATACACTTAACTACACCCAGAGGGTACAGAATCCCTCTACATTACATAAAGCATGCTTTGCAAGAAAAACAGCTGAAAGAAAATTAAATAGCATTAAGCATACTTTAATTCACATCTAACCTTTTCTGTATAAAATTCATTAATGTGTAACTACTTATTTCTGAGTAACCTTATCTTCCTTTCATGAACAGTCTTTATACCATTTTCTTTACTCCCTATAGTTAGAGGATTGATCAGCCAGAAAACCAGCAAGACAGAGACCACCTAACATTTTCTCCAAAGAACTGTTAGATATTTTCTCTGGAGCCAAGCTGACAGCCTCTAGAGCAATCTACCTTTGTTTTGCTGTGTTTTGGATTACACTCTTTGTGGAAACAAAGAGACCATAAAGATAACGTGCAGCTTCAGAACTGCAGCTTTAGAAGAAATGCCTAATTACAGTCCATTCCTTTTCTCAAGTCGTTGGAGGTATTACTGATTCCGCAAGGATGCGGAAGACTACTGATGTGTGCGACAGGCCACATTATGCCAGTACTTTACAAGATACCAGACTGCCTACTAAATAGCCAGTGTCTTAATTTTCAAAGGAGTTCAAGAAACCACCCACTGGGCTTTCCTCTGAAAAATTTCCGATCCCATTCACAAAAAAATAAAAATACAATCTGTCCATTATCAGACAATATACAAAAGCAATTCACATTTTCTAGGTTACTACTGCTGCTTATAAGGTGCTCATCTGCATTAACTGTACATTCTTTAGGAAGCCAGAGTATCTTCAGCCACTGAATTTGCTTTTAGGGGTACTTTGCAACACTGAGTCTCTTGGTTTGTTCAGAAAGAAAAATTTTCAACTCATCCCCCACACTTAAAACACTAGCTTTTAACCACCATGAGGGATTTCCTTGCTTCAAAAAACTCTAACACCTGTGTCTCTACAATCCTTCTTACCTAACAAGACGAATTTTGCTTTATGTGTCACTAAGAGAACTTTGCAGCTACAGTTTACATTCTAATTCACCAGGCAAAGCCTACAAGTCCTGTCTTTTCTCATCAATCACAAGACAGTCCACCTTAGAAACAGAAACTGAATGTAAAAATTAAGCTACTGTATTTTGGAGAGAAGGGACAGAAGGAGAAACAGAAGAGGAAGTAATGAGAACTCAAACCTCTGCAACTAAAGAATATCTCCATCAGAAGGCAGCTGTCTCATGAAAAGTTAAAACATATTCTCATTAAACTACTTTTGTTCAAAGAGCATCATCCTTTAAAAAGAGTTTTTAAAAAGGAGGGAGACAGGCAGTATGCAGCTAAGGTCCTGCCCGAGAAATACAGGTGCACAGTGAAGTACACCTTTTTAATTAGGAAATTATATTAAAAAAAATATTTTTTTTTTAACTCTTCACCAGGTGCTTAGGTAACTTAGATCATTCCAAACAGATACTCACCTGTGTGACCAGCTAGTTCACGGCTGACACGTACATTCCCTTCACGAGTTTTCAAGTTATAAATGGAACAGATGTTATCAAGACCACCACAAGCCACATAATTTCCAGAAGGAGCATATGCACAAGTCATGACCCAAGATGAACGCAGGGGAATAGCATGCACCTGAAACAGATACATTAATGTATTTCATCTGCAAAACAACTGATTTGATAATTTACCATCAGGAAGTTTTTCACCTGTCTCTCAAGACATACATCATCTTTTTGTGAAAAGGACAAGAAGAAAACTGTGAAAAGGAAAGTCTTTGGCTGTTTGAGTATCAAACTATTTTGAGGGTAACTTGCATATATAGCTCGTCAGACCAAATAATGACGTAACTAAACCCTCAGATTTGCCTTTCCTGAATACCGTTTAATCACTAATTTTGGTAAAAACTAAATTATTTCATTTCAGTGCTCTGATTACTATTGGTTTATTATAGGTTCAGGAAAATATTGACTTCCAAGTACAGTCAGCAAAACTGCCAATTCCAGGCTTAGATCTTATGCTATGAATGAACAAGTAAGGAAATCGCTACTTTCATTGCCATTTAAATCCTTCTTTGGAAACCTACTGCAAGCAATCAAGCTTCATATTTAAATAACTACCCCATGTTCCCTTGTCATTCTGTGCTCAAAGAACTTTATTTTTAAAATTATTGACGCTAAACCTGTTCTGTCTTGTTAACTCGTTGCATTCATCCTTCAAATTTGTTCGTAACATTTTTAAGGAATCATATCCTTATACATGTTGTGAGATTTCATGCAATATTAACAATCTTCCTGCATTTCTTAAGTAAACACTAAAGGCTACTGTGTGTTCCTCTGCTGCTACAGTAATCAGTGATCCCGCAGCAATCAGCAGTTAAAACACAATACCCTGCACTAAAACCCACCAGCTCATTTTTGGAAGTCTCCTACCAAGGAACTAACTGGAATATTCACCTTGAGCCATTTTATTTTATCAATAGGAAAAGATCATATTTATGACAACTGTGTTACTTCCAACATGTGCTGCAACTGCCAAAAGAACATCTGCAGACTATCATTCAAGTATTCTTGCATTAACTGCTTTGGGGTACTACCTAGTCATATTTAATACTATTTCAACACCAAGCTGTTTGCTACCTATAATTCCAGAGGCTTTGTGGTTTGGTTTTTAGGGGTTTTTGTTTGTTTGGGTTTTTTTTACTTCTTTTGGGGTGAGGTGGTGGTGGATTTTTTTCTGGTTTTAACTCAATTTCTATTTCACTGAATCAATACTGGCAAGACGTATGGGAGGAGGATGCTTTGTAGCTGAAGAGTTCTATTTCTGATTCTAGTAAAAATTTCACCAGTGTAGTAAGAACCTCTGATTCCATTCCCCCCAGATAAGAAAGCTGTTTTCTGCCTCTTGATGATGCCATGGATTAATTAGCATTCATTGAAGATACTAATATGGAAATCATGCTATACAGTGATTATTTTACTGTCTTATCTTTCAGTTGTTACAGTAATTTAGATCACATTTACCTGCAGGCTGGCGTCAGAGGAGGAGGATGAAGGCAAAAAGGGAGATGTGGGGGTTTTTTGCAAACGGTATTATTACTCTTTAGTAAAGTTATGGATTCATTAGTTTCACAACTGGGATTCAACTATAGCCCCAGCTTTAGGAGTTGCTGCTGCAGTTGTTTGTCTCTGCTTCTGTCTCCTCTGTAGCATGCCATTTGCTCAAGTGTATTGGCAAAATTGTTTTTAAGGCTATGATGAGCTAAGTCAGGAAAACTTATTTGAAATAAAGTCAGTTCCGTACTCCTGTGCACAACAGACTTAAGTAGCTCTGTCACCTAACTCAAAGGGGCAACATGTGAAATGTTGCTAGCCCTAACAACAGTAACCATAACCAGTAAATACCAATCACTATAATATGAAAGTAAAAGTAATCCTGAACCACATCATGTGATTGCAGCCAGAACGTGATAACCCAGTATATACGTCAGGTCTTTCAGTACTTAACTGCAGACAACAAATTGTTATGGCTATGCTTAAATATGACCATTCTGGTGCAACATGCCAATTACTTCTTGCTCTCTGTTGATCAATTTCTCTGCGGTATCAAAACAAATCAAAACACTCTCTAGAATTAAGTATTTCATTGTTTTCCATTTGTGGTGCACATTTCCATACACAATGCACTTAAGACACTGCTATATTCTTTAAATGAAAACTTTATTGTTTTGGAGAATTCAAAATTTGGTCTTAGGACTATGAAAGTAATGCAGCCAAAATCATGACAGGTAACATTTCCTTCCTTTGTATTTACAGTTGAATTACATAGCAACATATCAGTTAGTCTTACCTTGTTTGTAGTATAGCTGTCCCAAATTATAAGTTTGCCATCCTGGGAGGCACTAACTAGAAGCCTAGAGAGGAAACAGAAGGTAAACACAATCATTGGAGAAAGACAAGAAGGAACATCTTTGTGATGACACTTGTCTCCACTATCAAGGCCAAGGTACTTGAAACCATTTCAGTGCAGCATTACCCAATTCAGTTATTAGCACTATAAATACAATTTTGGAAGTATGCAATTTCAGTGCTAACTATTATGGAAATGTGTGATGGAACGCCTACATGTTAACACATTCTGACTGCAGGAAAAACTGTAGCCATTTAACTAACATCTCCGTCTTGAAAACTGAGGGAGAAAACTTGCATGGAATCAGCGTTTCTGTGTTCTACACGCAGGCTTCAGACTCATTGATTTTGGGAATCTACACTATCAACACATTTTCCTTTTTCCTGTTTTTAAAACAGGAATTTAAGTCCTAAGACATCCAAAAACCCTGAATGAATGTCAGCACTGAAATGCAATGGAAATTAAAATGAAACGCAGCAAAGATATCACTAATGGAAGGGGTAGCATTAGGAAGATTTTTGCTCTAAATCAACACCACCTCAATCCCCCAATCCAGCAATCATGTTTGCAATGTGATGCACCTAATGCATTGTTCAGAGCTCTCTTACCTGCTTTTAATGCGCTTAAAGATAGATCAGCTACACTGACATGAAAAATTTGTATTGTCTCTGCATTTTACAAGTCATTTTGGATAAAATACTCCAATATGGTATTCAAATTTGTTCTGTGTATCTTCATCTGACCATTTCCAACTTGAACAACACAGTGCAATCATTGAAGTACTCCAGTCTCTCTGCATTAATTATTTTTGCTGTACGTTGTATTTTAGAGCTGTCTTGAAACACTTTTGCCAAACAAGAAATCAAATCCCCATCTTTTAAATAAGCCATATGCCAAAGAGATGCCTGAAGCAATGAATTCTACATATCTGTGAGAAATTAGCTTCTTTCACAGGCATAGAAAACTGAGGTGCAAAACACTAAAGTTTAACTCAAAGTAACAATTGTGTTCGTTCTGATTTTTAAGTACTACGCAATTCAGAAACTAAAAGTATAACACATCATGAATTACTATTCATCTTCATGATGTATACTGTCTTCTTTGTTAAGCACTTGGCTATTTTGCTTTAGTGTATTTACTGGATGCATACACGCAAGAGCTCATGCAGTTTTTTCACAAGGCACAGCTTGTTTACACAAATTTTGTAAGAAGGTAACTTTAACAACATTAAGCTTCCTTAAAAAAAATCTCTACTGAGTAGAAAGAGGCTAGCTGTAACTTACAAACTCCTTAGTTGTAACTTAAAAATTCCTAAGGGGGATTTTTTTTTTTTTTTCTATCTGTTCCTGCAAGGAAGCAGCAAAATATTCTTGTAACTGAAGTTTGAAAATTTGCTGCCATTAGTGCGCCTTAAAATTCTTGTAAAGAAGAGAGAACGAAAGTAGCTGATACTAGTATCATTTAGTTTCTTTCTAACCAAACATCTGTAGTTAAGAGGAAGCACTTAAGGAAAAAAGACAACTGATAATGAAATCTATTCTATCTTCACTGTTCCTCAGAATTCATTTGGAACCATAACTATATTTTTCAGGCAAGTAGATGAAGACTGGTATTTTGGCACCAAATTTAGATGTGGATGACAAAAACAGGGATATTAGGAGGAAAAAAGTGATATTAAGTGTTTCTGAATTCTCTTGGTTGTCTGAGTTCTCTTGGAATTAGTAGTTCCTAGTGGTAAGAACAGGAAAAATAACAGTCCTGTGCACTCAACTTTCCAAAGAACAGTGAAGCCACATGATCCTATTTTGTATCACTAGCACCCACCTGGAATCAGTCCCCCAGTGCATTGCATAAATTTTAGCCAGGTGTCCCCGGAGTGTTCTTCTAGTGCGCATTTGAATTCTCCCCACTGGGTCAATATTGGCTGTGATCTGAAATCGGAATGGCATCACACACTGAATTTTTCACTTCATAGTTCCAAAAGTAACACATTATACACAACTATATCTAAATGAGCATTCCAATGCAGACCAAATTCCCACATTTTGAATACTGACTGAGTTTTAAAAAATTACCTGATCATAAGTTACATCATTTTATGCAGTACATCTCTATCAAATGAAGAAAGCAGCCTCTCCATTGCCTTTATAAAGACTCTCAGAAATTACTTTGCTTAGGTCATATCTTCTTCAACTTTTAGGATTTCAGACCTTTGATCTGGGTTTTCTACTTATGTATAGCTCAATGAGGTAGACTAACTTTTTTTTTCAGAAGGGTGGGTGTGGGGAGGTATATCAGGCTTTAAACATGTCTCCACTTTTAAAGGATTAATTAATTACTTGCTTTTGCATCCAAAATGCCTTCCCTTCCAAGTATAGGATTATTAAATTCATAGTATACCTGATTAATTTAACCTCTTTAAGATAAAAGTAGTCTCTGCAATAAGTGAATAGCAAAGTGAGGAAGCAATCCTCAGTTTAGCTGTCCTTACACAGTCAAATTTAATATAAGTCAGTCCTCCAGTCTGGAGAAAAGTAACAGTTCAAAAAAAACCCAGAAAACAGCACAAAACACTTCCAGTACTGCAAGTAGTACACATCACAACAAATCCAAGAGTTTGTAAGTTTATTTTATGGATAATGTCTGCATAGTTCTCATGTCTCCATGTTACAAAATTCTTCAGCAAGGTATATTTGAGTAAAGAGATCTGCTTCTTTTCAAAGGCTATCAACACGGCTTAGGACTCAGGTCTCAGATGAACAGGTAAGAATGTTTCCTTGACATAAAACTCCTTTCATGGTGGACATCTCTTGTATTAACTAATACTGAAGCTTTTTTTTCCTCTCCCCCCTCTTTTTTTCATACTTTCACCCTGGAAAATACTTAACATTGTGCCTCACATAAAATGAAACCACAAGATATGTACACTCAAATAAGTGTTGGTATTACCTTTATTACTTGATATTTTAGTGACATTTTAAATTAATAAACTGATATCAATCACTTCTGTATCAACTATCTTAAATCAGACACACAGGATTAATAGTCAACATTCAAGCAAATGGACTAAAGTAGGTGACAAAAGTCAACTGATTCATAATGTATCTAGGGAGAAAGAAAAAAAAAAAAAAAGCAAAGGCTTGCCACCTCTTTCAATGCCATAATAATCTGTTTCAGTCTAAATTCCTACCAGATTTCTAGGAAAAAACCCGACCATATGTCCATGAGATGTACTACAGAGTACAGATTTCCCTTTCCACAAGTTAATGTTGACTGAAGCCAAGCCAATAGGATCAAAATGTGACAGTACAGCAAGATGCAAAGGTATTAGTTCAGGTTCAGAAGCAGTTCAAACATAAGTGCAGTATTGTGCGGAAATTAGTAAGTAGGTTAACCTCAGCAGGTCTTATGGTTCAGATTATCATGGTAACACAACTGTACTACTACCATATCCATAGCAGAACACTGGAGCTCCCCTGCTTTATTCTCCATTGAGCAGCAGAGATGTGCCCTGAGCCACTTCTTAAAGAAACTACTGCTCAAGGCTACCACTCTCAGAAACTGGACAAACATAAACAATGTACTTATTTCTGGAAGAAACCACCTAAAGGCAAAATAAAAAACTGATAAAGGAGGCAAAACTGATTCACTTGCACTTACCTTCTTACACGATATTTTCTTATTGTAAAGGAGGCAAATTTTCATAATTCATGTTAAACTCTTAAATGCTTACCTGAGCCAGGGTGGCATCTGCACATGCTTTCCTAGCATCCTGCAACAGAAGAAAGAGAAATCGGAAGAAGTTCTGTACATTTCTTTATACTCTATCTCTTTTTTGTCAAGTAGATCAAGCACCCTCAAAACAAGGTTCAGAAAGCATTTCTGCTTGTCATCCAGAGAGGACTCATCCTAACTGCAGCATGAACATAATATGCTGTCTGCTGTCAAAACACATTGAGCATATTGAGCATTTAACTTCAAAGTTTTCTTCTTCTTTTGAGAGAAAGGTAACACAATTTTAACCATGAAGACAGTCAAGCAATGGAACTGCTCGTTCAGACAGGCTATGCAGTCTCCATCCTTGGAGGTTTTCAAGACCTAACTGGACAAAGCCCTGAATAACGTTATAGCTGAACTTATTTTAAGCAGGAGGTTGCTTAACATTGGTTATGGGCTGACTCAGAAAAACTTCAGTAAACATTCATTTTTATCTAATCCGTTTTGTTCATTATTTGTGTAACTATTATTTTCTAAGCAATATTAAAGACCAAAAAGTAATTTCCTAAAGCAGTTACATGTGTTTGCCCTTTCTAAATATCCACGACATTAACTTTGACATTGTGGAAACATTTAACTTAATGCATCATTTCTGTCCATCTCTGTTCTCCTCAAGAAGCACAAATGACCATCCATCTGTATTGTGGCTTCAAGATCTACTGATACAATACATACTCTGATTTGGTTTTTCAGTTGCTCAGCCTCCTGGCGTAACTGGTCAAGCTCACTCATTTTCCTGTGCTAAAGGTGTGCTTCACTGCCACCTCTGAAACAACCAGAAATCTGAAAGACAGGGGATAATAATGAGAATTAGTACAAGTCATAGCTTGAAATTACTAGAGTAGACAAGTCCTTTCAACCATCTCAAACGGCACTTGAAAAAAAGGCAGATTGGTTTATAAGTACTGGAATACAGGTGAAAATATTTCTCTGGAATCTCTTCAGAATAAGGTGTTACCACACAAAAATGTGCTTAGCTTTTTCCAGCCACAGTAAATAAAATATAATTTGGACTTATTTCTTTCCCCTGGGCCTCTTCTTTTGCATTTTTGTTTTCCATTAGTGTTTTTTCTGATTCAGTTTTGTATAAACTTAAATTTCCAAAGAGTGAACCAACAGACAACACCAATGTTAGACATGAAAATCAGAACTTCCCTGTAGGTCTTAAGAATAGAGTAAGCAATCCTCCTATCAAAGAATAAGCACATTAAATATTTACAGACTGACACAAGTACTTGCAAAATGCTGTAAAAAGACCTATTAGGAATGCTATCTGTTACACAGGGATTATTAGAAATGTTGTTCTGATATCTGGATAAAAGGAGATCTCTCACAAATGTTCAGGATTTTACTTGTTAATCGCTTCATTGTCTCCCTGAGATTTCCAGAATGGATTCTAACATTAACATGTTGTCAGATTAAAACTAGTATTTTTTGAATGTTAGGTATGGGGAGGAGTTTGAGAAACCGCTGCCAACAGACATTTTCCCCCTCTAAGACTCTATTTTCCTAGCATCAGGAAGCACCAAACTACTAACATATATCCCTCTGTCTGCTGTACTCTGTAGCCAGCAAGATTGAGGCTCAATAAAATATAATTATCACTGCACACCCTCAACTATTGCCTATAGAGTTCCTCAACTATTAGACTGGTTTCCAATAAAATAAGCATATAGATATTTTCCATCAAGCATACAACTTATCTTTAAAAGTCACTGTAACAGAAAGATATTGTTGGCATTTTCACTAGCATTCCATACCTAAAACTCAGCTGTTCTTAAACCTTTTGTTTTAAAATCTCTGCAGCTTGATACCAATATAAGATACTGAAGAAATGTGCTGATGAAGTTTATCTTTTATTGCAGAACAAGATAATTGGTTCCATTTTCGAATGTTACGTAGAGCACTTGGACTTTATAAACAAACACTGGTAGTGTGTTTTTAGAACATTTTATTAGCCAGAACTGACCGTTTACTATTAAATAAAGCAAATGCTTTGCTAGCAGCTTTACATATTATTCTGTTAAGATTTAATCAGCTTATTTATCTTTGCAAGCACGCGGGGTTTGTTTTTTCCCTAAAGCCCTTCCCAAGGAGAAAGATGAGGGTAACTTCCAAATTTTTATCCAATCACAGTAACAGAGCACATACGGTGAAGGCAAATGAAAGCAGTAGAGCAAAAATCACTGTCAAAAGAAAATAAGTTTCGAAAGGTTAACATTCCCTAAATATTGCTATCCCACATATCCAGACTTATCTCACAGCTCTTCGTAGTAGCTAGTATTCCAAACTGAGGACCTCAAGAAACAGATGTCAGATCTTGTCATATTACCATTTACAAATTTACCTCTGAAACCCAAAGCATTTTAGAAAAGGAATTTTAGTTAGCTGATCTCTCAAAACCTCCATTCACACAACCTTCAACGCCCTTTCACTTTATTGTGAAACTAGGTGTCTCCTTTCTCTCTTCTGGTGCCAGGGTCATCTTTAAGCCCCTTTAAGATTGCTTGTTCAGCTTAGTCCAAAATCCAGTCAAGACAAACCCATCAAGAGTGCTTTATTATCCTATAACCACCTTCTTCTCTTTTGAATGCTCTTTTGTTTCCCAAGATGCTTTGTTCATTCCACATGTAAGACAAAACACTGTGTGGCTGGGTGTCTCTACAGTTTTTAGCATGCAGTCATCGCTGCCTACAGCTCCTGTGTAGTTCACACACATTGTGAATGGTATGCACTACTCTTGTCATAAAGGAATTAAGAAACTCTAAAGACTCTTCTTAAGAATAAAATGCAAATTTTCAGACCTTTTAGCTTTTTGATATCCAGTTCCATTTCTGCCATTCTCTAAGTTAATATATAAACCTGTTTCCCACTAAGTAAATACCAGCCTCTCCAGGCAGAGTGCAAAGAATTTAGAGATGTTATCATTCCTATTTCAGAGAAAAAAACCTACGATCCAAAACTTAAGCGGTCTGCTCAAGGTCACAGCAACTAAATGACAGGATTAAGATAAAGATTCAGGACACCAGAACTCCAGCTGCAGTTACAGGTAACTACCTTGAAGATTTACATGCAGCTTTATTTAAAAATGTAATAGGATGAATAATCTAATGTCAGTCAAAGCAGATACATTCTCCTGTAACACACAGCTTAAAATAGTGCCAATTTGTTTCTGCCAGAATTTTTGCGCTATGCAATACAATTCTCTCACATTTAAATGAAACAAAACTTCTTTGTATGGAACAGGAAGAGGCCTAAAGACATGAACACTAATCCTAGGAAAAAAGTCATATTGAGAAAGTTCACTTCACAGAAACTGAACCCCATAGGTTCATTCTGGATTATTTGCATACACTGAGTTTAAAACAAATCATACAAGCTTATTTCATGCTTGTGCCTTATTGCTTAATAGAGCATGCACTAAAAGGTATTACTGCAAATGACAAAACTGGATGAAGCAGCCTAAGTGTCTTCTGCAGTAACACAGAAGCAGTAACATTGATACAGCCATATCAGAAGCTGAAGGGACACAAGTCACATTCCCCGGTTGATGGGATATTATAGCTTAACTAGCATGTACGCATCTGTCTTCACACAGCTAAAACCTCCATTACACTTTGAAAGGCCTAGCACAGTAACTATATGCATACTTTTGTTACAGAAGAAACTCTCACATCAACTTCAGGACAGTACTCTGCCTCAGCACTTCGCTTCCCATTCTCTTCCAAGTCCCGCTTTATGCAGGGGCAGAACAACCCAAACTTCTCCACAATCTGTAGGAATTAACTAAACATATTAACAGAACCTAACCTCCAGAGTCATTTCATAAATGCACTTTATCATACAGTTAGTCAGACATACATGTACATAACCTGCCCTAGCTACTACGCAGCTAAGCTCCTAAAATGCTTTATTTGTGAATTCCACATCAAGACAATCACTCACTAATGTTTTAAGGAAAGCTTCCTTTTAATGAACAACTTCAAAACAGTTTACCAACACTACAGAAACCTTTGCACCTACATGCAAGATACTGCCTCCATTATCACAGGCAACAAGGTGTTCAAGGAACTTTACTATTGTTAAAGCAGCTTCTATGCATCTTGACCTTCAGTAACTTGCTAGGTAAGACTCATGTTTCAATATTAGCTGCATGACAATTAGTAGCTGAATGCATACAACACTTGATGTCTTTCCCATCTGTAATATATTCATATGGTAAGTTCATATCTTGAAGTTAGATACACTTTTAGAGTTACAAGTTAGCCCCTGTGCACTCCAAGCAACTCCGAACTCTAACTGCATTTCTGACAGCATCCATAGGAATTGTTTAAACCAGATTTCCACATTCCCTTTGTAGTCTCTGTTGTTTCAACATCAACAGGAAGTTCTAATTCCTGCCAACATGACTGAACTCACTAACACTCAGGAAACGAAAATCCTAATGAAGCCAAGGGCATTAAAACACAGTAAGTTCTCTGAAGCAGACTGTAGAAGTTATGGGACAACCAGCCAACCAACTTGGCTATTGCTCTATGTCTTTTACACTAAGTCTTAGGCAATTAAATTTATGGCAGAAACACGATCATGGGGGAAAAAAAGAGGGTTCCATCCTCTTGTGTACTTTTCAGCTAAACTGTATATATATCTGAAGAAGTTACTAGCACCTAGCATTTAAAAAAAATAAATCTTTAAAAGAGCAAGAACAGGTAAGGTCAGGAAAATGTATGGGAAAAATATTTTTATCTATTCTCACTCTTGATACCTGGGAAATTTTCATACAGATTTATTCATATTACAGACAGAAATAACAAGCAGAGACTGTTTAGTATGTGATCTATGCTCATCGCAAACTAGCACAACTGAATATCATTAAATAATATATTTTTGTTTCTCAGCGTGTTCTAAAGGCATTTAACCCCATTTTAAAAGAAGGTTTCTAGGAGAAACTGTAAGCTTGATATGGGTGATGCTTCTATTTCTGGGGTTTTGGAAGAAGTTACTAAATTTCTAAATCAAGCAAGCCTCATGCCAAAAAAAAAAAAAAGGCACTACTCAAGTTCCACACTCCTTTTTTCCAAATTATCATCATAGCTGTGAAGAAATAGGTAGAAGCCAAACTTATGCTTACCTCACTTTCTTTTGAATATGTTACTGTGTTCTTGAAGGCAGGCTTCTCAAGAATAACACACTCACTTTGCTGAACTCACTCAAGACCTTTCCAGAGGCTGAAGTGCTTAAGTGTGTCTGCTCTAAGCCTAATTCCCCCTAATCTTGTTGACAAGTATACCTTGTAGATAATTCTCTTCTTGCCAGGGACAACAATATGCATACTTGCAAGGTAGCTTACTATTCTTCACTACTCCAGATGACCCAAGCCTCTAATCTCTTCTTACAAGTTACCCGCAGAAGAGTCGCTTTGTTCCTCTATTCCCCACATAAGAAAATCAAGTATTGACTTCACCTAATTTGTTAACTTTCCATATATAATAAAACTTCATAATTCAGCTATGTCAAAAGGATTTATCATGTCGCTCATCTCAAAGTAACAACTTCTGGGTTTGTTTTTCTGTAAGCTATATCAGCTATATTCCTATGTACGAGGAAAGTTATGTATGTCCAGGCAGTCAATTATCTGTTGAACAACTCTGCACAGAATCTTTGAACTGATTATAAAGCCTTATGAAATCTACAAAACTTCCACATACTTTCTGCAAATGCAGATACACTTAGGATCCCAGTGTAATAATTCTAATTTAAAGGTAGTGCTCACTACTCAGAAAACAGTGACAGAACAATTCAGAGGCTGAGGAAGACCTCAAATTCACTCATTTCACTGTTACAACTTTAATGTCATTTCCAGAGCTCAAGCTGCTTATCCAATTAAGTCCAGTTACTGAAACCAAGGTATCAGTAGTACCATCACATTTATATGTAGACTGATGCTTGCCTACATTATAAGAGAAATAGGAAGAGTTGAATACAACTCATCCAAACATATATTCTTGGGTTAAATATGATTCCTCTCTAAAAATACCTGGTAACAGCAATGAGGCAATGCTTACTAAACACTTATTTCATTTTCTTACACCATTCCTATAAAAAAAAAGAATAAAAAAAGAAAGGAGTCTTCCACCCTCTCATAAACAGCCTATCCTGTGAATAATCTCTACAGATTAAAAGAAGAGAACACAGATTTGAAATCACAGCTATCATTAAGTTAAATATTTAGAATTTCTATCCCTTGATGGCCAAACTTTGTTTGCTACAAGGTGTTTTTACTACACGTTACTACTACGAACAAGTAAAGTAATCCCACCAAGCCTTTGTTGATGCAAAGTCTGGTAACACAGAGGGTTTAAATTTATATTGTTAGAGTACTACCTAAGTACAGTAATTTCATAAGAAGGTTAGCCAAATCACCTTTCTCCCAAACCAACAGGCTGTCTAGTATTTATTCCCTCAACAACTTTCCTGCTAATACACATCAGTCCTGTGTGTACGAAACAGCCAGAAGAAAAGCAAAACACATCATTTGCAAAAACAGAGCCACAACTTTACAGCCCTAATAATGAGTTCATGTTATGCCTACCAGACAGTCTCATAGCAGGTCATCTGATTAAATGAAGCTGTGCTAATCTAGTAGATACCATAAATCCTATTAGCAACATGCACAGCAGCTTGTACATTTTCACAATGACAAAGGAATTATACACAATCCACCATTAGTTCCAATGTTTTTACATCATATTGGCTTTGAAAAGCTGAGAGGTTTTTTTTTGTTATTTAATCTGAAGTATATATTGATTCCTATTTGACTTTTATTCAATAGAAAACACAGTAAGATCAGAATTGCTTGTGGAACAAATTTGAGGTGTGCTCTCTCCCATTTACATGATCAAAATAGAAGACAAAAAAATTCAGGAGTGCCTTCTGATCCTGAAGTACACACATCTCCACATATGGTGATCACAAAAAAAAAGTATAGATAATTTTAGAAGTTAGAAATCATAGAAAAGGTACACAGGAACACAACATAAGAAATGTACAGAATCACACAAGCTTCTGTGATACAAACTTAATTTCAAGGGAAAAAAACCCTATAGAACATGCACTGAGTAGCTCAAAGACATTGGCTTAATACCCAGCACCGGTTAAAAAAGAAAGAAGGTTATATAGAAAATAGGACAGAAAATACTGAAAATATCATAATGCCACTGAGTAAAAGCAATGGTTTGTCTACACTGGGAACACTGTGTTCAGTTTCTGCTCCTCCAAAAAAGAACACTGGAGGTGTCTAGGGTTGACCAAGGTAACCAGTTAGAGAACAACACCTCAGAAGACAGGTTTAGAGAAAGAGACAGGGCACTAGCTTGCTACTTGCTTTTTAAAAAACAGGTAAATATCTAATAACTCAAAGTAACAGATTTAACTGAGCAAATACTTTCTGCACAACACATGGCTAACTAGTAACGTTCCTCACAGACTAAAGGGCTTCACAAGAAGCAAAAACAATTGAAGTTATAGTCTGGAAGGTAGTGAAGGTTTCACTGTTCCAAGAATATTAGTAATAATTACAATTACACAGAATATAAACTCTGAAACTTTTAGGTTCTGTTTAAATAATACTGACACATTGAAAAGAACATTCTGACAAGAGCCACTTTGCTCTAAAGAAATTTGGCCGCCTTCTGTCAAATGTGGCAGATAAGTAATTTTTCATTCATGAAAGAATAACTATTCTCATCATTTTATTTATTACAGTTCCCTGCCCCACTGAGATGAAACAGTTTCATCTATGGTCTCCCTCTGCTTTGCCAGTTCCATTTCTGAAAGGCGGCAGGCACTGACATCTATTATTTAGCAGGCTTCCTGGCCATTTTAAAATCCTTCCTGTTGACATAAGAATACACATGCTAAGTAGAAAACAGGTACTTTAGGCTTGCACAGATTAACAGCTAAAAACCTGAAGTTGGCCATGTTTTAAAAACAGTATGAGTTTCTCAAGAACCAGGAGAAAAAAATTACCTTATTTCTCTACTTACATTTTCTCTCACTACAGTAGAAAGCCAACTTCTGCTGTCAAACATGTAAATTCTGAAAAAAAACCAAACCAAAACAAAACCAGAATTAGTACAATTATCAAGAAATAACACCAATTTTTTAACAGATCTAGCAGAAATTTAAATACTATCAAAGCACAGACTACTTTTTGTCAGCTAACTTAAGCAGCCAGCTTCTCTTCATGAAGGAAATAGGCATTGCTTTAATAATACTAACATAACCAAAAGAATTGCTAATGCCAAGAAACTTTTAACTTTCTTTTCCAAGAAAACTCTTGCAATCCTCAGGTCATTAATTCTCTTCCCCTAGTGATACAGAAGTCCATACTATTAGAGAGTTTAGGATTGTAACAAAACATTGTCTCACTCATACAAGACTGTAATTTTCACTGCACTACAAAGTGCCCCCGCCGATCTGCATTTTCAAAGCATTGAAATTATTTCTGCTCAATACTGTTCCTGAGGTATGCTTGCTTTCTAAGCATAGTTAAGTATCAAGATACCTATTTTATCAAGTTACATAAACCTACTAATGAGATCAAGTGAGAGCACAACACTCTTCTAAAAGAGTTATGACTTCTAATCACTAAAGATATTAAGCAAAAAAGTAAAAATTGACACATTAACTCACATACTTGCAGTCTGGAAGACTGTAATGATTTAACATACAAATCGGTTTTGTAGCAAGGTGAAAAAATTTCTTGTAAGAAATTTCTGTACAGTTTTTTCCTCTGGCAGCACAAAGTAATAATTATAGTTCACCCCAAGATTTGAAACATTGACAACCGCTTATACATTCCAAAAATCTGCAAACTGTCTCTATCACACAGCAAGACAAGGGCTATGGGTGATGTCAATGGACACCCGAGTGCACATCTTCAAAGCCGCTGCATCAGGACAGTGGAAGTTATTCTAAGCACAAAGCAAGAATGTACTGAAGCAAAATAATCTTAAATCAGAAAGCCAGTCTACAACTTCATATACTTTAAACTGAGATGCTTACATGTAATGCATCTTTCTGATTTTACAGTTCACTATTAGCTGGAAAATTTACAAACCACTTCAGTGTCTGGTGTGGAGGTTAATCTACTTAGGATATGGATCATCCTCATCCAAGCTCATTTGTAGATGAACAGTTTAATACTGTGATTATGAAACCATCACAGTGTAAGCAGTTTTGTTTGTTACTGCCAGAACACCACACTTTGACATAAAACAGTAACTCACACTTAGAGGCCACACTCCACCACCCCCCCCCCAAAAGACACAAACACATGACATGACCATTTTAAGTTCTGAAAAAAGTTCAACTATATTCAACTTTCAGAAGTCTTGACAGAAAAAAATTGCCCACACTGCAGAGATTATGATATCTAATGAAATTCTGAAAGAATTACCTGAAATGCAAACAAGTAAAATTATGCTGGAACACTAACAGCACACAGAATACACAATAGCAAAGGCCAAAACACACACCATTATTGTCCTGTGCTGCACCCTCATTAATGCAGGAGAGGTGTTGCAGATTTCATATGCCTTCTGCAAAAAAGAAAAACAAAAACAAAACAAAAAAGCTACTTTAACCAGCCTGCAAGAAGAGTAAGGAAGCATAACAGCAAACTTTCCCACAAAGTTCAGTTTACTTTTTTAAACCAGGTTAAGTTTTCAGTTAGGTAAGCTGAAAGCATCCTGTGATGCCTGTAGAATGCAATCCTGGCAACAGAGATATTTTCAATTCTACATTGAAAATGGAGCTCATTTAAGAACAAAAGTAGACAAGCTACTTAAGAAAAAAGATCGGCATTGCCACAAGCTTCCATTTTTAGCTAAAATGTAGCCTGGTAAAAAAAACATGAAAATTACAGGCCAACTCATTCACCACACCACAGTACTGGTTCAGCAAAGAAAGAGTTCTTGTAACCAGCTTCATACACTCTGCCTTAATCAGCCCTTATAACCCTGCTTAGCTGAGAGCTTGAGGTTCTCAACATCAAGAACTGGGGTTTCTAAAACAGGAGAGAACAAAAAGTACCAGAGAATACTTTAAGCATGGTTCAAGTGGTTAAACCATTATACCAAAGCACATGGAGGTCAGCCAGCCCTACACATGGTTGGTGTACCAGTGTCCCCACATTCCCACAGCCTTCTGCTCCAAGTAAAGAAGCACAGCAGTTTGGACTAAAAACCGAGAGTAACTCCAGAAGTCAAAAGCATCATCATTTCTGGGTAAAGCTTCCCTACTACAGGCATTCACTAACTGCTGTCAGCCTAATACTCTTTTTTCTTTAAAGATATTGAAGTAGTTACACCAAGGTGACAACCAGGCCTAAAAATTTATCTCAGTTCCAACATCCACCGGAACACAACTCTTCACATGAAGAAGACTCTTCTGCAGAAGAGACTACAACTTTCTTCACAAGGTTGGGGAACGCAGGGAAGAAAAGAGGGAAGAAAGGAAAAAAAGGGACTCTGAAGAGCAGGGAAAGCATTTAGAAGTATTTTACTTTAACATCATAGCAAATCTGAACAACGCTCCAAAATTAAGCAACTTCCTGAGAAGGTTAATTACATTCACTGTAGCCCTCTCCAAAGCCATTAGCTGCATAAACATGTTTTTCTTCTTGACCTATGGATTCAATGACAGACTTAAACCCCAAATATTCTGGATGTTAATTCCACCTGCACACCTTCTTAAGACTGCTTTACACATACAGTGACTAGATGCCATGGCCAATATTTGAACTGCAGCAAAAGGATTCTAGCTTCTTAAAACACACCATCAATTCATACATCACTTGATGCAAGGCCAGGCATGGCACATCAGATGAGACACCTGCCCACCAAGGGTTTAGCCCAGACCCTGGGACAAGGTTTGACCGGCCTTCATAAGCAGCTGCCCCTGCTGTAGGGACATGGACAGAGCACAGGCAACACCAATTCCTCTTTAGCAGGGAGATCTCGAGCACAGCTGCAGGAGGGATCCCACCACAAACCAGTCCCCAGGAGAGGTACATCACTTAGTGTTTTGGGGGTCCTGGCTGACTGCAAGCTGAACATGAGCCAACAATGCTCCCTCGTGGCAAAGACAGCCAACAGCATCCAGCGCTGCATTGGGAAGAGCATTGCCAGCAGGTCAAGGGAGGCGATCCTTCCCCTCTACTCGGCACTGGTGAGGCCACAGCTGGAGTACTGCTTCCAGTTCCACGCTCTCCAGTACACGAGAGACGTGGAGCTACTGGAGAGAGTCCAGCAAAGGGCCTTGAAGATGATTAAGCGACTGGAGCACCTCTCAGATGAGGAGAGGCTGAGAGACATGTTCAGCCCGAAAAAGGCTCAGAGGAGGATTTTATCAGTGTGTGCAGTCTTCTGTATACACATGTATTTTGAGCACCTTTATCAACATAGTTTAAAACGGATCTCAGCCAACCCTAGTAAAAACTAGTTTCCATGACCATTACATCACTTGAATCTTAAAAATTTCTTGCATAACACAGCCTCCTGCAAGAGCAGCACATAAGGTCATTTTATCCAAGGCACTCAACCAGAGGTGATTTCATGGGGGAGTGACGGGGGGCACACAGGACACAACACAAAACCAAAAACCTACTAGCAAACATCACTTATTATTAAGGTAAACCAATAATTTCAAATGAAGTTACTTTGCTGCTCTGGTATATCTTCCTTACCAACATGCACCCATCTGAACGGGATGCATCCTACACCCAGCAAGGACAGCTGTATGTAGGCAGGCAGTTACTAATTTAGCATTCAGATGCTTCTGTTCAGGTACCCAACACTTACCACCACTGTAACGTATCAGCTACATGGTAGAGATAACATCTGTGAAACTGGGAATTACAAGTTAGTTTATTAAAATTATTTCTTATAGTCTACATAGCTGATTATTATCACAGAACAGTATCTTGATGCCCAAGAGATTACACGACCTTTCCAAATCACTGCCAACAACATGAAATTCCAATTATGCCACCAGGCAACAGTAATTAGAAGTCTGAAATTTAAAGCTATGCTTCAAGACTCTTCTGTATACAAAAAACCCAACCTATTCTCAACTTGATGGCTTGGTCCTAACTATCAACATAAACAGTTCTATCAGACAGCTGGAAACTTGAAGGACATTTTGATATCTGCATGTGTATGTGCTCCTCCAAGAGTTAATTCTAGTTCAGAGTTTTCTTGTGAAGTACAGATCTGTATTCCAGAAAGCCTAGTCTTTGCTGTCACCTCCTACAAGAGCAGCTTTGAAGGACAGCCTATAGAAGCATAAAATAATAATTGCAAATTCATAAAGCTAAATATGCTCAAGTGAATGGATACAACCCCTTCTCATTTTTCTGATGTCTTCTTTCCGGGAATCATCTGCTGCGTCTATAATTTGCAAGCACATAAGCTTTGAAAAGCAAGCAATACCTTACTAACAGGTCTGCAAAACAGATTACTCTAGTAGGGACAGTGCTAGATTGTACAAACTCCTTCGAAAACTTACTGAAAACACTTCTGTAGTCAAAGGCTAGCATGGCTGAACCATTTCTGTGGGAGGTATTGGCTGCTTCTTGTGTTGAAGAATTGCCAAGTTTCCAGCTGAAGCAGTCATTGTGCTCAGTAGACATTTTTCCATATATTAGTGTGAAGTACACACAAAACAAGCGAGTATCGGGTTGGTAAGTGTTAATGCTTGTTATGCAACAGTTACATTAGCTGGTTAAAGAGCTAACAAATTTCCATTTTCAATATAGCGTGCAAGTACAAAATAATAATTACGCAAGATAAAAATACCTGTAACTGAACAAACTGATTTCACAAATGCTTCATTATTACATATAGCTCAATTCTTGAATTACAGGTCCCATTTTAACTAGGCAGCTTTCCACAAGGGTCACTATGTTGATACTTAAGAGATTTTGTGCATAACGAAACCCCTGCAGAATACCTGGTAACGCAACTCTAAAAATTAGTTTTGTTGTGTTTGCTCTGTTCGAAGACAAGTTTTTCTGGTTAATGAAATCCTTTACCTGTTTCCCAGGCACAAGATTTTGAGGAAACTACATTCAAGCTCCACTCATGACTTAACAGTATAAAGTTGCAGCCCTATTAGGAGTTATGATCTTTAAGATTACAAGTGACATGTCCTTCCCCCCCCCCCCCTCTATTTCTAGTAGTAGAAATCTGGAAATGCTTTCCTCCTGAAGTAATTTGTGCACTTTTTTCTACTCTGCTTGACGTATCTAGAGGACTGCATTAGGAAAAAACTCTTCTCATAGCTGCATAGAACACAGGAAAGTTGCTGGCTAAAGAATAAAGGTCAGTTCTAGGGTCCTTCCAAAGTTCTGGTTGCATTCCTTCATCCTGTAACCTTATTCACACAAAATGGCACATACAACAGGAAAATCCAGGCACAACAGATCTATATGAAACAGTTTGACCAGTCAACATGGCCTTCCATCAAACTGGCTTCAACTAAGCAGTGAGGACAGCAGTTTTAGCAGTTCAGAATCCCACAAACAAAACAACCAAACAAAAAAACCCAAACAACAAAAAAACACAAACATCCAGCATAAATAGCTGTTAGTACTCAGAAAAAATAAAAATAAAATAAAAAAATTAAGCTTTTATTTCAGAAAATTCAGGGGAAAAGCCAGATATTAACAAATCCGGAAACCTCGCAAGACCTTGCAAAGCCCAAATTCAGTAAGACAGTTTCACATTCAAAGTCCCAAATTTGAATTACTGTCTCAGAGAAACACTGCATTTGTCTCCTCCAAAAGTCTTACAGAATAATTCACAAATAAGTGAATTCTGAAAACACTGAAAATCATCAAACTCTAGTTATATCTAGCTATACATGCATTATCCATCAGCTTTTGCTTGCATGTCTACATTTCCTAAGGCCTGAGGACTCATCACTCCCTATGTTTAACAAGTATTTGAAAATAAACCTTTTGGATAGTTTACCACTTTCTCAAAATAGAATACTAATCAGCAGACAACAATGCTTAAGATCACGGCAGGGACACATGCTTGCAATAAACAGCCCTGTAGTGAAGTAGCCTGTCTCCTTCTGCCACCAACAGTGAACAAACTCAAGCTGTCTTCATGGAAGACAGCATCCCTATGTTGCCAATATACTCACATTTCCTGATGCTAATCCCATGACCTACATTTAAAAAAAAAAAAAAATCATACTGATGCAATATTTAAGCATAAAAATCTGGACTGTAACAGGTGACTTCATTAATCCTTTCTAAATGCATCTGCAAGCTAGGCGCATTATTTTAAAAAAATCTTAATTCTAGGTACAGCAGAGAATTTATGTTAAAAAAATAAAAGAACTTATTATTACAAGTTTAACAGATGCCTAAAGCCAAATGCTTAAAATCACACTTTTTAAGAAGAGGGGTCTTCAGAGATCTTTGAAGTAGTTAACGAATATTAATAACTGTTGTTACTTTAGTGAACCAAGTCAAAAGATTTCCTAACTACATCTTTTCTCTTCTTTCTTGCCTTGCTCTGAAAGAAATTCACATTTCAGAGCACCCTAACACTTCCCGGTAAGTGGCAGGCATAGGAAGCTAACTTATTTTAAGAACAAAAGTGACTGATACTTAGTAAAAGTTTTCAACAAACTTACATTTATTAAGAACGTCAAAAGCCAATACTCTAGGTTTTATTCCTTTGTTGAAAATTATCTATATGCAGCTACTCCTTATGAAGAGCAACACA
Source organism: Aquila chrysaetos chrysaetos (assembly GCF_900496995.4). Lineage (NCBI taxonomy): Eukaryota > Metazoa > Chordata > Aves > Accipitriformes > Accipitridae > Aquila > Aquila chrysaetos. The sequence goes on along the minus strand of NC_044009.1, from coordinate 2,627,374 downwards.
TTTATCAATAAACTGGATCAATTTTATCAAAGTGGCCAGTGATGTTTTTGGCTGTCTTCTTTCCTGATCTTACAATTGTAAAAAAAAAAAAAAAAAAAAAAAAACCAAAAAAAAAAAAAAAAAAAAAAAAACAAACCATAGTAAATCAGGAAAACTTAGAACCTGCTTGTACATAGATTTCTAGCTACATTTATCAGAAAAGTAAGTTCTGAAAATTGTCATTTAGTAAAGTATCCCTTCATCCAAAACCAAGCAATTTAGTTGTCACATACTACTAGACATCTCCCTCCAGACTGAAAAACAAAACCCAGGCAGCATTAAAGGAGAATATAGTACTATTAATTAACCAACACAGAAATGACTAAGCATTTATTACTAGATGCTTCTATCTGCAGAGCCTTACAGTAACTGAACAGTTGTTTCTTACTTCAACTGTCATCTTTCATTGCTTCCTTCAACTCTTTTATCATCAACCTCCAGTTTTTACTGGCATTTTCACTTCATTTGTAAACTGACCAGAATCTCTGTTTACCTAAACAGGACAGAGCACATGCATAATAGGGATATCAGAGTCCTAATGCCACTGACACACTCCATATTTCTCACTATTTAGAAGTAATATTATTGCCATGAACAGAGAAGTAGCTACAAAGGTAAGAATATATAACCAAATACTGCTGGATCCAAACATCTTCTCTTTAACATACAGCTAACTATTCGTGAGCCGCAGAAACAAAAACTAGGTCTTGCTGGGTTAAAAAAAAACCACAACCAAACAACAACAACAAAAAACCCATGAAAAATCCCAACACCAAACTTTAACTGTGAGACACAAATCAAAAAGGTTTTAGTTACTTTCTCAGGCCCACTAATATGAATCGGCTAGGCTTTGTGCCATTTGTCCAGATACTACTGTTACTTTTTTTTTTTTAGTCACATTAACTATTTATATCCCCTTGGAATTGTGCTAAAGTTGCTTTTTGTAATTTTTTGAGGAAATACATTTTTTGACATAAGCCCTTTATCATCAGGAACGCTTAAGACCTTTACTTCAGAGGAAAAAAACCACACATAGCAGGAGCTATCTGGAAAGCTGCTAATAATGATAACAGTTTCATAGTCTGGATTTAGAAGTGTTAAAGCTGCAAAAGAGGAAAAAAAAGCCAAGGGTAAAACTATAGTACAAATCAGTCAGATATAGGAAGGTTGCCCGGCATGAAATGTTATCAGCAATGTATTTGCAGAGAAGTTGAACAAAATAATGCAAAAAAACCCACCCCAGAAACAAAACAAGAAATCCATTATTTCTTCTCCAGGGGACCTAAAGTAATGCCACAGTATCAGAATATTATCTTCTGAGAAAATATGTAATCTCTCATTTAGATCAGCTGAATCTACAGGTGGGATGTTTAGGGCAGTTCAGAATGTAAGCTATACACAGTACATTTTCTCCTAGAAACTAGAAATGGAAGCACACTGTTGTAGGACCAGTTTACACATCATCCCGGGGTGATAAATCAGTGACAGAATCATAAAATAGCAAATGAAAACACATTACACACCTAAATATATATACTTGTTTCTTTTTAGTAAAAGTCAACCTTAGAAACATATTTATTCAGGTATCAAAACAAGTTTGTAATCCACAATTTAAGAACATGCCTATAGTAAGTTGCAATCCTATTAAGAAGCATAATTCTTGTCAATTCTCATGAAGTTTCCAAAGATTGTTTTTTAAAAGTCACTTTTGGGTATACCAACTTTCCAGCAGGTCTTCAGTTTATTTTCAGTGATTTAAATATGTTCAAGAAGTCCTCATGAAGATTGATGTATTTCTCTATAATGATGATGTTCTGCTCAGGCTCTCCCCACATAATTCACAGTAGGTGCTGAGGAGAGGACAGTATGTGACTGGATCGTGTTGCACTGAATTCACAAGCAAACGAATGACTACATACAAAACCCGGTGCAGAGGTAGGTGATTACACCACTTCCTGTTACCAAAAGCCCAAAGATTACATACAATAAAATCCAACAGGTGGATCAACTGCCACTGTCTGGGGGTTAAACTGTAAGAGAAGAACCAGTATTTTCCAAAGCCTGAACGATATTCTGCTCAGCTCTTCTTGCCAACACATCTGTATTGACATGATCTTCTCAACCTTGTTAAAAATCACGTATTGTTTCAGATATTACCATTACAGTGACATCAGTAGGTACATTAAGATCTTCACTACAACGTTTATTATATTGGAGGAGGAAATGGGCTGTGTGGTCACTTACTTACAATACAAAAAACCAGAAACAAAAATAGCAAAATTACACATGAAAAATACAAACAAAATTCAGTAAGACTGTGTACATGCATAAGCACAGAAAATCAGTAGAAATTCCTATTATTGTATTTCCATAAATTTCAGCTCAACTATTTTATGAACAGAAGCTGAATCATCCATTTCATTCTACTTATGCCAGCTAGTAAAGAGTCAACTGAGTCAAAGGAGAACCAGCTGCTTCCTATTTACACCCTTTTAAAAAATGCAACTAACTTTTAGAATGGTACATTTAGCAATACTACTTTTTACATCCTTAAAAGTCAAACCATTTAAAACCAGAAGAAATAGCCAAACAAATTGACATACTCTTGTTCTTGACCTAAGGGAGACATTCACAGATATAACGTGGTCTTTTATGGACAAATTTGCTTCTGCAAAGCATCCCCCTCATCCATGCATGTAGGCACAAACTTTGATACTGACACGCTTACATCTCACTGCACTAAGGCCCTCAAAACACTAATGAAAAACACATCATGTTTCCAGAAGCAGCAAGATAATTCATATTCTATCAAACCTGAATTGTGCTTTACCATACAAATCAGGAGTTCCACTCTAAATGCCTTTCATTGTTAGGATCGAATCCTGAAAGAGTACTTACGTTACATGGATTCTTCTTTCTGCTCTGACTTAGAACAAAAATAAAAATAATGATGATAAAAAAATCCAATAGAAGCAACAGAGGTACCCCATCTTAGAGCCAGGCTGGACAAGACTTGATAACTACCTTCTGACCATAACTACCATCACATCCTGCCTCAACAAAAATATGGTACTTAGACATTTGAACAAACGGCCTGCTCATTTTGTGCCTCTGCTACACAGACTGTACAAAACGGCTTCAGAGATCATCTAAAAGAAAAATATTAATTCTTTACAACTCTGTTAAAGATCTTATCCAAGCTTCAGCTAATTAATAAAAAGAATACATTTATTTCGTTGAAGTAAGAATTTAAGTGTTCAAACAGCACACTGATCTTCAGTAAGAGATTAACAGACCACTGTTAGAAGTTAAGCTACACCATGAAGTAACTGCTTTCCAGCACCAGTCTGAAGATAAAAAGTATTTCAGTGGACCTTAAAAAATCAACAAAATGTATTATATGCATTTAGCAGATAAAAGAATACTCGGCAGAGATTAAAATATGGCATGACTTCTCTAATCTTTTTAGCCAAAATAGACTGAGCAATACTTTGTTCTCTAGCCCTGCAATCAACATAACCCATCTTTAATCAATGTGCAAGCAGTTCCATTAGTTTTGATATTAATGATTTATACCCCCAGTAGCTCATTGATTTCTCCCAGCAATTGCTGTATTTTGATACGTACTGTTGATACAAAATAAGTTAAGGGACAGAAGAACAGGAACAAGAAAAGCAAGGTTGACAGACTGAAGAGTAACACAGGAGACCTTGAAGCCATTAGACTGAGAAGTGGCGTCTGGGAACAGACAATGCAACAATGCTTAATGCTGATATGAGAAAGGTAAACTTCAAGTACAACCCAGGGACAGCATCACAACAGAGAGCACAAAGGTACAACAGGAAATACTTGCTTTCACCCTTGGATGTTCTTCTTTCCATAGTACTGCATTAACCCTCTTAAAACTTCTGGCATTAGTCTTTAAGTAGCAGTTGTATTCCTCTAGATAGTATGCATCTGGTTAGGTGATCAAAATAAAGAGGAAATATGATAAAAAGAAAACAAGTAAAGTACTACTAAGGTTAGGAGCCAGGGTGGGAATTAACTGAGACACAAAACTGAAAACATCAGAAGACAATCCCATCTATTTTAGGGAAAAAAATACATGCAAAGTGAAGTCAAAAAAGCAAAGTCTGTTTAACAAAGACAGCAGCCAGTAAGGTTAGTTGAAATCTGTAACTCTTAAGCTTCTGCAGTGATTTCCATGATCCTCTGCACACTCCCTTTTTACACAAGCACTGCTTCATGTTTATTTGGAGCCCCTGGACACTATTGTGCAAAACTATGTGCAGTTTTAAGGAGAGGGTGGTTTTGAGTTTGTTTTTAAAACAGAAAACACACTAACTGCAGGACACAATGTATCAACTTGGCCCTTTAAAAATAGAAGAGGAGAGAGCTTTGAAGACAGGCCACTTCCACCTTACACAGTATATTAAGGATTCTGACTTGGGAAAAAACACAGTTGGTGTTTCCAACTCCAGCTTCCACCTCAGCTTGCTTTCGTAAGTTCCTTCACCTTCTGTAAGAGCCAAGCTGCTCATTAACTAGAAGCCAAACTATCACAGTTTTGCAGCATAGTGCATGGTAATAAACTATTTGCCCATCTTGGTTTCCTTAACATGCCAAGTTGTGAACTGGCAAGGCAGCTGCTGAACAGCAGATGTCTGTGCCACCTTTTGTGACAGAGGGCAGCAGTAACTGGCTTCCCCCAGAGTGAGGCCTTCTGAGTTTAATTCACAACAGCAAGGATATGGAACAAAAAAAAATTACTACAGGACAAATTAGACTGAGAAATCAAAACCTAATGAATTAAATCTTGAATTCTCCATGATACATATCCAGGTAAACAGGTGGGCACTCCTAGCTAGGTGACGCAGCTTAACATCCCATCTTATCGCAATAAAATCTGTTCAGATGCTTTATATTTGATTCCCAGGGTAGCGAACAAAAAGCGGACTTTCCAATGCCTGATTTAAGTATGAGTTCCATCTTCTAATACAAGTTAAAGGGAAGAGAGAAAAGTCAGACTAGAAGCAAATATGAAGATTACTGGGCATCTTCTCGCATCTAAGGACTTGCCTAAGATTTCCAAAACATTGGGAAGAACTTCCTTCTATTTTCAAAGTTTCTGAGCCTATAGTGTTTTTAAGATGTTTTCTCCTTTTCTTCAAGATACTGTACTCCATTTGATTATAAGGATACAGTTTTTAATTTCTGAAATCATTATATGATTGAATCTTGGATATCCTGAATTTGTAGTATGTCAAATTCAAGACTAATGAGAGACTTTGAATAATCAGATACCTAAGTACTCACACCTGTGAACTACTGTGCCCAGATATTAAGCCCCAAAATGCAGGTTCTGCACAAGTTCCACCTCCATATATCGGCAATGAATCTTTTTGTAGGACAAACCTAATTATTTTCTGAAATGCTGAAGCTTCACCTATTATCTACAGTCACAAGAATAAAGGACAAAACTAAGTTGAACTAACAAATTTGACTTCACTGTCCAAAGTTTCTATGATATTTGAGTTTTCATACATGAAAAAACCCACTTCCCCAACTTCTCAAGCATCTGTTAAAGATACCCTACTTTGTCAAGATTTTAAATCTGTTAAATTGTTCCTGTTCAATATTAGTTTATTTTCTTTAACTATTACACAGTCTTTTAATTAAAGAACAGTATATTAACTTCTACAGTAAGCTTTCAGGCACTAGCCAGATAATATCTGGCAACTTGTAGTGAAATCCAGGACTTAGTAACCTGAAGCACAGTTTAATTGCCATAAGCATCAAGGGAACAGTTCTTGATCTTTGTACAGACAACACCTTTGTTAAACAGACAGCAGCGTATCTTCAGTATTTTACCACTTCACGAAGAATGTGCAACAGCAATATCAAACATATGTTCCAACAAAGAGAGCTCTAATTAGTACAGTATAATCTTATTTTGAGTACCAAAGGTTTCAGCAGACTATCACATCTACTTTGTTTTTCTAGACAAACAGAAAAATTACCACACCGCCCTCCAAACACATTTGTTAGGCTATCTGAAGACACAGCTTTGGGAACCAAACAGGAAAAGTCCAAGAGGACCATAAACAGATTTCTTCTCAGCATCTTGAAGCACGCATAGACTTGCTTTGTTGAGCACTATTACTTCATTTACTGGAAACAAAACATATACTAAGTTTTGTATTATGCATTTATAACTCACAGTATTTTGCATACTGAAACCTAAGTTTATTTCTTTTTATTTTGAGATTCAAGCATTGCTATGTTCAACACATACCTTGAACCACTTGGTGTTAACTAAGATGTATCAGTTCAACAATTTAAATAAACTTAAATGGAACAGAACTTTACATATATGGCAAAACCAGACTTAACTGCACTAGTTTTCACCACAAAGATCTTAATAGAAAATATTAGTATTGCACACATATCAAACTAAGAAATACGTTTAGGGACTTCCTGTCAATGCTGCTTACAGAGTGAGCATTTCTGCCTGGCCTTACAAATTTCACTACTGAAGATAACTAAGCATTAAATTTTAAGATCTCTGCATCAACAAAAGAGGCACATTCATACCATCTTCTGTACACTTCTAACCTTGGAGCTTTGCCCCACCTCCTATCCCTCAATTGTTTTGGTAAATCCCTTGAACACCTACAAAAGTCCAAACAGTTGGACCAAACACAAAGTGTTCCGATTCTAAAAGAGCAATTCAATTTCTCTAGTTCCAGAGGAAAGGCACATTCCCCACCAATTACAAAAGGGCAGCAACACCTCAGGCAGTAGCTTGCAAGGCACAACCTCTGGACAGATACAAGCATACCACATATACTCCAAAAAACATTTGTAAGCTCAGCTGCCTGCTCAGTAACCCTCAGCAAAAGAAGTCTAGTAAAATATATCCTGTGTTACCGCAGATGTCCCAATGAGATAGTCCTTACAGTAAAGCATACACCATTAATACTGGACACATAAATTTCAGTTTCCACAGAAGTTAAACTGCAATTTTGAAGTGCACAATTAAAAACTCTTCTGTCAGAGCAGTGTTGAAAATTTGTTTCAACATTTCACAAAAATAAAACAAAACCCACTCAGCTTGTCAAATAACTTCATGGTTTTGCAAATAATTTTAGATAACCTCTATTTATTAACAGATTTCAATAAATCCTAAAATGTCCGGAGGAACACAAAGCACATGTTACTGAACAGACTTTTAATCTACCCCAAGATATGCAAGAAGGCCAGAAAAGCAGTAAGAAAATAAAGGGGTATAGAATTAACAGCTCACCTGCAATAGTTAAGCAGAAGCTCTTTTTCTTTCTTACAAAGAAAGAAAATAACTGGCATCAGCTGTTGTAATTAAGCCTACTGTAACAGAAGAAGAAAAACAAGCCACAGAAGTAAGGCATTGCTTTCCTGTCAGTGATGTCAACTTTGTGGGTGTTTGCCTTTCTGAAAGTCATGTAGAAAGCCTTGCAAAATTTCTTAATTTGTCCTCCATACTCAATACAGTTTGATTTTGTAATAAGGACGAGCAAAATCATCACTGATACCTGAACTGGTAAAATATTCGCAACTACTTTGATAGACAGCATGCAGGAGGTTCCAGAGAGAAATATTTTGGTTTTATCCCCCCCCCCCCCCCCGCTTTGCTAGGGGGGTAAAAAAATGAAAGAACTGAAAATAGTCACAAAAATCTTTACATAGTTTTTAATATAGGACTGCATTACATAAAGCTACAAAAAATTATCTAATCTATCTAATTACAGATAATTAATATTTTCTTTTTTGGGAGTACTGGCAGGCATTACTGCAGTTTTCAAGAAGACATCAAAAATATTCTCATCTGAGAAAAACATAACTGGCAAGAAATTTTAGGCAAACCTTCCTCAGACCAGTGTAGGAACACACCAAAAAAAATATTTAGCTATCTACAGTTCAGTTAATCCTTATAACATACAGAATGTGTTTCTTTTCTACACACGGAACATTTAGAAATTGCAGTGATTTGACAGGCTGAAATTCTACTTAAATAAAAATACATATTTTTAATGAAGCAGTTTCATGCAAACTACTTACAGAAATGAACTACATTTCACATTAAAACGGCAACTAGATTTTTAATTACTCTCTTTCCCTTCACTGTATTATCTGTTGCTAATTTTTCCCCTCATCAAGTTCTAAATACTATCTATGAAAATAATTTGAAGATTTAGCCTATCTTTACCACCATCAATTACAGAGCTACCTTATATCTTGTCTTCTTTAAGCTTCCTCAGATCACCTTCTTCAGGTCTTCAGCCTCATTTTCACTTATCCATTATTAGGATTCCAAAACAGACACAGCACAGGAAGATCAAATTTTAACCCTTCAGTCCCACCAAATAAAAAATAACTATAGCACTTCTCCTCATAAGTCTGTGACAAGTGACAAAATCACCTTGTTTTCAACACTTCTTAAGCCAAAAATACTTAGAAAAAATAATTTTAAAACAAGTTTTTAAGTCAGTAAAGAAACCTCAGAGATCTTGATATTAACCTGCAGATTCTGCTTGCCCACAAGCCAAACAGGGCTCAGACTCATGAGCAAGTTTTCAACATTAGCTGGCCCATAGCAGCCATCTATATACTACACCCTTTAAGCCTACACTGAGTTTGAGATACTAAGATTAACTTGGTCCCCCATGAAAAAGGGCTATGCTTATTTGAATAACCTTGCATTTATCTTCAGAGTGCAGGTGTGGATAATTACCACGGAATAGCTGACAGAGGATAACCTATTCATTAATTCAAAGCCAGGTCTTCTGAACATCTACAACATCTTCTAAAGCGTTCCTATTTGAAATCTGCTATAGTTATTTGTATTGGATTTCAGCAAGACTTAAATCTGGCAACATCTAAACAACTTTTGCTTTGTAACTGCTTTCTCAAGCACTTATTCCTGTGTCCTGTGACACACACACCCACCCAATGAACTAAAATATCAATAACCGGGTCAATGTGTAACATTTTGTATGGTATCTTTATTTTGTGCCACTTCAAAATTTTGAGAACAAAACAATTGAGTGTTCGGGCCAGTGCTGAAAACCCTGGACAGAATTTAAAGTCATGATTTCCAAATTACACTTCCATGATGTCCCCAAAAATATTCTTTTTGGCTTACACATACAAATTACCATGTAGGCATCTAATTACAGCATCCCCAGTAACACTGAGCATAAGAGATACATAGCAAGCGATACCATATCTTAGCTGTTTCCAGATGGCATTCATGAATATTGTCATGTCATTACTCTAGCTGGGTTCAAGAAAGAAGATTCCTGGAGGTCTATGACTATACTGGGCAAGGCAAACATTATCCCCTGTACCTAGTACACTCAAGGTTCCAACTGCAGTCTTCCAGACAAGCAGAAATATTTAATTATATTTCAAGAGACTAACAAACCATAACACATTCTATACCACTCCAATAAATGCAATGGACACAAGCATTTAATATCAATGAAAATAGTATTACAAGATAATAATTGTAACAAACACATTTTAGAAGGTCAGCTGTTAAAAAAAACAGGCCAAGAACATCTGATCTTTATGTACCCAAAAATACTTTTAAATGTGTATTTTCTTTCAAAGGCTAACTATTTCCCTTCTCTCTACTTAGAAGTCTTCTAGTTCTCCAACAGAAACGTGGTATTCTGCTTCAAAACCTATTTTGGAGTGTCTGTATTTTTGTACTAGGAAGCCTTCCACAGTCATTTACATTGATTCTTTTGGCATCTAAAGTAAAGGTACTGTTCATAGCCAGCTCAAAGCTTTTAAAAACCTCTTAATGTTCTGCTGAACTACCAGTTGGCTCAAGTATCTATGGATTCTGCATACATTTCTGTTTGGTGAAAAACAAATCCATGCACACAAAATCCCCAGCATACTGGGCACCCTGTGAAGAAATAATAAATTGAGATACTATGTTAAATAGAAACATAGGGGCTCGGGGGTATTTTTGTTTTTTATCACGACCTTGGCTAATACTAGTTCCAACACTTATCAGTGGGGAGAAAAAAAACATTTTGAATGGAATATGTATTCTTTTCATTTTGAGTCTGCACTTTGAGCAATCAAGACACTCCCTTAAAAAAAATTCCACTTTATCTTCAATCACATGCTTAAGAAACATTTCATTAATACAAGCTAGTTGCTTTCAAGGTTATAAATTTTTTCCCAACATAACCAGTAAAATAGTGTAAAAAGAATACTGGCACAATCATAGGCATTAGAGACTCCAAAGACAACTCACCTAAACATAATTCAACCACTTGAATGCATGATTCCTCACTTCAACTTGCTAGTAACAAACTAGCACTAAATGCAATTCTTGAAACAATACGCTATGCCATATGGCTAAAACTGGATATTAAAATTGAGAATATCAATTACCAATCCACTAATGCTGAGAGCCAAAATCCATGGACAGTAAGAATTTAATCCAATTCAGCGACTAAAACATGAGCTGAGCCTGACATACAGAAGACAAATCTATTGCTGGTTTCACAGAAAGCAAGCAACTCCAATTTTTTATTGCAGTAACTACAAAACTAACTAAATGTAACACTGCCTTAACATTCCCAAGGACAGCAATACGCAACATAAGAATCTGCAAAAGCAACTCAAGTTCCATACGAACTGGCATCTTGTTTCACACTGATTGAGAAATCAGAACTAAGTAACTATTCAAGAAGAAACAGTTATAGTTGTTTTCCACATGACCAAATTGAAGCCTCCAAAGCACCAGGAAGTTATTACATACTGCAGCCAACATCATCTTGCCTAATTTCAAGAAAAGGCATCCTACAGACACAAAAGATATATATTTCTACGATAATTAAAGAATCCTGAAAGCAATTGCATTAATTGAAGGATTTTCTTATCCTAAGTATATTAGTTTAATTGTTCTAGTTTTAAAATTTTTAATAGCTGTATAGTGTTTTTTCTTGGATGATATTAAGAAAAATGCTACACAAAACTCTATACACTTCCTAATTATACAAAAGTTTATTGGTTACTTACACAAGAAGAATTCTCATTAAGTCTAAATACAACATTTTCAGATTTCCATGAGGTATGGAGGCAATTTAAAAACTGTTCTGCTAAGATCTACTGTGGAATTCTAACTTTACATGTTGCCAAAGATTTTATGGTAGGATGCTTGCTACGTACTGACTTAGCAGCTGCAAGGACTAAACAAGGATAAATACAATTTATCTTACCCAATACAGGATCCCACTTCACCCTACTCCTTTCTGATCATGTACTAGTACCAAAAAAAGCTGCACTACTAGTTTCAAGTTCAACAGCACATTAAAAGTACCATCAAATGGAACTAGTAATTTATTGGACAAGTATTCTTGATTAAAACACTGTTTCTGATATACTAGAGGAGTAAAATACATTCAGCTAATTTCAACTTTAAAAAAAAAAAAAAAAACCAACAACAACAGAAGCCTCAACTGCAAATTAGCTCTTTTGCTTCCTAGCTTCCTTCTGTATGAACTACAGCCGGGCTATTACAATAAACTAACAAGCAACTGATTATACATTAAGTCATAGATAAACAGTACTAAAAAGGTTGATATTACCAAAGGTTTGGAGGTCATTTGAATACAGAAGACATAACAAGCATTTCTTATTTTTCTTGCTGGGAAGTGTATTATTTTAAACCTGGGGCCGGTATAGCAAGTATTAACCAAGCTATTTTATTTAGGCTACCAAAGTTAAGAAGCTTGGCACTGTAGTGAAATATCATAAAAGTTACAAACTGAAAGTCTGTTTTTCTTAAAAGATACTAGAAAACACACATAAAAGGCTTTAGAAATTTGTAATGTCATTTTAAAATACAACACTTCAGAGACACAGAACTGTTTTAACATCCCCAAAACCTTTCTTACTCTTTCCCATAAAAAGAACAGTTACCTAGATTATGACAATAATTCCAGGTCAAAAGCAGTTTTAAAAGCCTCCACAAATTGTTAGCATCCTGAAGCAGATGGGAGACTCTTTTGTATTATAGAAAGATAACTGTCTGCACGGGGTCTGATGATTACCCAGCTAGTAGAGAACCAGCAACAGTACACAGCCCCAGCAGGGTCTTTGTATACCTGTGCTCTAGGTTTAAAAAGCTGTTTTTCAGCAACAGGCTTCATAAAAGCCAAGAACATTTTGATGGTACTAAGCAGGCACTGCAAGGTAAAAAAGAAAATCATGTCACCCCTTTATCCGGTAAGAGCCTATGTGAACATTTCAATAAAACTATTTACTCCTCCCACCTAGTTCCTATCTGGAGGAGCTCACAAAAATTAAGAAAAAACCTCAGATTTCTTGCAACAATCTTCCAAATACTCCTCCTACCCCAACCCCAAAAAAGAAGAAAGCAAAGAGAACGAGAACGTAAATCTAAAATACAATTACGAAATAAGATCTAGTTTGGCAAAGCTGTGGTGAGGAGGAGTTGAAAAATGAGAGCTGCCTTGCTGCAAACGCCATCTTGTTGCAGCTATTGGGCCCAGGCACAGAAAGATCCATTCATTCACAGCAAAAAGAAAATCAAACACACACCCTGGCTAATCTGCAGCTACCAAAACAACTACACTATTATCACCCCTTCTCTTTCTCCTCTCCTAAAGCACACAATGGAAAAAAATAAGCTCTGATATATTACATTTAGAACAAATTTAGATATTAATACAATATCTTCGTTTTCCCACATGTATTTCACACACACATCGACAGCATTTTGTCTTGATTCACATCCTTGTGTTTAGCACATCAGCTTAAAATACGAGATAAATCTCTCACGGTTAGGTGCAGATATTTTACAGCAGCAAAATGGTTTAATTTTTCAGTCTTAAATCACCTCTCCAAGTTGAGCCAACTATTCTCATAAGCTCTTTCAATAATCACTTAAGCCTTACATTTACAGTCCTTTCCTCCTATTTTCTATTGTGGAGACAATACATAATAACGTGGCAGTCGGCATCCTAGAAAGGATGCCTTATTTAAAATAACGAGTCCCAACCATGACTTTGTTGAAGAATAATGAAATATCACATTCGTTAAAATTTCAGTTCATCTTCAGGAATGATAAATTGACATCTTACAACAACCTCTATATCATTCTGATTTTCTTCTGGACAAGATTTTTTTTTAATAAAACGTCTCGCCTCTTTCATATTTATATACAATACTTTACACCTCTTCATTTCCTACAAAGCTGTAGAATTAAAAATCCTACACCTTAAATATCCCTTGTACGGATAAAAAAAAAAATACTGAAATCCTTTCAATAAATAAGCTGGGAATTGAAATAATATTTTTAACAACACTTCCGAGGAGAAAACTCCATTTTTCTATTGTAGCAAACACCCTCCATGATCTTCGTTATTGCTGCTACGGGCACAGAAAAATATGCAGCACCGTAATACATGGGGGAACAACAAATATGCGGTCTAAACCCATCCTCGGTTCTGATTTTAAAGAGAACAAAACCTTCTCTACCCCTCCCTCCCCCAGTATCCACAACATGAACCCAATCTGCGAGCCCTTCACTGGATTGGGGGCTGCTGGAAGCAGTCTTACCCTGTTTGTCTCACCCCCGTCTCCTCTTAATCAGTTTTCCACCATTACAGCAGACACACCATAGCTTTTTCTTGAATCTCTCTCCAAATATTCCCTCTGCCGGCTGGATCGCTCGGGAAACTCGCCTTTTGTATCTTAACGCGTACAAGAAAACACCTCAAACCCTCTCGCAGAGACCACTACAGCGTAATTATAATTAAAAATGGAACCCCGCAAGATCCAAGGTCTCCTCCCTTTTCGCCTTAAAGCCTTCAAGAGAGGATCAGTCCCAGTCCCACCCCCACCTTTTTTTCTCCTCCTCCTCCAGCTACAAACACACTTCTTTTTTAGGGGAAGCTCGAGCACCGAGGAGGTGGGGAAGCGCGGGGGAGGGGGGCTATTTCCAACCCCGCCATGCTAAGAGGTGGACAAACCATTAGCCGCCCTTCTCTCCTGCGGGGGCCGTGAAGAACGGGTGGGCGAGGAGGAGGGCACCGTCCCCGGCGGGGGAAGGAAGGCGGGCGGGCGGGGGGGGGGGGGGGGCAATCCGGTGGCCGGGCGACGCGAGAACCGAGGGAGCGGCGGAAGGGGAGGACGAAGGGAAAGGAGAAGTGCGGCAGCGAGGAGGAAGAGCGGGGGAGGGGAGCGGGGGGACGGGCGCAGCCGCGCAGAGGAAGAAGGAACCGGGGATGAGGGGGCTGCCCGGGCCTCCACAGACGTCGCCGGCGGGAAAATGGCCTCAGGGTGGGGCCGGGACGGGGACGGGGGGTCGGCGAGCCGGGCGGCGGCGGGAAGGCGCAGGGGAGAGCGACGAAGCTTTTGTGAGGAATCCCCCCCCACCCCTCCCCTGCCTCCCGCCCCCACCCGCCGCCTTATCTCTCCCCTCAGACGGTTACCTGCCCTTCCGGCCGCTGCTCATTAACCGGGCCGGTACGTCCGTCGCCCGCGGCTCCTGCCCGCGTCCCGCCGGCCTGGGGAGGGGAAGGGGGGCGGAGGAGGAGAAGGAGGAGGGGGCGGAGGAGGAGGAGAAGAAAGAAGAAGGGGAGCCGCCCGCGCTCTACCCGGCTGGTCCCGGGGAGGCAGCAGCGCCGGCCGGGGAGTCGCGTCGGAAGGAGAGAGCCGCGGGGGAGGGGGGTGTCGCTGGGTCTCGACTCCTCCTCGCACGCTGGGTACCCGCTCAGCTCCCCGCAGCCATCGGGAAGCGAGAGCCTGGGCGCGGTTAACCTTCCCCCCCGCTCCCCACACACACACACCACCACCGCCACCACCCCCCCTCCCTCCCCTCACGCCCCGCCCGTGCTGCCCGGCCGGGAAACCCCGGCTCGGCTCGGCTCCCCGCCCCGCCCCACCGCCGGCCCCCTCAGCACCGCCCCTCTCTAACCCCCACTACCGCCCTCCCGGGCGGCCGCCGCCGTTCGACGGCGAGCGTAGGCCTCACCGCGCCGGAGGCCTCGCTACCTCGACGGGGAGGGACGGGGACGGAGGACACGGGGAGGGGACCCGCCAGCACGGCCGGGAGGGCCGCGGTCACGGTGTGCGCGCACTCCCCCGGCCTCCCCCCCCCGCCGCCATCCCTCCGCCCCGCGCGCGCACAGGCGGGCAACGCCCTTCCAGTCAGTCAGTCAGTCAGCCCGGCGGGAAGCGGGGGGGGGGGGGGGGGGGCGCGCGCAGCCGCCCGTCTCCCGCCCATGGCGGTTTGGTTCAGGCCCCGCTCTCGGGCGCTTCCTCCCCCAGCGCGAACAAAGGCCGCGGGCGGGCCGAGGTGTGTGGGGGGGGGGTGTTTCGCTTCTGCCCCGCCGCGCCCAGGCCGCAAACAAGTATTTATTAAAAAACCGGAGTGAACAAAAGAAAAACAGCCCCGAAAACCGACGTTATTTATGTGGAGAATCTCTCCGAGAGAGAGAGAGCAGGGCCCGGAGGAGGAGCAGATACCCCTTGAACGTAAGAACTCCGGGCTGCTCAGCAGGAGTGAGGGTGAGGGCCAGGGGTCTGAAAGCGCTACCCGCAAGAAGGCTGGCAAGCAGTAAATACCTTCATATGGCCACCTTTCCCTCAGGGATTTGACAAGGAGTGACAATTCAGTAGGCTCACAACTTCTTTTTTTTTTTTTCTGACATTGCTTATAAGGGTACTTGTGCGGCCAAAGTTTCCAGAGCCTTCTTTTCATATTCTTCTCAGAGGATGAGCATCCATCATTGCTCTGGAAAGCGTTACAGAAAAAAAACAAGTCAAAGAAAAAATAAGGGAACATAAAAAAATGCCATTTCTTTTTTACAGACTGGGCCTCACGTAAGCCAGGCAGTACAGATGTTACCAAGATGGAATCATTTCACACCAGCACTCACTAAAACATCATTACTTAATAATGCAAAGTAAGTATACATACAGTATTGCATCACACTTTCTCCTATCAACAGGTCTAAATCTGTTTTTTTTCCCCAGTATTTGTTTATACTTTGTTAAGAGGTGAGATTACCTTGCTAGCTAAGTAGATTTACAATAAAAAGTAAAAAAACCCACAGCATTATAACAAATTTTGAATTAAAAACCTACCCAGAAAGAGTATTTTCTAATAGAAATTTAAAAAAAAAATGGTTAAAGAGACCAGTACTTTTTCTGCAAAATCTCCCCTTAGTAGTTGCTTGCTTCTCCAGAATTTAAAACAAACTGTTACTTGTCGTCATGCTTTCTGGGAAGGTAGGCGTGGTTACCTGTAATTAGTAAGAGAAAGAATAGGTTTGCCAATTAAACTGTAGGAAAGCGGGTTGGCTATTATTCAGGTTGTCTGTTATGAATAACTATTAGATCCTGGTGTGGTTAAGCCTTTGTTTTATAATAATCAAATGTTTGTTTTTAAATAACCTGTGCACTGTGCTAAAGCTTTAATTCTTCACCCTAGGACTCACAATAACAAAGTAAGAAATTTACTGAAATTAGAATAAAGGATTCTTGCATTATAGTCCCAAATTGCTTATATTCTGTTCAGTAACTATGAGGAAATAATTTCTGTTCCACCCCGAAAGACATATGCATGCATGTGCATCATGGACAGGAATTACCCTGTTAAAATCTGTGGAACCACATGTGTGCAGGTAGGGGATGTTCTTTAGATTGGCGCTAGGGATTGATTCATCTAGCATTCCTATCTGCAAAATGCTGACTAAATGTAAGTGCTTAAGAAACACCACAAGTTTATTAGAGATTTGCAACGTTTTCTAGAGATTTCAAAAGCGGTTACACACATTACTGCAGTATTTAAGTCAAAAAGTCTCAGGGAGATTTATGGTAGGCAAGTTACATGGGGGGGGGGGTGTTTTTTTTTTAGTTAGAGATTGCTTTTATGCATAGCAGAGATTGAAATGCCCTTTTGGAGATACACCATGATTTGTGTGGAAAAGAATGACCACTTACTACATTGGGGGGGGCGGGGGGAAGTATGATACATAAAGGATTAAAAAAAAAGAAAAAGCCTTGTTTTGCTAAGGAAAATTCGTAAGTCTAATGAGGTTTTGTGGAAAATTTTCAGCTAACACTGGATCATACAGGAGAAATCTGTGTAATGAACAAAAATAACATTCTGAGGTTCATAACAAATGGTAAATCACATTTTGTTCCTTCGAGAGAGTAGTGGCATTGAGCTTTTGTTAGTGGACTAGAAGAATTGTTGTGTGAATTAACTATATCATAATAATCTAATGCATGCTTTTTTCCCATTGCACGTGCCTTATCATACAAACACTGCTCTTCTTCCTCATAATTCTCTTACATGCTTTTAGTAGTGGGACAATTGTAGTACCTACATGTGGGTTGTTTTTTTCAATAAAGTACACATTCAGATCTTATCCTTTCCTAGGAATCTCTAATTTTTTTTGCATTCTAGTTTTTATGCATTCTCTGTTTTATGAGAGCTAAAGGGAGTTTCTGTCCACAGGTCTGTCTGTGCTCTGCCACCTCTTTAAATCCGTGGAATTTGGGTAAGGAAACTGGACCAGCCAATTGTGTTTATACATGCTGAGTACTGCCACATATACACATAACTAATTTCTCACCACACCTATTCTTTTGTGAAAATACAACTGTTGCAGTAGTTCCTGTTTCTGATCCAGTGACTTAATTATATCTTATTCTCCAGTGAAAAATTTGATTGATATATAGTTATACTACTGGTATGAAGAGGGATTATGAAGATTGGAAATGGTTGTTTACAGGGTGGAGGGTTGTTTCAGGTGGGGTGGGTGGGGTTTTTTTGTTTTGTTTTATAAATCTCACTGGACAAATCAGTTTTGCTGCATTTAAAAATCTTTCAGAAGAATCGCACATTATTGTGTGCAACACAGTGTTTAATTCTGATATCTTCATATAGTCCTGTGCTGAAAGCTACTGTATATGCATTATCTTTATTTTTTAAATTTCTTTTTCATTTTTAATCTTAATTATTTTGTATGTGCATACAGAAACTGTCCTAGATTGTAGTATTCAGTGGAAGAGTATGCAAATCACCAGAAATCAGTGGACTTCCTTGATGCATGAATTTATCTGTTTCTGTATATTACAAAAATATTGTTTGTAACTAAAAATTTAGCTGAAAATATCTGCTAATACCTGAGGATCTAATATACGTAATTAACAAAACCAAATCTTTATGTTTTTTTGTTAGTCCACTTTGAAGTAGCTAGTATAGCCAAAGCAAATTAAAATACCTGAAATAGATGAGAAGTGTAACTCACACAATTTCACAAAATAGTGAAACTTCTCAAACCTGAGGCTTCCGCACATGCTAGGATTAGGTCAGCTGAAGCAAAAATTGAAGTTTTTCTCCTGAAGCTTGGTTTAGATCTAAAGAAAATCTCTCCTGTAAGCAGGTTGCTCCATAGTTCTCAGTTGCAAAATTTCTTGCACCTTTTTCTCAATCAGCTGATATTAACCCCTTTATAGAAAGCATACTGAATTAAATGAATCTTTAGGCAGTTTCACTAGTTTGTGTCTTTCTTCAGCTGTCTCAAACATGATGACAAAACTAGTCGGAATCTGTCATACCTGGTATGCTGTGAGAACACCTGTTTTTGCAGGCCGCTCTGCCATTCAAAACCAGCATGTTACAGCACCACTATCGCACACTGGTCGTGGGGCTGTGAAAAATCCTTGTTTCTAGCCTTTTGGGGAATACAAAGAAATTGGTTGTTAAAATGAAAAATGGCTGTCTCAGTATTACCATGAAACTTTTCCAAATGGGGAACAGTTACGCCACACATAGTTTTACACTTTTACCAACTCCTGATTAATAGGGCATCTGCTTAAACAGAGCCAATGGTTGCATACACATCAAAAGTTGCTTTCCAGATTTCAGCCTCCAGGCTCTGCTTTCACTCTTACATGTGTGTGACTGCCATCAACAGGTAAAAATAAAGGCTACTGAGAGGCTTTAAAATATTTGTGAAATGCAGACTTGGGAAACTTGACAACCAAAAATGCTATTTTTCTTCCCTCATCTGCAAAGGTCTTGCACTGCATAAGAGAGCAGGAGTAATTCCAGGGAGTGGAAGTCCTGGAATGTTTCATACCTACTGGTCTTCTTGCTCAAGTGTCATGGTCATCAGATCTGTAAAACTTTGTCTCATATCTGCAGGATGCCACACGATGAAATTTAGTGGCTCAGATAGCCATGTGTATGCTATTCAGACATCTCCTCCTATTCAGAGGCAATAACCTTTAATCAAATGTGCAGACTAGACAGGTTATGTTAATGAACCGCCTCAGGAGTCCCAACTACACTTTGTCTGAAGTATGGCTGTGTCTTTAATACTAAGGCAATTAGAAATACAGAGCGGGAGAGTACAGTTGAATTGTTGAGTCCAGTAGCTTGTATGAGAAGTAACCATGCCACATGATATCCTTTAAAAGCTGGGGCAACTTCACCTTAAAATTAGTTTGGTTGGTTTTTGCTTTGCTAAGCCACTTGTAAGGCAATTTGCCTCTCAAAGCCATATTGCATTGTTTAGAAACAGTGAAATTTACTCATTTAATGATGCCATAATGCATACTGCAGTACTTTTGGAGACATCCATCTTTATCAGTGTAATAGTTTAAAAAGGCAGTTGCTGCTTTTCTTAGGCTGTAGGAGTAGGAAGTCTTGTTCAAAAGCAAAAAGATAGACGGACAGATATTGCATACTCCTGAGAGAAGGCATTCTTGTTCAACAAGAGCAGCAAGGATGTAACTTGGTCCCCAGTGTATTAATGAGTATGGGTTTTATTTGCAAGTGAAACTGCCATTGCACATTGTTTAGAAATATACTGTGTTCATGTTTTATTAAATGTTTTGTCAGTATTTTTGTAATTCCTTAGAAAGTAATTCATTTTTATATACAAATAGCATTGTTACTGCATTGTTATAATCAAAATTTTCATATTGTTATCTGAGCAAATATACTGTACCATTCTTATGAGAACTCAAGATGCTTCTGGACTCTGGAGGAGTAACTGTCACCAAACAGGTATACGTTATGCTTTCTAAAGAAAGAGTGAAAATCAGTACTTCTCAAAATTGCATAGCTCCTCAGATGGTATAAAAATACTACAGAAGTAATAAATAATTGTTTTGCCTACTTCTCTATTTGTGACTTCCCAGGTGAGGGTTTCTAATTGACTTACCCGAAATAATAACTCAAAAGACCACCTCGTATTCCAGAATCACACCAGCACTATTTCCCATTCCAGAATATTTTGTCTGCCTTTGTGTCCTTTGATTTCTATAGTGTGCATTCTGTTAAAACTGTAGAGATTCATAGAGATGTTCACATGATTTTGATCTTGCTTGAAGCTCTCACTACATGTGGTCCCAAAAGCAATGCAGAACCCTTGTTTCTCCTGTCATCCTGCCAAAATTAAATGAAGTTTATAGTTTCTGCTATGCTTCAGTCCCAAGTCTATTCAGAGGATCAGGAACTCTTTTTTTGTTTTGTTTTGTTTTTTTTAATTGTTTTATTTTTACAAAACTGATTCAGAACTGTTCCAGCCTGTTGTTATTTGCCAGTCCTTTAACAACTGAATGAAAATCATGGCTGCTATTTGCTGAGCAAGAACCCAGGTAGCAGAGTATCGAGATCGTTCATTAAAGAAAATAAAAGCGTACTGAATAGAAATACTCAGTGAGACCAGGCAGAGGAAAAAGTAGGAGTAACTCAGTCTCCTTAGTTACATTCTGAATTCTCACAGTTTCTTTCAGTTGCCTATTACTATGGAACAAAAGAGTTATTTTGAACAAATTCTGAAAACAAAGCATAAAATTAGCAAAACTGTTTTAATCTGAAGGGAATATAATTGACAAGATTTTAAGGCAGGGGGAACTAGTTTTGAGAGTCTTCGTGTAATTTAGGACAAAAAGGCAGAAAAATCCATATACCCGAGTTTCCTAACACAGTCTTGGAAGATGATACTGAACTTCTTACTTATGGTATGGATTAGAATGGTTTATTTGTGAAATGGATTCAAGAACAGTTAATTCAGAATTGTTGAGAGACTTTGCAAGTTGGTTGAAAATCCTTTGAAAAAAATCCATTGTTGTCTGTAAGCGAAGTAGAACAGAGTTGTGAAGGCCCACAGCTTTCCTATAGATCTCATTCTACCGCATCAATGTACATATATGTTACTGTGAATGTACTAAGCACATCTATTACGTGGCTGTCTTTGTATATCTCATTCCTGACAGAGGCAGAATAAGCTATATGGGAACAGTATACGCTGGTCTACATATGTCCTAAAGGGCTTTATATGCAGTCTTGTTTTCTCATAAGTTCTCACTGAGGTAGTTTTATTTCCAGAGGAAAACCTTATTCCTATTGCCTTGTGACCCATTTAAAAGTCAATGCCATAAGCATCTCTGACTTCAACAATAATAAAAATTTATTGCCTAGTTCCTGAGTGCAATTGTTATGTTTAGCATAACTTGAAGCATTTTGCAAAGCCAAAAAATATCCTATGTCTAAGACAACAGTAGTGAAACTGATGCATAACGATGTGAAATTATTTAGCACTACCACCCAACAGTTTATGGAAACAAGTGAGATGAAATGTTAGGGTTGCTTGAACCTGGACGTAGTATTCCTTGCAGTCAGCACGTAATTTTATTCTGTGATACAATCTTACAGTGTGATACAAATATGTAATTTTGTAATCTGTATTTATACTTTTTCAACAAAGTAACAGAACTTCTCTGCTGGGAGCAAGCTCAGTTCTGAATTTTTCTAGATGTTCATCTTCCAACCTTGAAACGTATAGAGGTGTCTTAAGGCTGGTCCAAGACTGTTTGCACAGTTACCAACCAATTTGTCCTTTTTTTTTTCCTTCTATTTGTACAAAGCCATTTTGAGAGAGCCAGAATAGGGGTTTGGTGCTTTTTTCCTACCATCAGAATTGTATCAGAGTTCTTTTCCATGTGGTGGGGATTGTACAGGGTCTTGTTCTGTTTTTTTCTTCATATTCAAGTGTGTGTTACTCATTTACATTTTTTGCTGTACCTTTAAACTTGGCAAGCCATAGCTCAGCTCTTAAAAGTCCTTTGGTGCTCTTGGCAAAGAGGCTGCCCTACCTGGGCCAATGGATGTTTTTTCCAACACGATTAAATCCCTTAGTGGCATGGAACAAACATAGCTGGCTTTGCAGTGGCTTGAATCACAGCAAAGATTGCTAGGAACAGGGGAGAATATAAAATAGGGCATGAACATTTTTTCAAAATCTCATATCCTGTACTGAGCATAGGTCGTTCAGCACTGAGGTGGAACTAAAGGGAGTAAGTGTACAGATATTTAGAAGCAAGTAAATGGAAGTATGTTTCCCTGTATGGACACCTATACCACAGCTATAATAGCAACAAAGGGCATTGTTATAATAATCTTGGAGATCAGACTCTACAGTGTGTGTGTACATGTACATACAAATACACACATGTGTGCACACAACCAACTGCACACCTGTAGGTCTTCCTTTAAGTAAGTAATCTTTTAAGTAACATTTAAGTTGCATGAATGCTGATTAAGCAGTTTGAGTAAAAGCTTAAAGCCTACTATTTCCCCATTTAAAGGAACTTTCCTCAAGGGGATCATTGTCTTATTGAGCAACCAACAGAAAAACAACTGGTACCCTGGAGATGCTGAGAACTTAGAATCCACATTGAGAATTCAGCCTAGCTACTAAACTTTCCATGATGTTGGACGCATCAGACCTGCAGCGAAGTTTGCCTGCAAGAAATACCTCCAAATGCAAGAAAAAAATTGCTTACCTAGCTAAGTGTCAGATTCCTATAGAACATTCTTCCATCCCTGACATAGCAGTTTTGGAAAGCGGGCAGAGGTGTGTGTCCTAGTAGAGCAGCTACCAAATGTTGAAAGAACAGTGCTTTCAGTAATTCCAAAGAGCCTTACCTTGTTTTGTTGCTGCAGCTGAATGAAGGCTTGGTGCTGCTGCAGATTCCAGAATCCAGACACTCCCCCTCCCCCCCGCCCTACATTCATGAAGCAAAAATATTTGGAGTAGGGGGACTTGTACTACTGTCCTTGGAGAACCTAGGTTTAGTAAAACAAAGCCTATTTATGATACAGGAAAGGGATAAGGCATGCTTAGAAAGTTCAGTAGTCATTAATTTAATCACAATAGGTAATAAAATGAGTAGATTCAATAATGGTTACATCCTGTACTTCAAAAGTAAGCATTTATTTGGGAAAGTGTACTTGTACTGAGCAAAATACAGTGAGGAAAGGTAGTCTGAAAAATGGGTAGACTTCCATCATCCATATCAAGCAAAGTTGGCAACTGAACTCAGCCCAACCACTCTGTTCTTGCAGTGGAAGAGAACTCAGCAAAGAACAAAAAATGCATGCTAGTCTTATTATTTCAGAAGCAGCTCCAGAAAAATCTCTGTGAATGTTATAGAAGGTATGTGGGGGTTATTCATAGACTGAATGGTAATGTAGGCTGTTGTTTAAGTGGCCCTAAGAGCTTTAGGGTCTGAAGATACAAAATGGTTAAGTGACACAGCTGGGCATGAAGTTGTGAGAGAAGCAATAAGAATGACCAGTCATCAGGTCCCATGTTGTGTGGGTTTAGTTATGTGTACTCCCTTGCTGTGCTGAGCTCGGACGGGAAAGCACTGCTTAGAGAACCTAGAAGAGAAAATTGGTTCTAATGGTACATTAAACCACAACCCGAGCAGGCTAAATGATACAGTGATTCCGAGAAAGACCTGCATATTGCATTTCCTTACTTACCGGAGCAGAAGGAATTAGTTAGTATGAGAAATTCATAAGATCATGGGAGGAGCAGAAGGGAGGAAATTTCTTTATAGAATTGAGTTGCAATAAACCAAGCTAACGGAATCAAAGCGTGAGCATTCAGGACCCCTAGCTACCTTGCTGTTCAGTTGCTGCTAAGAAAGAATGAACTTGCAGCAAAGGTCTACACTTCTCATATCTCTGAAAATTCATGTCCTTTGAATGAGAGGGTGGGGTGAGTCTTCTAATTTACAATAAGAGAACTTTCTTGTGACCCCTGGGGTTCTCTTATACTAAACATCCCAAATCTCAAACCATTTGTCAGCAAAGATCCTGATTCTGCAAAACCCTTTCTTGTGAGCACCTGTTAGAAAAAAAAAAAAAAATGTGCTTATAAAATTCATGTTTCCAAGCAACAAAACAAAACATACATACATAAAGTGAAACATCTCTCAAGCCACTACCCAAGGGAACTGACAGACACAGTTGCCTGGTTAGTAGAGTCATGATTTTCAGAAACCAAGCAGTACTATTCCAAGAGTTCAGAGATTTTAAGTTACATGAACACATGATATGCAGGAGTTTTCACTGTGCGTGCTTGAATGTTTAAGCTGGCTATAAAAAAAAAAATAAAAAATGCAAGAGCAAATACCATCATGAACAGAGAAGTGAGCATACACTCCAGCCTTACTTCCTATGAGCTGGGCAGCTTCAATTACTCAGCACTGGATAAAAAGGAACACGCATAGATTCTCATAGCTTTATTTTTAAATTTATAAAGCAGTAACATAACTTTTTCATTTCATTTCCCCTTTTCATCAATATCCACAAATTGGCTTGATACAAAATTCCGTGTTGAAATCCATAAAACGTACTTTTGCTTTTTAGGTGCTGCCTTTTATTTCTTACGGAAATAACTCCCATTGAAAACATTGGAAATAAGGCGTGGGCTGTGTTGTTTTTATATACAATATAGACCTTTCCATACTGTGTATTTCAAATACTGTATCGTAGCATTTCCTTGGTGCTAGCTATTGTTTATGAACGTCATTTACTTTAAAGGAAATCTAACCTCAGTTTTCGTCTTATCCATGCTTCCACTATCTTTATAACTCCTCAGCTCCCTCCAGGGGTGTCAATAAATGGTTTGCTATCTTAGTCTGTTATCTTGTTTAAAGAAAAATCAATTTACAGTTTATCCTGCCTGCAGAACAGTCTTGTTGATAGTTCCCCCATATAGCACAAAATAAATGGGTTATGGCTGTTTCAAGAAGGTGGGCTTGAAATTCCAGAGTGGGACTCTATAATCTTTTAAGTTTTATTCTTTGCTTAGCTGTGGAGGCTGATTTTGAATGAATTATTTAGCTGCTTTGCTTTATACACGCCAATGGACACAGTAACGCACAGTGGTATTGCAAAACTTAATCCAGTAAAGCTTTCAAAGTACTTCAAGATTCTTGGATTGGAAAAGATAAAGAAATTGTAATTATTGTTGCTGCTGTTACTGAATTCTGTTTCTCAGCTCTGGAAAATAGGATTCAAAATTCACTGGCAAGGATATGGGATGAGAAAAGTTACAATCCTTCGCCTGTATTTTGTGAGATTTGCATGTGGAAATATCTGTGTGTGTTTGAGCCAGTAGGAAGTTTCTCTCTTGGGAAGAATTAACGTTTTAGTAAATAAACAGCAAGCAAAACTGAGTTTTTATACAAAGACAATTACACGTAATGGAAAAAAAATAAGCCCCTCTACATGTATATTTTTGCTTAGTCAAGCCAAAATATTTATTGAAGAAATAATTTTGATGGGAAATATTTTGATAAACCTTAAAACACAAACAGATTTGGACTAAGAAGTTCTAAAGGGTCAAGGAACACATTCAAAAAAATAGATAGTCAAAGTAACATAAACCACCCACTTTCCCCAATGGTAACAGGTCTCCATGAGCAAACAAAACTAGGAGGAAAACCCATCAAAAAACCCAATGTTCTCCAAAAAACTTTAACTTTTAATTAACTGAACAAACTAGTTTCAGAACTGATAATAAATTCTATTCATAGGTGATTATTGTGTGTTGAGTTTTGATGCTTGATTAAAGACATTTTTAGATGGGAACTGTAACAGCTGGAAACCAGGCTTTATATTATACTGTGAGCAACATGCTGACAAATTTCTTACCTACAAAAGCTCAGCAACAGAGCTATAATATTGCTTGTGTGTGTTTACGCTGAGTTATGCTGTTATATTACTGATGTGTATTATGTTAATCCAATAAAACATAAAGACCATTGTATCTTTTGTGACTTCTACCACACTGGTACCGGTAGGGATTTGCATTGGTAATGTAACAGCAGCAGACCAATCTAGAGAATTGTTGATGCATCCTATTTTGAGGTTATGGATCCTAGCCTGCAAGTAAGTAAAATTCCCTGCTAACTTCAGTGACTCCTGAAAGCTTTAGAACATCCTAGAAAAGATTCAGCATTGTGAAAGACTGACATACCAATATGCTATTCAGCACTTAAAAACAATAAAAAAAAAATATGGTGACTGTTTTGAATAAGTGAACTTACTGTGGTATTTTGAACAGCTTAGATTACTGGATAGTACCTTAAAGAATAGTTTTGTTTCCTTTTCATTTAATCTTTCAAAAAAGTAATCAAATGGTTTAATTTCCCCATGTTCCTACCTTTTATTTAATTTTTTAGTCCTATGGATTATGGGCTACTGTCATAATGTACCTACAGATAATTTAGCTTGCAAGGGATTTAGAAAGAACACCTTAGAGAAAAAGCAAACCTTGAAAAACAAGTGCTATCAGTAACACCTTATGGTATTAGAAATATAAGAAGTGAATGTACCTCTTGCTTTTTGAAACGTCATTTTCTGTTTTGAGTTCCCTTTATTTTTATGATCAGATTAGTCTGTTTCAATTTTTGCATCTCCCCATACTTCTATATTGGGGTTTAAATCCTCATAACAAATGTAATACAAATAAAGATGAATTACATTTTCAGTACTTTTAATAAAACCTCTTTCCACTGCCAAAATTAATGTTGGAGTCGAAGCTAAAAGCACTATGTGGTTTACTAATATGCACTAGTCAGCAGATACACATCTAGATACAGCATCACCCTTTGGCATTTGTTATTGATGGTACTGCTATTTATTATTTATTAATCTCTGTTCCTTTGAGCATCTGAATGTGACTGAAACTCAATGGTTCTCTTGTATTCTTTTTTCTTTTATGAATAAGTGGGTGACATGGTATGGATTTTAAACACTCACTGCTTCCCAAAGCAAGCAATTGCATTTGGCACTGAAGTGACTCCCCTTTTTATGCTTTCAGATTTTGACTTTCTGCCAGTCTTGTGGTAGACTGCATTTTAGTAACACGTGTCTCATAAGAAAGCTGTCAAATATGATTCAAGGGCAGTGTTCTGCTCTATCTGTATGGACTGCATTAGTTTATTTTCAATAATGCATTTGCTCAGCCTGTGCTACAGCTAAAACCAGATCTGTGTACTTACTTCTGCCAGCATATATATGGCGGTCAGAGAAGCGAGGGGAGATCTTATGAACAGAAAGGTTCGATCCAGGGGGGCTAAAAGAGCTATAGCTCTCTGCCTGTTCTCTTCCTAGTATAACTACTCAGAATAGTCTGCATTCTGGATGACACGATTGAGCGATTAGCTGTACAGGCCTCTCTCTGTTCATATTGCAGCTGTACAGACATCTATTCTAGCTATGCTGGTGAAAGGTACTGAAGCAGGTGCTGCTACTGTTCTTTTCCCCAGTATAGCATGTTCTGTTCTGGAGATAGGTCGGTGATGGAATAAACTATGCTTGGTAGAGCTTAGTCATACACTCTCTGCAAATACAGCATGCTGGTTTTGTTATACCAAGAGAGCATTATAGTAGGGAATATATACACAGTACTCCAAAGCACTAGTAGCATAGCCACACATCCCAGAGTTAGGTCAACAGGCAAATTCCAGAACCGAAAGCATCATAAGCTACATCAGTGTATTGCCATACTTCAGTTTAGCCCTGGTGTACGGTGCTTCACTACTGTGTGTATATTGCTTCTGTGATCCTAGCAAGGATCTTTGCACATATACATATATCCCACAAAGTAGTGCCAGTTTTTACAGATCTAGGTCTTTAACATTGTGTCACACTTTAAACATTGTCATTTTCCTAGCATACTTACCAGGCACTTCCAGAGCTTAGTTATAACATAGTTCGTGGTTTTTTTCCTACCTATTTCAGTTTGAGGCTCAAACTGGACAACTGGACTGACTGGCCCTCAGTCTGGAGTCTAGTTTTTAAAGGACACTGAAGCCTTGATAAAAATCTACTAAGTGAAATTAGCCTGTTAAAATTAGTGATAGCTTAAGCGTTGACTTGATCCAGACCTGGTTTTCCATAGTTTTTCTTACTCTGCAATTGTAGCAAATTTACATTATGGCTAAATTCCCCACTGTCATTAATAAGAGTTTTACCTAATTCACTGTGGAAATGGGATTGAATGTCAATAAGCATCACTTTTATCACCCATTTTGATCATATTTGCTTTAAGGACTAGCTGTAGCTTTGTGTGCAGTTACAAAATGCAACTCAACAGTTCAGGATATTTGGGGGATTAAGTCTTGTCATTACAAACCACTGTCTTTTGTGCTGCCTGTCTTGAACGCTTCAGCTGAAGGTATTGGGTATAAATGCAAACTGCTCTACAATCTTAAGAGTTTTCACTCACCACAGGCAAGGCTTAAATATGTTCCCTGCTATTCTGCATATAAGGAGGTGGAGGAAGGAAATCTGGAGAGGAAGTTGAACTTCCTGTGCCAGAGATTTTATACTGGAGCCTTCCCTGAATTCAAGACAATGTGGCAACGGCTTAAGATATGAATCACTAGAACTGCAGACATGCAGGATTTGAAGAAAGACCCTTCTGCATCCACACCTGTGTTTAGGGATTCATGTGTTTCTGTAAATTCATAAAGAACTATCTGACTAATTTTTGGACCTAGCAGTTGCCTCTTCCATCCCCCACCCCATCTCCAGACTGATAAGAAACTCCCTACTTTTTCAGTTTCTTTTCTCTGAATATTGTTTCAGACTTGTGAAGTAGCCAATTTGGGCATCTGGATTAATCATGGGTACATGCATATGTGACTGCACAAACTGACATACAAAAGAAACAGGCACCAAATAGCCATCTTAAAGGACTAGGTCTAAGCAAACAAACAGGGTAGGTGAACAGTAAGAAGGGCTGTAAGTAATAGAACTATCAACTGATTGGACACGTGTACACACTTGCAGTTGTATGTTTTATAATTATAAATGGATGAAGAAGTCACCAAACTAATCCCACAGATGCTCAAATTACCCTTATCCTGATTTTTTTTCTGTTGTTTAATTATGTTAACATGTGTTACCTAGCATCTTGCACATTGATTAAAGGATTAAAGCTTAGAGATTTGGGGGTATAAGTTTTGTACCTAAAATAGTGGGATATGTTAGGAAATAAAGAGGTTAGAACTGATCAGAAACTTTCATTTTTCATTTTTATTATAGCATATCACTGAGCAGTGGGTTTATGGTATCGCTAGCTACAGTTCATATAAGAAAACGAGGGCAAATACTTTTTGTCAATAACTGATCATTTTGATTGAAACCTGTGGGAACACAGGCATGCCCTGATGAAATACGGTTTTCTTGTTGGTGACAATGAGATAAACTAGAGAAAGGAAAGGAAATATCTCTTCCTTTTCTGGCATGGAAGAGCATTATTCCTTATATTCTTTTTTTAATCCAGGCAATTTCCTGTACTTCTAAAGCATGATCTCCCATGGGAGGGGTATTTATATAGCATCTTCCACCCAAAAGCACTATGCAAAGCAGTAGGAAGATTGCATTTCTTTTTCCTGCTTTCAAGCAGCTTATCCATTTCTGATTAAACAGTTCATGTAGATGCATCTCGTCTCTCCTCTGCCTTTTGTCTGATTTTATCTTGCCAATTTTCTTACCATTGGGACACAAATCAGCAGCATACTGAGCTGACCGCTGTAATCACAAGCTTGTGTTGAACTCTCACTGTATGAGATGATGCAATGTCAGTCTAAGTAGTGCAATAAAAAACATTGCATAGGTAGCATCAGCAAAGCTTACAGCCTGCCAGCACAGTATGAGGAGGCAAACAGTGATTAGGTATCCAGCTCACATGATATTTCCCATGGTCTGCTTTATGCAACTGTTTATTCTAGGCCTACATTCAGTAGAAATAGACTAAATATCACAATTAAATTGAGGTTAAATTCCTGAACGATTTAGACAAGTTGGACAAAAGATGAGGTTAAAAATTTTGATGATTAAGGGATTGAAGCATCTGACAGATGAGGAGAGGATGAGCAAGCTGGGATTCTTTGGCCTCAAGGAGAGATGGCTCAGGAGCGATCTTATCAATGTGTACAGGTACCTGATAGGAAGGCATGAAAAAGAGAGACAGACTTTTCTCAGTGGGTACCAACTGATAGGGTGAGAAGCAGTGGGAACAACCCAAAATGCAGGAAATACCACTCAAACATTCAAAAAACTCCTTTTACTCTAGGGGTGGTCAGACACTAGAACGGGTTGCCCAGAGAGGCAGTGGCATCTCCATCCTTGGAGAATTCAAAGCCAGAGTGGACAGGGCCCTGAGCAAGCTGCTCTAGTTGACACCCTAGTGAGCAGGAGGGTTGGACTAGATGATGTCCAAAGGTCCCTTCCAACTCCTGTGATTCTATAGTTGTTTACCAATGGAAAATACAGCCAAAGACATTGAAAGTGGTACATGTATAGATGCTCAAGATATCTGTGGTAGAGCTGGAGTCTGTCACACTCAAGGACGTTTCTTGATTGAAAGTTAGCCCTTCCCATTACCACCAAATTTTTCTTGATTATTACAGTGAAAATAACAGAACACACGCTTTTTACTTCCCATGTGGCCCAAGTCAGTTGGACTTCAGTATTTTACAGTAGGTGTGGGGGACCTTTTATCAAGATGAAAAAGTCTACTCTATATGTGCAATTTTAAAGTAAGGAATAAAAGTTTATAACGTTTTTTCCTCCAACTAATCTTCTTAGAAAACTAAATTGACTTTGTATGTGTTGCCTTCCAGCTCCGTGTCTAAGAAACCGACATTCACACAGGCCACTTAGGCTCACTTATGCCATCTTGTGGAAGAAGGCAGCTTAGCCAGAATAACAGAAGTAGAGGGACAAGTTCTCCAAATAACACGGTTTTTTTTATTTTTATGGCCTTCTGGTTAGCTAGCTAATCACAATTATATTGCCTTTAAAAAGAGCTGAAGTGACCTTATGTGCAGCACAGAACAGCTTCTTTCTACCTTCTTCACAGAAGACTGGCGTGTCTCCAACAACTGCCTTCTGAGAAGAGATGCAGCCACTTGGCAAGTGCTGTTCAGGGGTAAAAGGATAGCATTTCTTGCCCCATGGAGCCAAACAAAGCTTCTTGCCTAGTCTGATCTGATAAGTGTGGAGAGGGTGGAAAGCAGAGCCTTCTGAACTAGACCAAAAGATTATAGATCACAGAACAAAGGCTGAGTTTCAGCAAGAAGGAAATCAAATTTATAAAAATTAAGTGCTTGTACAAACTGACAAAGAAGTACCATTCTTTTGCATGTTTACATCTGAGGTGGTATCTCTCGGGACGTTTGATCCCCAACAGGTCAGCAATTTTGCAAGATAAGCTGGTGTCACAAGACTCCTACCATCACGTCATCAGGCCTATCTTTTAAACTTCTCTCCCCTCTGCTTCTTCCTCGAGTTAGGAATGTTGTAATGATGACTGGATTAGGCACTTGAAGTCCAGAGGCTATTTCTAAATCTCACACTGTTTTGCCCAAGTTTCTTCTCTAGATTTGCCCCCCTCAAGAGCAGGAAAGAGCAGGGTTTTTTCTCCTGAGCTTCATGTCCCACACAAAGTTCATCATGCTCTGACTATGTATCTGTATTTCATTATAACGGTGCAGCCCACGCTCAATGTATTCATCCTCAGAATTCTTTGCAAGATAAGATAGTGCTACAGTCCCTGTTTCACAGACAGTAGCGACTAAGTGACTTTCCCAGTGTCATATGGGAAATCTGTGGCAGAACAAGCAGCTGAGCTGGGTTTCCCAGGTCAATACTTCAACCTCGGGACTATACTTCCTTACTTGTGGGGAGGAAGTAGCTTATGCCATAAACTGTTAGCATGGAATGAGAAAAAACAATGCACACATAAGAGCTCAACATCAGGCTCTTTTTTTTTTTTTTTTCCTTTTTGAGCTACTTGGGAAAGCAGGGTAAAAAATGTGAGTAAAAATTAAGCACTTTAATGCAGATTCAGGCATTTCTAGATTTGAAATAGAAATTTATTTTCTCCTTTCTCTAAGTGCCCAAGGTGAGCTTTGTTATTCTAAAAAGACGTGAAATATCTTTGAAAGACTGCATTCTTTTCTACAGCCCCTTTTCTCCCCCAGTAAAATAAAAAGGGCTCTGGCATTTTTATATTCTAAGTTTTGACTGACCAGAACAAAATGTTTTCCCAGTGATGTGGTTTTGCACCTAAGCTTTCTTTTTTTGTGCATTGGATTTAACCTTAGGATGTAATATTTCATAAAACATTCATTGTCTTCTCCATTTTTACAGAGCACAATTCCCCTATGATACTTTTTTTTCATAGTCTGCTCCGAATACGATTCAAAGGCTTCTCTCACAGTTTGAATTTTAGTTGTGGGTAAAGGAAAGAGCCTCTGCTATTTGCAGCAAAATTAGTAAATGTCTTCCTAAGCAAAAATAATTCCAACAGGTAAAGATGATTAGAATCAGAGCCAGGAGACAGCTAAGAGCAAGAATCTGGAAAGTGATTCTGTGAGAGCTATTTTATTCCATTAAGTGAGCAGGTTTTGCACATGTGTCTAAGCGTCCCACTCATCAGTACTGGCAACAGCAGTGATTCTTTTCCGTCAAAAAATGCATTTGATAAAATTGAAATGCAGTTAGAAAACAAACAAACCAAACCTTCTTCCAAGCTATTTGGGGGCAGCAAGGCAGACAAAGGCAACTGCAAGGCAGAAAAAGAAATGTTTTTTCCTCTGACTCTTACTGTATCCAGACCCTATTGATACTTCACTCTGGATGCTGCAGGTTTACCACTTAATACTCTCCAAAGATTATAATGCATCGATTATAAAAGCCATTATAGATGTACCACTTTACTTATATTGTTAACGAGCTTGGCTATAAAGGGATTTGCAACCTGAATTTCACGACAGAGCCAAGGTATAATTTGCTCTGGGCTATAAAGCCTATGAATTATTGAGGCAATTTACTTCCAAGTCTGCATTTTCTTTTTGAGCACAAGTGCTCATTATGAGTTCATGTGTGTGAGAGGAAAGAGACAGGACTGCAAGCTGCTGACAGTGATGTAAGCATCAACTTGTCCAGCAGTACATCTCCCCATCATAGGCTCTTTCACACAGACAGCAAATAACAACAGAAAATAACTGGCAAAATGATCATTTTGGACAAATGAGAGAAGAAAAAATGCATGCTGAGCAGTGCCAAATGAGCACCAAATTCAAATCACAATTAAAAATGCACTTTGGGTAATTATAGAGAGGGGCTTTTCCCTTAGAGATGTCACAGAGCTTGTGTGGATATAATCAGGCTTGAGTGGATATAGTGATGGTGAAAAACACTAGACTGACAAATCAGAATTCTTAGATCCTCCACCCAGCTGAGCATACAACCTGCTGTAGGACCAAGCCTCCCATTTGATGTTCTTTTTAAACCTGGTTTCTTAAGGAAGTGAGGCTTTGTAATCACAGTCAAATCTGTGTCCTGTCTCCCCTCCTTCCACTCTACACACCCAGCTAATAATTTCTGAATCCACTGACCAATATCAAGCAAGGCGATAGAGAACTGGAGGTTTCAAAGACCTCCTTTAGAAGCTTCTACATGTTTTGTGAAAACAGGAGCTGCGTAGAGAAGAGGGATCTTTTAATACTCCCACTGCAAGAAAGACTCCAGCATAAGCTCACCCTTATTAGGCACTTGAGAATGCACACAAGGAAGATCTTATGCATGTCCTAACTATAAGGAAACCTTCTACTGAAGGTTACGTATTCTTAAATGTTAGGGAACTTTGTCATAGATTTATAAATCTAGAAAACCAGGCTCCATCACTTCTGCTGCTAAGGGAATTCAAAGGGGGGGGGGTTTTGGGGGGGTAGGGGGGTGGGTTGTTTGTGGGTTTTGGGGGGGGGTTGCCTCCCCAACTGTTGGCATTATTTGAATATGGACAAGATCCCTCTGTGACCAGATTCCCACTATGGTAGGCACTGTGGGAGAATTTCCTGCACCAGAGAACATAAGTCTTAAACACCAGACTGACAGGCTGGGAAAAGAAACAGAGACATAAGAGAGGAAGTGGCTCGATGGAGGTCACCTAACAGACTTCCAAACAGAACACATCTCACTAGCACACGCACAGGCAGCTGCAAGCAGATTTCCTTAGCCAGGGAGTAGAAAACTTCAGCATTATAAAGGGGAATCGCTTCAATAGCAATGTTGACAGGAGTTCACACTTTTCAGTGCCTTCCTACAGCAGGTGAGAGCAACCTGATAAAACCAATAGTAAAATGTGAGCACTTGCATCAATATGCCGTCAATGTAGCTCTAGGTAAGAAAAATGCTGCATTTAAAAATCACCAAGTTAACTGTGGTCATCAGCAACCTGTCTAGATTATGGCTTCCAATACTGCCAGGACCACTGGTGCTGATTTAGTGTAAGCAATCCTGAAAAGAGTTTGTAGCTTTCTTCAGCATAGACCAGACTAATCTTTGGTATGTTGTTGCAATAGGCCTTTTCTTACCCCTGCAAGTAGGAAAAGTAATTTTTGCACCAGCTGAGTACCAGGGGACAATCAGTATCATCAATGGATTATTTCTTATTACTCAAAAGGTTAAAGGAAAGGAAACATCCATCACATGTTTTCCCTTAATCTTCTTTTCTGAGATTCCTAGCAAGTGTATCTGTAATAGTTATCTTTTAAAATACATGGTTTAGGAAGATGTGTCCTTTGGACTTGTTAGACACAAAGCGTGGCTGTGAGCTCCTCTCTCAAGCAGATACTCAGAAGCAAGTCTTCCAAAAATAGGGCTCTTAGTCTCAAGCTCTTGAAGCCATAAAATGTGTTCAAGAAACCCTGTCCCTAGATGACTAACTGCCTAGCCCTCTTCTGCAGTGCGAAAGGGAGAGTTCATTTTCCATTTGGGGCCAGCACTTAGCAGTAGATTAGGGATCTTCTATCTGAGCTTTCTTGAAAGATGCTGAGAACATGGCAAGTATATCGCCTTTCTTTGCTGTACCACACAGTAACACCTGCAGCTTCTTTATGTACCTGTGATATTACATCTTTTACACAAACGGCATGAGACTTGTATGAAAGATGTGTTGTGATACACACCTATTGAAGACAAATTATTTCAGAGTAACCCTGAGCAGATCTAATGAGTTAAGTGCTGTTTAGTTAATTGCCTAATTTAAAATTAATTAGGCATTCATTTAAAATTATTTTGACATGCTTGAATGACTACCTTATTAGAAAGTAATTGAATTTTTTTAATCTGTCCATTTAAATTCACTTCTCTGTTCTGGAATTTTTTTTTTTTTAACCTGTTAATTATTAAAGCATTTTTGAGGGGGGGAAAAAATGTATAGATTAATTCTTTACGAGGGGATCTTCCTAAGACGCTATTCTGTACTACCAACAGGGATAGCACATTTCTCATGAAAGGCTTCTGGTTTAGACGTTCACAGTTTAGATGACTATAGCACTAATAAATAGTATCAGTTATAGTGTCTTGTTTTGAAACTTCAGAGTACTTTAAAAACTGACTAAAAGAAATATATCCATAGAGATCACTTCATTTCTCACTAATATACACCCACCTCTGGATGCTATTTGATGGTTCTTAAAGAGCCTACAGCAACATTGTGCAAGATTTCTGACCAGAAATTGAGATGTCATACCTGTTTGCAAATGTGGGAGGGAATGTATATGAGGCTAAGCGGAATAAAATTGAACATGAAGCGGGCTCTTTTTCTGCAGTAGAATCTCATTTTGTTTCCTTTGACTTTAATTGTGCAAAATCCAAACCTAAAGGCAGACTAACCATTTACATTCCAAATACTTTCATCGACAAAACCAGGGACCCAGTCATCATATCCGGCAAGAACAAGTAAAGTTTAAGAATAGTCCTATCCCTCCTTTCCCTTTTACACACTCAGTAGAATAAACACAAAGGAACACTATGTCTATCTAGGTTGGGAGCTTTTGAAAGTATCCTACTTGCTATTTGGGCTTCATTAAGAGCATCAACAACAAAACAAAGTTTTCTAGGACCATAAAGTCAGATCCCATACTGAGAGATAATCAGAGCTTTGCAGAACACAAAGCAAAAGTCAAAAGAGAAACTTTTATGGAAAACAGCAGTGGAAATTAAGACACAACATTAATCTCCATTCCATATTTTTGGATTTGGTTAGTGAGTTTTAAAACATCAGTTAAAACAAAGAAGTTCATTTTAACTTACCATACAGTAGGGTTAGAAGCTCATAGTGTCCTCTTCCTAGTCACATTGCAAAAATGCATGTTGAGTGGAAACTGGCTACTAAGCCTATTTTTATAGACATTAACAACAAGAAAGTCTGTCTTCCTCTGACTTGCCCACTTAAACAGAAAAGACCCAAATGACCAATGGACACTCTTTTCCATTCTACGTGCTCCTATTGAGCATTATATAAGGCATACGGGAGCAACATTTTCAAGCTGTTGCTTGTTTAGACCAGGATTCAGGAGCTCACCCTTTTAATTATTTTTTCTGACAGTAGTTCATTAAGGGGTCATTTTCTCTCACTGTGTTCCCACATGCAATAGTGATTCTAATTGATGAACTGCACTTTTTACACAAACATAAACTGTTCTCAAGATGGGAGGAGAGCTCTTTGTTTGCTGCAGGAATTTAAATGGAATTTGTAAATCCCCTAGTGATGATCTTTCTGCAATGCTATTGAGCTGAAGAAACCTGTTAAGTGGAGATGTAACTAATGAACAGTTGTGGGGGTAATCTGCCTCCTCAAAGACAGAGGGCCAGGGATAGCTTTGATTATCAGCTTTCTGTGAGGAGTCATGATTTTGATAAAGGGCTGAGACACCACTATTGAAAACATTGTGAGGAGCAAACTGAGCTGCTTTTGATGTGCAAAGAAAATTCTGTGTTCCTGCAGGCTGATTAGGTCAGTAGTTTATTTCAACAATTAGTTTATGTTTGAATTAATGAACCATGTTATAAGGCAAGAGCCTGGGCAAGACACCAGACTTTTCCTTAGGTGTTAGAAAGAAAACACCAGATTATGCCCTTCCTAAGAAGTCAGGGAAAAAAGTGCTTTATTCACTGTGCTGTGTCAAATGACACTTGCTTCCTACATACACACGTGGAAACTCAGTTCCTGCAGTGTTACTTCCTCTTTGCCTACTCTGTACTCTAGTAAAGAAAAGGCAAGTCCAGCTGTTTTCTTTTAGTCTGGATAATTACTTGTGGAAATATGCAGTTAAGAGGACACGAGCGAGCGACAGATTACTGCAGGGCAGTTCTAACTAGGCTAGACTGGCAATAGAGGTGCCCCAGAGTGAGACAGGCTTTTCTATTAATCCAGGTGGTAATGGAGTCAGATCTGATTTGTAAGGCCTCCACGGACATTTAGGGTTTTGACTGGGGTCTTGCAGTTAGAACTATTGTCCTCCATAACCAAATGGAAACAGATCTCCTTGTAGTTTGGTAGATAGTCTGTCAGGTACTGCTGACAACTCACAAGACAGATGCATTGTGCAAGCAAAAGCACAAAGGGAAGGAAAGTCAAACCATTGTGATTATTCTATTCCCGCGTCCTCCTCAAGCAAGCTCAGTCCTTGCACTGCAGAGTAATCTCTGAAGAACTGAGCAAAACCGACTCTTAGAAGCACCCTCGCCTCTTTGCAATACCAAGATCTCGTCTCTTACAAGGCTGTTCCCAGTGGTGATATAATACAATACATTGAAAAGTGAAGGACTGCCCTCTTGTGTCAGTCACTATTTTCTCATTTGCCTGGTTTTATATTCCTTTTTCTATTAGTGAGTGAGCACTCAGCCATTTCCCTCCAACAGGTATTTCTTCTTTGGAAAGGCACAGGATTTGTTTCTCTGTACTGTCCTGATGGAAAAGTTCAATAAATAAAAACAATCTGCTGTATTTGTGACTTGGAGACACCCAGGACTGGGCATATATTGCTCTTCCACCTAGAGACATCCAAATAGCTACACTGGGTTATGCCTAGTCTCCATCTTGACACAGAAAAAGAAGGCAGAGGAGAGAATAAAACAGGAGAAATATAATTACAAAGGACAGAGAAGAGACAGAAGAGAAGCAGATTTATTAAACCAATCTTTCCCTGCAACCCCCATAGTAAGCTATATGGAAGTTAAATATAGAACCAACACTTCTCTAGGGAGCTGGACTCATGAACAGCTCACACACCATGAACATGTAGCAGAGATTCTACTCTCTCTACTGTTGGCTGGCAGGGAGATCTTCATTTTTAAATTATTAGTGCTCATTTCCAGGGTAGTTCTTGCAGTAATGGTTGTCAGAGAGTATCTTGTAAAAGCTGTGCAAGGTTTTGTGCCCACCACTTCCACTGTTTATTAATGACAGACACCTAAATTATTTGCAGAAGGTAGCCCCTTTTCACAGCTACCAAAGCAACTTCCGCAAAAATGAAGACCATCAGTCATATTCTTGTTAGCAGGAGGTCAGTCAACATTAATTCTGACCTAGCGCTCCACACTTCATGTTACATTCATTAATAGTACCTAGTGCTCATGCTTTTGTTCCTGCTGTTATCCCATAGAAAATCCCATAGCAATGAACAATCCTGTAGATTGCTCATGTTCTTAAACGTAGCCAAATTAGCACCCTGCTGAAGTGGATTCAAAGAAAATCACCACTCAGGAGCGGACAAAATTCATACTATTTGGAATATGGGAGGTGCAAGAAAGGGAAAGAGTTGTCATTTAAAAAGCCTCTCATAGCCCATATTTTTGTACATGCTGAGACCACTGTAATCAACTCCAAGCTCCCAGTTTTAAAATTATGCATAGCAGTTATTGTTGCCATTAGTACTTCATGAAGAATCGTCCCTAAAGAGTAATTTCTTTGGACTATGGTATTTTGTATTCATAACTTATTCTAGATGGCACAGCTAGAGCATGCTTTGTTTCATCCTGCACATTACTGAGCTCATCTATGTACCAAAGAGGTGACAGCTGCCAGGAATCTTTGATTTTTCCTTTTCTGTACTGACTGAGACCCTGATACCTGAACAGATAACAAAGTATAAGGCATCTTTGAAATATCTGATGAATATTTGAAACACATTAGTAGTACTTAACCATTTGTGCAAATGTCTCTTTGAGACTAAATTGTACTTTAACTGG
Organism: Aquila chrysaetos chrysaetos; assembly: GCF_900496995.4. NCBI lineage: Eukaryota > Metazoa > Chordata > Aves > Accipitriformes > Accipitridae > Aquila > Aquila chrysaetos. The sequence goes on along the minus strand of NC_044009.1, from coordinate 2,587,860 downwards.
CAAAAGTAAGTAGTAAAAGGATCCCACCACAAGCCAGCTCATCTTGAAAATAGAAGTTTAAAGATTAAAAGAAACCTCAAAAACAATCCCTTCAGGTCTCATGGCCAACAACAACAACAACAACAACAATATCTTTTCTTATATGTCTCATTCCTTGTCTCTAGTTGTGAAACATAACATAATGCATTTCCCTCCAAACACTTTCCTGTCCTCGTTTGCCATCTTCCTTCAGTTTAAGGAACGTGTGCCATTACGTAGCAATTTACACTCCAGCAATTTGCTGGACAGTTAAGGTTCTCAAAAGAAGAGAAACTACAGAGGCTATTCAGTGTGACTTGATAGGATTTCCCTTTCAATTCCAGTTTGGGCTGCTTCTGTTCCAGAACAACAACTTGCTGTTTGTAGTGTTCTGACTCTCCATGTATGTTCCCAAGACAGCAAAATTCCCCTGACCTTTTTTATTGCCATATGCTGGACACAAGGAATTTTATTTTTTTTAATCAGAAGATGAACAAGCATCCGTGTCCCACTTTCACAGGCATTTTTAAACTGCTGCCCTTTTACTTCATTTCATATCCTTGAAGAAGCTTTACCAGATTACAACAGTCACAGAAAACATTCTTCTAACTCACAGATCATTACAAGCGCATGAGAGGAAACATCTTTCCATCATAACCTGCCTGTAAAACCAAACTTTTCATTTCTTCTTTAACTCTTAGTCCTTCCCTTCCTTTACTCCCCGTCTGAAATGAGTCAGAGCCGTGGCTGTTCTTGTGTTGCATCTTCTGAATTTTCTGAAGTTGTCTGTGTTGCTGGATCTCCGTTGATTGTATCAGGTGAATACTGGATGGGACTCAGCCCACCTGGTGTCATCTGTCCAGGGATGTCATTGAGTTTCTGGCTTATCTGTGCTACTTCAATGTATTGTTTACCCGTTTGGACAGCTTCATCATAAGAAGGTGGCAAGTCCATTGCATAGAGACTGTAAGCTGGAGGGGAGAGAGTGTTCTTATCCATATCCATAAATATCGAAGGAATAGGGGCACTTAGAGGGTACTGCAACGAGCTATATGCTGTGAAGAAAAGGAATTAAAAAAAAAATAATTAAACACCTGCATGGAATGATGATATATAAAGGGCTAATCCTGCTTTTCTCCAAGAAATTATGGACTCGTTTTTGTGGTGTCAGAAGATATGCACTATATACTAAAAGCTATCAATATAGAATTACCCACGATGGAATCTATACATTCTCCAAAAGAAAGCAGTCAGAAGACAAAATGTCTTCGCATATCACCATCCAGTAATTATTGTGAAATACCTGTCATAGTGCATGTATGTTGTAACAGAGGTAGTTTCAGTCGGGTTCGTACATGAATAGCTGTGAACAATTCCTCACATTAGAGATAACTTTGGCTGGAATAGTTGGACAGTGAGATGGGCAAAAAAGTTAAAAAAATGAGGGAATGGCAATAAGAACAGAGGTGGGAGATGACACATAAGAGGTTAACCCACCTCAGACTTTATTTTAACCTCTATAACGCTAAATCCTACTTGTCTTCCGCACTCACTTACTGTGTTGCCCTGATGACCTTCCTTCATCTCTCTTGCCCACGCTATGGGGCTGAAAGTTGTTCTGGGAGTACATCAGAAAGTCCCCGTTATTGCAAGGGCTAGACACAGCATTCTAGGCACACGTTCAATAGCAAAGCACTGTTGGATATTTAACTCCCAGAGGATACTTACAGGTCACTGTGCTATGGGCAGTGCTGTCACTGTCAGTAGCAGTAACTGTCAAATCACAAGGGTGCCTAGGGAAGGTCTCAACTGGAAGCCTCTTCTTCCGGCAGCAGCATTTGATGCAGCTTGCTGTGATCCCACAGAGCAGGAGCAGGAACACAGTCAGCAAGATTAACCTTAGAGAAGGAGGGAGAAGATCATAATTTCATTGCTTATGTTTTACTTCTTCCAGGGCTAAATATAGTTTCGCTCTAAACAGGTGAAAGACAGGCCAAACCTCCTAGGTTTAGTTCTGAATGGGTGCTGGATCCTGAATTAGAAAGTTGGATCACGAACACTTAATCACAAGTTGAAGTACTACTGACCATCCTTTCTGGCTCACAGAGGCTGTAATGTTAATTATCTTGGGTTGTATTTTCAACTTTTATGCAGTGAGAATGGCTCCGCTTTCAACAGTAAGAGTGGGTATGTACTTCGAAGGAAATACAAGTACAAACTTCCATAAGTGTGGGACCTATATTTATAAATGAGCACAGAAACTGTATTTTGCAGTATGTCTTGAAAACACAATTCTATCTCTAGCTATCGTTCAACAAAGTTTATCATTTAACAATTTGTAGTGTACCTAGGTCAATGGGCTAGTGTTTCAGGTCCACCTCGCAGTTGAAACTCTACCTTCTCACCCCCCCAATTTCTCAAATGAATGCACTCTTCTCATGAGCTAGGTGAGCAGTAAGACATGTCATGAAAAGATGAGGTAATAAGAAATGCCTGAAAATCCTGTAAAGAAGTAGGTCCAAGGACCAAGTTGAAGTACACTCGTAGTAGTTTGACAGGAATTACTGTGTGAGAGATCATGCTCCTGAATTTCTCATTAGGATTATATTCCACCCTAAATATGTGTAGAAATGGCCTCAGTAGCATTTTACTCTTTTTCCAAACCAAAGGTAGTACTTGCCCATAAGAACCATGATTCCAAAATAAACCTCTCTTTAATAACTGCTTTATTTAGTTTTAACAAGAGTATATTTCTATTAGTATGAGTCAGATGATACACAGAGTGATACAAATTGTGTACAAATGATACACACCGATATAAAGGTTGGATTTGAGGGCCTCAAACTTCCACAAATTTCATGCATTTCGTTGCAAATTACTATTTTAGAAAAACACTTTCAGGCAACTTAAAACCGTGTGTGAGAAGAACATGCTGCCCTGCTGGAACTTTGCATTGAAACATTCCTCCAGTGCGAGGTGTATTACCTCATCACTAGCCAGTCAGTTATTTCCTGACACCCCAGAGGCTGCACGCTAGTGTGCTCCGTGAAATCATCATGCCTTCAAATGCTGCTGCCCTCTGATGAAGGCAGATACCACCTAGGTAAAGGCATCTCAGCAGTATAAATCTCAGCACTAGCTCTTTAGCTTTCACGATCTCAACACCACCTAATTACAGAAGCCTTCTTAAAATATTTCATGTAACTATGTATTTTTAAACAGTTGTATGTATCAGCACGTTCTAAGAAAGCGAAGAATATCAACCAAAATTAGTCCAGACTGAATGACAGCTAAAAGTAACCAACTCACTCTGCATGCTATCATCAAAGTTAATATATTGACAGAATGCAAACTATAAAATTAATGTTGGGATACCTATAATGCACGTGTGAGGCAAGAGACAAATCCACACTTGTGACAAGAGCTTACCCTTTTACTTCGCACTGTTTTCCCCGCTTTCAGTCATTCAAACAGCCAGTAAACAGGTTTGCAATCGGCTTGAGTTCAGAATGGAAATGCAGCACTCTAAGCTAACACTCTCTTGTCCCGTAAAAGGGAGAGAGCCGAGGACTGTGCATCAGGCAACACAGTGCCGAGCCCCAACAAGTGCACGCTGCGTAGCTGCCGTCGTGTTCAGCAAAGTTGTCTATTTCGGAAGAACAAACAAGCCCTACAGTTACACTGTAGTGTGCTCAGAAAGGAAGGATGACATATCCCTCGATGAATGCTGTGCCCTGCCTGACACCTTATCTCCCCTGTGGTCTCATCTGTAATATATTCCACTGGTAGCTTTCATAAAACCGAGGAGAAACCCTTTCCTCCATCCTGTCTGAGAGAAGAGCGTTTCCATTGCCTTACTACAATTACTGTTCATAATAACTTTCAAATTATTCTGGGTTAGTAAGATTAATAATAAACTTACCAGACATACCACAGACTTGTCCAATTAGACATGTTCTGAGGGCATCTGTGAAGGAAGGTAGATGATTCACCGATTTAAATATCTACAGTCAAACAGTATGACAGGGAATGAATTTCACACAATTTCTGAGGTGAAAAAAGGAAAGCAATCAGTGAGAGTATGGAGCAAAACCCCTTTAGATTTAGTTTCAGAGGACTGACTGTTCTTCAGAGTTGTAAAATTACTCCAGCTGAGAACATGCAAATAATCCCACTGTAAATGCTGGCTTCTGAGTCAATAAGTGTTTTTACAAAGTGCTACTTTACTGTTGCTTAGGAGAGAGAACTACACATGCTGGATTCTTGAAAAACAAATCAAAGAGTTATTTAAAGTTAACTGAGATGAGGTACCTAATACCATAGGCCTGTCTGAGATGGCAGCCCAAGACAACTGCCTACTTCCCCCAGTTATTTTTAAATTACTTTTTCATAGCTCCAGTGCAGCCAGAAATGGTTTTTTCCAGATCTACTTACAGTACAAAAAAAGAACAGCTTCTATTACATTTCAGGGGTGCAGCTGCCGCAACAGTATCGTACGTAGTGAATTGCACGCAATGGATTTCACACAACAGAACAACGCCTTTGGCCACAGAAGAGGACCTGCAAACTGACTTTTCAGAAGATGACACTTCAGAGTCATTGTGAAAGAGAGGATCGTTCACCTTGGTCTGCAGAGCAAGGCCAGCCAAGTCAAACTTGTAAGCTGGTAACGATCTCGGGGATAAAAGAAGCAGCAGCAACGGATGGCCGCCAGCAAGCCATCGTTCTGGTCCGGTAACGCCACTCGATCGTGACGGGAACAGGTTTGGTAACAGACATTTGACAAATTTCGGTTACTCACTGATCAGAGTTCTCGCTCGGATGAACAGCGCGATGCCCAAGAACGGGCAAAACCGAAAAAGAACCGATAAGCAGGCGGCCGCGGGAGAAGCACCTGGTTTATCTGAGGCACCTGCTTAGCGGAGTCCCGCGGTGCAGCCGGTTCCAGGCGCCCGCGGGGAAGCAGGGCCGCCGCCGCCGCCGCCACAGCACCGCTTGCTCCAGGGGCCAGCCGAGCGGCCGCAGCGCCCGACCCTCGCACGGGGGGACACCGCACGGAGCCCGCGGGGAGCCCGAGGTCCGCGCTCTGGGGCCGCCCCCGCCGCAGGCAGCTCAATAAATAACCCGCCATTATCACGCGGGGTTGCCGTGACCGAGCCAGCCCCGCCGGCCGTCCCACGGCGAGCGCCGGGCAGGGCCGCCCCCGCGTCCCCTCCCCTCGGCTCGGCTCGGCTCGGCTCGGCTCGGCCGCGCTCGGCGAGCGCAGCCGCCGTGGGGGCGGCGCGGGGGGCGGCTGTCGCCGAGGGACGGCGCTGAGCCGCCCGGTCCCACCGGCGGGGAAGGCGCCGGTGGGGAGCGGGGCAGAGCCGCCGGCCCCCCCCCGCCATCCCCGAGCTTGGCCAGCCTGCAGAGGGCCGCGAGGTTGGGTAGAACGGAGAGAATTCGGCTTTCGGAGGTTTGTGTTTCCCTGAAGCGCTTCGGGAGGCTGAGAGAAGACGGCCCACCGGACAGGAGCCCTGTGCCTGCGCTGTGTCGGAGAGATGTGGAAGGAGAAATGGAAAAGGAATGAGAAATACTCGAAAGGAACAGAGGTTCGGGAAAGCAGAGCATTTCCCTTGTCAAAAAATGCTCCTGTTGAAACGCGTGAAACGTGACTGAAAAGGTGTTGACTGCTCTCCGAACATCGGGTTGCTCCAAGATAATCGAACCGTGTCCAACATTTCAAACGTAGAAATTCAGCTGAAATATCTGCATGTTTTTTTATGGTCATCTTGCACATCACTATCCTCAACCCCTAGCGCTGATACTCTTCGTCAAAATTTCACAGAGCAATGTTTCATTGCTGTGATTATACTGATCATTATAGCAATTTGGCCCATTTCTAAATGACAGCTTTCCTGCAATTCTCTTCGGGGTGAAGTCTAGCTGGTTTAATAGGATCGTATATAGCCCATCATGCTAAAAAGCTCCCCAAGCCCCTTTCGTAGTTAGGACTTGCTACGAGTTATGGAAGTCTGGCCGTCACCAGGGCAGAACAAAACATGTGCCAAAGGTCAACCGTATCCACCGTATGAACGAGCAAGGATTATTTCTGCTTCAGAGCAGAACGTGACTTAAAGGTCAGGCGCCTCTGAAGCACTAACATAGCAGAGGTCAGTTACATGGCAAAAAAAGGTGTTAATCAATATAACACGTGATGAGAATCAGGGTGATAGTAATGCATGACTGGGTAAGCAACAAAAAGACAGACACCTAGAGCTGAAAAGCAGGGGAGCTAATTAATGGATTATAAAGATTTCAGCTGGAGAAGAAAGGGGAAGATCAACTAAAAGAATGACATTTTGACCTATCTGTTGAGGTCCCTGATATCTACGAGGTGTGCCTGTGGGTGCGTATATAAAAGCTCCTCCAGTAATGAGACTGGGACAAAATACAAGGACTTTTTCTTTTTTTTTTTTTTTTTTTTTTTTTTTTAAGATTTTAATGCAACAGGAGGAGAATATATTTGGACTTAAGTCGCCAGAGGTTTCTTCTATAAGAAAGCACAGATAAGCTCCAATACACCAGGGGCGATCACGCCGTTGGGAGCAACGATAGACACAGGAGCTTGGAAGTCTGGGGTTCGATAGACCATTCTCCAGATGACATCCACTACTTTTGCTCCATAAGGCTCAAAAACAGTGTTTCAAGGCTTAGTAATGGCGTGTGGCATACTGGCTAAAGTATTTTCCTATAGGACTGCTCAGGGTCATGGGATCGTTGCTCATTTAGGAAAAGCTGCATTTGTAAGTGTGAAGCAATCTCTGAGGTCACTGCATAAGCAGAACATGTATTAATAACATGTGTGTGACACTAATACTTATTCTTTCACTTCCTTTCTGTTTTAGAAATAAGCTAGATATAGCTTTTAAGGATTATAAAGATCATACACGGATGTGAATTGGTTTCTTATTAAACTAGCACTGCATCAAAGCCAAAAAGAACATGTTTGCATTTAGATCCAAATCTGAAAGCACAAGAGTCTGTGTCCAGTGACCCAAAAGTGATGACAGCTGCAAAACTCAGTCTGAAAGCATAATGTTCAGAAATGCAGTTAGAGGAACAGAAAACTTAAGCTTCTGGGAAACTTAGATATATTTCTGAGATTACATTTTCTGTATTATCCTCACAATAAGGGCTCCATCCCTACTGGAGTCTATAATATGGTAACATCAGATTACATGTTTAGAATCTCCTGGCAATTTTAATACCAAATCTGCTATGGTTGCTGATAACCTGCTTTGGAAGCACAGTATTGAACAGGGTTTTTTGCTTCTTCAAGAGATTAACTTGTATGAAGGCTAGAGCTGCTGTGCTGAGCTGCTTCTGGTGGTTGTGAACTTGGCATTAAGGCATGCAAGTAGAATGCAATGTCCTCAGGGAATTAATTACCTACGAACCCACTATTTCTAGTTCAGCTTGGTGTGTCTAAATTAGCAGAATTGTTTCCACTAGTCAGTCATCTCTGTTTCCTGTATTAGGGAAAGATAAGAAGCTATTTTCATATACATGATACGTAAGAATTGTTTAGGTAGGAGCATCCACATAGGATTCCTAAATTTTCAGTAGACTGACAGTGTGCGCTGCGGATCATTGCAAATTTGCATTGTGAAGATTCTAAAGAGGCTCAGCACCAATTAAAAACGTAGCAAAAGTACCAGGTTAATCTAAATCAAATTATCTTAGTTATTTCTGTCTTAGAAGTCATCTGTTAGTGAATCCTTGGCTTGCTTGCTCAACATCCACACACATAAGCAGGAGGTTTTAAGCAACTGAAGAGCTCCACTGACGAAAGAGCCTACAACTGTCACAGGGTTTAGGCACTGACTTTTCCACTTCAGTCAGCTTAGCCAAGGAAACAAGCTTTGTCAGATGTCTAGTAAGGGCAACGTTTTTACTCTAGATTGACAAACTTAAATGCTAAATCAAGCCCAAGAATTGCAGCAAATACATCAGAGGATTAGTTGTTTTTTTTCTGGAAAGGATCCCACTGTTTTCTATTCCTTGGTGAAATGTGGTAATTCTCATTTGAATAATAGCAAAACATCCAAGGGCTACTTTCTGCAGAAAAACTAACTGTTCTTTTACTTTTCAAGTTTTAGTTGTGTTCAGATGAAGAAGCATAGTCTGCATGCCTGCGTTAAGTTTTACAATGGATCTGCTTTCCCACATCAATATGCTTTTCCCTTTCACACCAGCTTATCTCCCTCACTGCTCGTGTTTTGCTTCATGCAAGAGCTAGGAACATTGAACTATGTGTGCCAAAAGAACAAAACCAATCCAATAGGAAAGGAAAACCCAGTCCTGCAAGGATCAGCCATTATGCCCCCAAGAAGTCAAATATGATTACTTTAGAGGCCCGAGATAAAATAACAGGCTTTTCTCTCATGAAAGAGAGTAAAAAATGTTCAGATTTCCTTAAGTGTTTTACAGAATGTCAGCGGGTGTGTTGCAAGCATAGTTTATTTTCAGTACTCCAGAAATAGTAACCTATTCTTATTATCACAGTGCAACACTCCCCCTGGAGAAAATGAATACACATTTAGATTTAAGCATGGGAACTTTGACCAGTGAAACCCAGAACCTTATGCTCACTTCAAGTCTGAGAAATTATTCATATAGGTTCTCAAGATCAAGTCCAAAGAATGCAGTTAAAAATAGGTTACACCCTTTGCTTACCTTTTAAGCTATTCAGTACAGACAATGACTTAAGCCTGTCAACGGCAGCTGCTCTTTATAACCAGCTTAACTTTCTGAGTGCACCAATATAATGCTGTGTGCTTGACCCTCCACCTTCTACACCTGAATGGGCGCATCCAGAGCTCTCTGAAGTTGTTACGAGTCTTTCAGATTCGGTGTCCAAGCAAATACTGTTGGTTGGACCAGCTAGTCCTTGTGTACACACCTTCTTTCTGCTTACTAAGCCACCTTCCTATTCTTGCAAGCATCCTCCGCATTTTTTGAACATCACTACAGTCTTTACATGTATTCTTTAAATTTTTTACTTTTTTTAATCCTTTGGATGCTTTTTCACTGTACCTGACCTCTGTGAAGCAGCAGGTTCCTAAGACAGGGGTGTTGTTTCCTGGTAGATAATGTTAGACTTATTTTCAGCAGATGATTATATGGTTATGAGAGTCCAGAGACTAATTTATTCTCAGCCGTCACTTTTCAGTTTCCAAGAGTGAAATCCAAAGGATCCTCACATAACGGATACCCCCAAATTAACTGCCTGAAATAAACCTTCCACCCCAACATGCGGTGCCCTTCCTTGCTTACTGGAAACTTCCCTATCATTAGGTAACTGTCAACTGTGCAGCACTATTTGCAACAGTTTCATTTTATGTAGTGGTCTTTAATCTCCCTTTTAGGGCTGCAAGGACTGTAAGAGAACCAGCACACAAACTTCATTGTCCTCAACTTCCACCCGACCGCCCCAGCTGTGCCAGCAGAAAGAAATACTCGGTGCCTCTCTTACGAAGGCAGAGCTGTCTCTGGCTAGCACTGCCACCCTCCTCCCCGCTCCTGCCTCCTCCCGTGGTGACTGTTTATTGCTCCGGCATCTGTAGTGCTTAAGACTGAAGAGTTAAGTAACTCTGCAGCCACTTGATCCATTATTAAATGAGAACAGATCTGAATGGATCAAACGTACTGTCTTTGGCAAAACAAGGAACCCCTCTTCATCAGTTATACAAGCTTCCTCTATAGAAGGGGGAAAACTAGTTAATGTATTTCTTGTGACAATTGCTTTACTGCTTTTTCCTGCAGTCCAACTAGCTTGACACATTTTACCTCAGGGATATTTACAAACAGTCTGTTTCTATTTTCTTACTGCATAATCTAAAGCAATTTTAACAGCTACACAGGGCCAAATGGCAATATGCCTTTGGAGCGGTGGTGAGGGAATTTTGCCACAGACTTACTGTGATTCAAGAAAGAGTGTGATATAAGATTTGAAAGATTATCCATGATGTCTCCTAACTTCCTGGTCCCTTCATTCTCCATAGTGTAGTGCCTCTGTACTCTTCTCTTCCCTGAACTAGCTACTGCTTCCTGACAGAACATAGACCTGCAGGGCACTCCAACTTCCCCAGCAACACACAGAAATCTACTCTTAGTCAGAATTCGGAGGAAAGCAAATATAGAAATACAATGTTCCTGGACAGCCATGATCTAGGGCAAGTGTCTAACCATATCCAGCGATTCAGTGAACAGCATGGTCTTTATTTCCTCCTTGACCATGTGTCATCAGGAAGATTTCACACTGTATGGTAAAAATGACTGCCCAAACACTTTGGAGGAGACTTGAATAAGCAGCTTTATTCTGGTCTTAAGAGGGAAAAGGTCAAGGATTTTCCGAAACCATTAAAACGCATCTGAAATTGGAAAAAGATACATTGTTTGAAACTCACCCAGGTAGATGTAAAAAAAGATAACTCCTTCTGAGGGCATGCCCACCTTTGGAAGACACTGCGATTAACAGCAGATCTATCTACTTGGGCCCCTCATCAATTCTTTCTTCTGCTACAAGATCATTGTCACAGAGTCGGCTTGAAAATTAAACTAGTGGAAACAGAGTTTACATAGAAATTTTTTGGGAAAAAAGCAGAAATACGACATGTCACTTTCCTTCCCGCTTCCCTGCTCCCCTCACATTTGCAACAATCTCAAAATCTTTCCATGTTTCAAGTGAGATCCAGTGATTTCCCTGTAATATAAGCCTCCATCTTCCTTTCCATTTAGCTTGGTTCCCTCACTTAGTGGGAGCATATGCAGACACAACTTTTGCCATGAAGAGGATTCGGTAAGATTCCTTAATATCACCTTTTAAGGTCAGGAGGGCTGTCACAAGCAGAGGGTCATCAGCCTACAAAAAAATCCACACATAAACCCAACCTATTTTTTTTGTAGATAGAAAAAATTAGTTGATCAAGTTCTAAACCGAGTATTTCACATCTCAGTTGTAAGATGTACCAGTTATAGCTATAGATTACCTCACTTCCCACTGTGTTGGCTCTTTTATATTTCCACGCAACGCTCATACTGCAGTAAGTAAAGTAGCAATGACTAAGCATTCTATCTCCAGAGTGCTACAGATACCGTCACCACATTACAGCCATGACAACTGGGCACAGCAGCAACAGAGTACGCTGCAGTGAGGGTTGGGAAAGAAATGGATCCTGTTAGCCACCAGTTAGTGTTAAATCTTATGTAACAACCAGTGGTTACCAAGAGGCACGATGTCAACCTGACACATCATGCCAGGAACTCTACTGCCGTCTTTCTGCACATGACAGCAGCAATCTTAATTTTGGAACAAGCTACTCATTCTGCCATCCCACACACAGCTCACAACAAAGAGCAGGGGAGTAAATACTTTCAGTCTCCATGAATGCCCAGGAAGATGAATCAGGAAGGCCAGTCACAGCCCTGTAGAGATGTTTGGACCTCATACCTAGGCTTTGCAATACAAAAAGGCAGAAGTAGCCAGGGAAATGGGGTTCATAAAGCAGTTAATAAAGTGGAAAATCCAAAAGGCCCCACTGACTTCCAGGAATATACCAAAGGAAAGGCAGCCCACGGCCAAAAGAAATGTGAACACTGCAGCAGAATGATCCCTGTAAAGTTAGTTCTGTGTCAGCAGGACCGCAGGTTTTCTCGCACAGGGGGCATTAAAAAGCTCACTTCAGTGTGATCAAAGCTGTGCCTTTTAGTTGACAGCAGCAGCATTTTGGCCTTTTGGTGCTACATCATGCAGTGACCTGTAAGAAGTTACTCTAAGTTCTGTAAGATGCAAGTGACTAATGCTTGTTCTTTTCATCACACAAGATGAATGAAGTCTGTGGTGAGGTAGCAAGCCTCCAAATCATACATATTGTTCCTGGCTTTTATCCTCATATCAGTGTTTATACCAGCCTATAGTCCCCTTGGTAACCACACGTGTTCCGTCATCCCAACGTGTCAAAGCAGCCTGTACTGCTGACATCTTGAAGATCAGCTTTTGTATTGCTCCTACAAGTCGGTGAAAACAGCTGCCACACACTTCCAGCTTAAGCAGCAACATGCTGTAGCAACTGTAACTTACCCGAAAGTCAGCAGGTGGCACCCAAGAAACACTGATGCATTTTACTTGACCAGGCTCAATCGTTCCCTTCACAGATTCAATAGTGAATCCCTTCTGCTGCAGGAGTGGCAGGCTATCAAAACTGAACTCCATGTTCTACGAGAGACACACACAACACACCCTCATTTCTGCTCCTTCAAACACAATGATTGTTTATTAAAGGCTGCACTGCCCAAATGCTATATGTGGGCCCACGTCTTGCCAGATTGCTTCTGCCCTTTGAAACTGCAAGGATCCATCTTGTTCATTGTGTCGAGTTGTCACAAAATACTATACTGAAATAACAGGATCAGACCTGTAATTCAGTTCTGTGCTCGAACTTCTGTATTTCAGAATTAGGGAAGGAAACTGCTAAATTAATTTTGTTGCTGACTTAATATGATAATGCTAATTCCTCATACTAGCCCCTGAAAAATAATCTTTTCTTTTCAAACACTGATGCTTTTATAATGTAAAGTTTGTCAGAAACACTGATAGTTGTGTTTAATTTATAGACTGAATTTTTGACAGAAGGAACTAGTAGCCATTTGTGCACTGTCAGTATTTTCCTTATAGCATCTGACATAAAACTGCGCATTTTATTTTCTTCACCTTCTTAGATGCAAACTGAGCTGTTTTTATAGCTCCAACTTTCAGTTCTGTCACTGCTGGCACTGGAGAACTCTCTCCCTCGATGTAGTCCAGCATGAGGAGAATAGACTTCACTGGTTCTTGTAGCTCTAAACAAATACGAATCAAGTAAACTCCGAGACAGTCAAAACTGAGCGATTACCAGTTTGGAACAAGCATAAATTACACCAGGATGGTTCAAAACAAAGTGACGTAGCAAATTCATGAGTCGGCATAGATAAGGAGATCCTTCTTACAGTGAAGCAAAAGGAGGTTTTGCTAATTTGCAATTGCAAACTGTAATTGTTAATTGTTTATCAAGATTCATGCTTGTTTTCTAGCCCCATGGCACATACATTGTGTGTACTATATTCCTACTTGTGTACGGTATGTGCTTGGATTTATTTATAGCTCAGGAGCTATGAGTTGGTTATATACTGTCTCTGAACACAGATGCTGTCCAAAGAAATTAAGGAAGGATAACTTCAAACCCCGAAAGTGTGTCTGTTTCATAACAGTACAAATCGGGAGACTCCAGGATACATTATTACATATGAAATAATTTTATAGAAGTGGCAGAAAGCAAATGCATCTTAATACTTCATAGTAGCATTAAATTACAATCATTTTTTGCAAAGTAAATTGCAAAGAAAGATGATCATCATTAAGATATAACTGCATTAAAATGAAGAGAAAATCTTTCCTTACGAGAAAGTTTCCTGCATTTTTTTTGTGTGTTACAAATATAGGCTATACCATAGTGCTTATTTGTTCTGATTCTGGAAGAATTTACCTTTTCATAAAGGATGAGGAACATGCTCATGTCTTATCACTCACTGTTTTGTAATAAAGTGTAAGCGGTAGCACATTACCTGCTTTTAGTGCCTTCTGCGATGACGTAGGTAATGTCACAGCCAAGGACTCAATGGGCACATCCAGCGGAACTCCCCCTTCCACAAACATTGGATGATCTCTTGCTGCGCCCTTTAGGTGGATCACGTGGGCTATTTTCTATATAAGACAAGAATGCTTCACATGCCAGCTACAGCTTAAGTACCAATGTAACTGCAATACTGACACAGCAGCATCAGTTGCATAGAAATTACTACATCATCTGCCTGTATAAATGCCAAGAGGCCCTGTACTCTAATGCAAGAATCCTGCATCTTCCCCTTGTCTTGTCCGCTCAGGCACTTGTGTTTTAAACAACCTTTCATTCTTGGGCAATGTGCCTCAGGAGGGGACTGGACAAACTATTTATACTAAAGCCACTGAAAGAGGCAAAACTTATCTGCCGCCAAACGTGGCTAAAGTTTGTGAACTAGGACCAGTCTCCATTCGTCTTCAACTTAGTCCGATTTGCATTCTTAATTGTAATTCCAAAGATAACCTGGAGATACAAAATTTGCAAGGAGAGAAACAGTGCTTACTTGCTCACTACCAGTTTCTGCTCTGTGTTTGCAGTGCCTGCTGATGGTCATTAGTCGGCACCCTTCATTAGCTTTTGGTCAGTCTCTTTTGGAACACGGCATAAAGCCACCTGCTATGCTGCCAGCCTGTATATCCTGACCTGGGCTCCATCTAAGCTCAACTGCTGCTCTACAGATGGAAACCTCCTTCCTCACGCTGAGCGACTGCAGAAGCAGCTTCCTGGACCTCAGAGCACCTGTCAGTTTGCACGGCGCAGGTGTCGCTTCGCTCTCCGCTGCCCTTAAATGCTACTTGCAGAGAATCCACTTGGAGCTGTGCTCAGCAGTGTGGCAGCAGCCTAGCTCCCATCACCTCTCATTTACGCAGTGCGGACAGCTGGGCAGAAAACAGGACTGAATCCCAAGTCACTATTGCTATGGATTAATAACTGAATATTTAAAACCTTAAAAAAGGTCAGTGGGCCCCAAACCTGCCATCTCCTACCTATATCTAATCTAATAAAGATAATACTTCTGCCTACAAATGCTGTCTACTAGATATAATTATTTGAAACTCCTGTTAAGACCCATGGTGGTAAAAATCACCGTGGGTCATATGTAGACATTGATTTCATAATCCAGGTATCTTGACTGTCTCACCTTGCCAAAGAGCACAAACTTGAGACGGTCAGAATAGTACAGACTTTCATGATCAGGACTGAAAGTAACAATAAAATCCTGACTCTTCCCAGCAACAATTTCTCCTTCTGTTGGAAAGATGCTGAACACACTTAAGCCATTATAGTTCTGTGTTCCTGGTAAATAAAAGTGAGGATACAAATAAGAAAGGACGACAGCTCCGCTTTACTACTTCATATATTTTAAACCCATTTAATTTTTGTTGGAACAGCAAATAAATAAGACCTGATACATGGTTTTGCAGCAGAACAGGGTGTTAGAAGTACCAGATAAATCCATCTATCAGTTTAATGCATTCATCTCTAGAAGTACTGAAGAAGTGTCACCAAACACCTCCTATATTCTAACGTGTTTTTACAGAGATGGACATCCCTAAATGTAATCTTTAGTATGCAATTACTGAATCTAAATAAACCCACGCAAACACTGCTCTCTCCTTAGTTGTGGATATTTGCTCAGGCTGCATAAATTTACAGCTACCTATACTGAAAGAATTAGTACAGCTCCTACTGGGGAAACAAAATTATGCCTTTAATTTCAGTGACATGATGCCCCAGGTTTTGACAGTTGTGTAGCTCTACCAGGGCCAAGTAATGCTGCTTTATACTTCACGAGTCTTTAACAAAAGAAAAAGAGAAAATTAAAAAACAAGTTTACCAACAAACTCTGTTCTTTGTAAAGAGGACGTAATAAAGGATGGAAGACTCTGCTGATCTTTGTCCCTTGTTGATGAAAGTGAATCTAGTTGTACGGAGTATTGCAGGGTCAGTGTGGAAGTGTTCTGTATCTGAAGACATTAATTCACACAACAGCATTTTCATTAAGAAAACTGATTCTCAAGCCTGCAGGATCCATAGTTTGTGAACTGGCTGAATTTGTTTCACTGCATTACTGCACTACTGTGTACCCAGATGCCACCAAAAGCATGTGTTATGGCTACCCGTAATGGATCATGTCAACCCCCGCCCCCCAACAACAGGGAATAGGCTCCTTTTAAGAGTCTTGCAGCAAGTAATATATTTGGGTTATTGACAGATAAAATCTGAGAGGAGAAAAATTTTGCCTAGATCTTGGCCCGTTTCTGAGTCTGTGGGCATCTGCAGTATGTGAATGAGTGAATCGGTTAAACTTCCCTAGACTGTACCGTGGCAGACCCTCACGTGCTCTTTGTAGGACCAATTTTGCATTTCACCCACATACCTCTGTCACTGCTTTGTGTGGACACAGAGCAGCCTCAGTTGTGATAGTACTAATGGACAGATTAAAGAAAGAGAGCAAATATTTCTAACACTGGTAAAAGCAAAGGCATTTCTGACTTCACATCCCTCTGCATACCGGCTAGATCTACAGAGAAAATCACACAGACCACTTCTCCTTTTCTTTTATAGAAGGTACTGGATCTCTATTTTTTGTACAGACTGCAGGCAGGACAGAAGCAGCTAACGAGATCCTCCCTGCACAGCTTTGTCACCTTTGGCCTGAAACTGTCTCAGCACCAAATCACTCTGCCAGACGCGCTTTTAAAGCTATATTCTTTTGTCTACAGTTTGCCACTCAGCCTTACGTTCTGCCAGACTAGAAACTACAGACCTCCTCTTCCTCCTTACAAAAATTGCTGATGTGCTTTCTGGTTCAGCATAGAGGGCTTTACCTTGAATGTGGAAGTCACCTTCTCTCTGGCTATGACATATCCCATATCGAGTACTTCTTCTACAGAGCAAACAGTTGATGGCATCACCCCATGACCAGTGATACTTAGGGTTAGATTGGTTTTTGCCGTCCGGATGTCCAGCGTTTCACAAAACTGCCAAGAGGATGTCTGTTAGCCCATCTGCTGAAGGAAAACATCCCCCACCCCTCCAACTGACCCCCCTCCCACGAATGGGCCATTACTACAGAACTTCTGGATTTAGTGCATAGACAAAGATCCAAATGTTGGGAAGGGCTATGCACAGGTAACAAGTTTTTCTTATTATTATACAGCCTCATTCCAGTCAGTAATATGTGTATATTACACAGCCTGTTACATCTCTCCATCTCTCCTGTTTTTCTCCATTACTGTTGTATCTCTTACTCACCCATTTATTCTCATTTGGACAAAAAGAGACGATGAGGGCTTTATTTTCACCTGCCTCAAGCATTCCAACTGGTCTGACCAACAGGAAGGGACCATTGGGATTCAGAACTGAGAATCCTAGCTAAAATAGTGCAACTCAAGGAAAAAAATTATAAACAAAGATTGGGGAAAAAGATGTAAGAACAGATGCTAAGTATTGTTCAGACCAAAGACGTACAAACCAACTGTCTATAAGCTTTTTCAGAGATCAGTAACTAACTCAGAGAAAAGAAGAACTAATCCAATTTTTTTTTTCCCCCCACTGAATTCAAATAGCTGCAAGATCCTTTTCCAGTCAATAAGATCTCCACGTAACTCCATTTTCAGGTTTTGCCTGGAATGGGTCATTAACAGCCGAAGACCCAGGACACACCTTCTCCTATATTATCCTATACAGTTTAACCCAGACAAGCCAGCATAGTACCCTCGTCTTACAAGATATTCAGAAATTCAGAGAAGCATTGTGCAAAAATTGAGGAGCTGGTTCCGTTTCACACGTACGTAATACTGTAGTGAAACTAGCTTTGTCATCAGTACCTTATACTCTTTAGAAAGTGGTTAAGTGCTTCTCAAGTTTGGCTCTATGTAGAATTATTTGTAGTTAAAAGGGTGGAATGGAATTAGCTTTCCAGCAGGTCACCTAGGCTCGTCCGATATATCCTTCACATCACCTGCCTCACTCTGAAAGATGTGTATTAAGTCTGAAATCTGCTACCTCCTACTTGCTTTAGTGTCAAACAGTTCCTCCTACAGATAAATAGTCAAATTAAACAGAAGCTGAATGGCAGATTAACTTACATGTTCCAAACAAGGATACTTCCAGCTTCTCTGGGGAGATATTTTGTATTGTAATTCGCTTAATCATTCTGTGGCCTGACAGGAATGAAAACATTTCAAAAAGTGATGATGCTCACTCATGCACTACCATTCCTCATTTTTACTCATGCTTCTACCTGGGCCAAACATTCATTCCATTTCTATGGCTAATACACTAGTCAAAGGTCACCAAAATACTTTCAAATTTGGACAGTCACTTGTAGAGCTTCCAATTCCATGTTTTGGGATCAAGTCTGCTTTTTTACATGCCTCA
The DNA here is from genome assembly GCF_900496995.4 of Aquila chrysaetos chrysaetos. NCBI lineage: Eukaryota > Metazoa > Chordata > Aves > Accipitriformes > Accipitridae > Aquila > Aquila chrysaetos. The sequence goes on along the minus strand of NC_044009.1, from coordinate 2,569,756 downwards.
GCTGGCCACATAGGCTCCTAATTTTCCACCTAAGTACCTATTACAGGGCTAATTTCTATATTGACTTCTGAAAATCAAGGGAACAATGTAAAAGAAAATGCAATACTATGCTCAGAAGAGATTAACGTCAGACAGAAAAAACTCAAAACTTTAATTCAAATTTCATACCTACTGCAACATCACCAAAATTGACTGTGTTTTTTCCATTATCTGAAGTGATCACAACAGATGGTGCTACAGCTGGACAGTGCAACTCCAAGTACAAAGTGTTGTAAGGGCTAGAGAGATAGTAAAAGGATATTTGCTCTTGGACCATATAGAAATAAAAACTATTGTCAGAAATCTGTTCTTATTCTGTTCATATCACAGGTGATCATTAAATTGGTATTACAAATCAATACATAATTTTTGGCAGCTGACTTTTTTGTGTATGCCTAAGCAGAAAGATGAACTAAATCTGGCTTACATTTTTCATACAACTATTCTTTAAGCTGCTTTTATATTTATGTGTTTGATTCTTATCCAACTAGTGGGTTGTAAGCATGAGTTTCTACCACTGACCTATGAAATAATTAAGATCAGAAAACAAATTTCCTCCCAAAATGAATAAATTAACATGCCCACCATTTCCCCCTCAAATTTCTGAACTATCATGAATTGCAAATATCTAATTGCAAATACCTGCAGCTTAGGTTTTCAGAGCCTTTCTTTTCATCGATCTGTCCACTTGCAACAAAGCACGGTATGATGAATTTTTCAAACCTCCCACTGAAATTCCTCATCAGGAAAGCCTGGGCTGCCATATAAGCATCTGAACTAGAAAATCCAAGAATAAGAATCATCTTAGTAAGTGAGAGAGCAAGAAAAAAAAAAATCAAATAGATACCTACTGAGCTATTTGCGTTTACTGTTTCTTGGTCATATATTCAAAATTGAACATAACAGTGAAACTCAGCGACTGTCTTGATACACAGAAATGGACCCACCCTACTAAGCAGCTTGCTTTTCTCACCAAAATAAAAATTATAAACCCAGATAACAGATGTTATACTGAACAGATGTTATACTGTTAAACTCAGTACGATTTCCTTATGTTGAATATATTAAGTATTCCAGTGTCTTCCAGTACTTACACATCATTTCAATGATATGTAGTCACACATGATCACATTTCTGTAATGCAATATGCCAAGCTATACTTCATAATGGGAGTTTTCAAATATAAATTTTACTTTTGTGACCTGTACTGAAAGTATTTAAAAATTATAATTAATGGATTGCAACGGACATGGGATTTTAGTCAAAAATATCTAATGTCCAGTACAGCCAAATGCCTGGTGTTTAAGCATGTATTTACTTCAAACACTCCTAAATTCCTCAGGTTAGGCAGAAGCGTGGTTCTAAAAAGTTGAATTATATGCTAAACAAGCGACCTCAAGTATCAGATTTTGCATCCAAATATCCAAGTTTCTAGACAGCACGTGCTATTAATGTTAATTCTCACTGAGGGACACATATTGTAAAATGACTATTTAAAAAGCACATTTTTACATTTCCAAGACTGAAGATGACCATGACTGATACGATGGACTATATAAGCCCCCCAAAAAATCCCAGAAAACAACCCATGGATATGGGCCATCAGATGGTTTCCATCTGGGCTGAATGTATTCAGGTCTGTTAAACCTGTTCAGAAAAAGGTGTATTAGTAGTAGTCTCTTTTGGTACCTAAATTCAGCTTTCTAGTTGCCCTTTAAAATAACACCCTTGCTGGTTCAGCCAAATTTGCCCATACAGTCACATCTCATGCTTTCTGATATATTCTTTGAAGTCTTCAATCCCTCTGATGCATAAAGGGATTCTTTGCCTTACATGAGAGGGTACAGCTGTGTGGCTTAAAAGCAGTACTAATTTTGGAAACAGCCTTTGCAACATAGCTAAAGCTATTTCTTCTCCACAGATTGCTTTCTTGTCTACCTATAGGCTTTAGTAGATTTATTAAACTACTTATAAAGAGAATGTTGTCTACGTAGTACAAGATGCTTTTGCTGACTTACTCAGGCTTTAAGTCTTTGGATTGTGGTTGTTCAGAACTATACAGCGAAGTCAGGTATTTACTGCTTCCATCCCTTACAAGCTGTCTGCAAGACTGCTGTCTGGTAATGGAAATGCTTAATTTCTTTCCCTCTCTCTTTTCATCTTTCTTCCTTTTCTGCAAATACACACACGGAGACATTATACACTGAGGGTGATCACTGGTAATCCAATCAAGACATCAGTTTACAGATACACAGTGCATGGCCCAAGGCTACAGAACCTAAGAGGTGATAGAGTGCATTTATTTCATACATTTCTAATAATTCTATGATTCTGTGAATAATGTAAAATTAAGTTGAAATGGACGTCTTTTCCCCTGTCTTAAAAAAAAGAGTTCCCCTATTGCAGCAGACAAGTAAAAAGACTGTCTCTCTCATGGGAATTTTACCTATTTATCTCATAATTAAAGACAACCATAGGTGCTTACATAAATTAATTGACCCACAGCATTGCATATGAAGTCCATGTATGCTGTAAATCTGCAAGAAGTATAGAAACTTTTTTTTTTTTTTTTTTTTTTTTTTTAAGAGTACTTGCAGTTAGCATTTGCAAGAAAATCCTCTAGGAATGCTTTTGAAATTGTTAGCATGAAATTAAATTATTGCTCAGTGAACAGACTACACATTAAGTGCACCAGCACAGTCACACTCTTGTCCTTTACAGGCAGGTCTTATATGGATCGTGAGTTTGGGCTTCATTAATATGCAAATAATTTTATGATAAAAATACCATCCAGAGAAACAAATATCTGGAAGTAACAAACCAACAGCATGTGCTAGTTCTTAGCATTCCTTACTTGTATTTCTGCCCCTGTCGCAGCTGCTCTGCAAAGCCTCCGAACTGCCTCTTCTCTGATTAGCTGATCTGACAATGTTGGTCTGAAGGACACTTGAATCAAGCTTTTCTGGGAGTGTGAGAGCATACACAAGAATGATAGGCAAAATTCAGCCCTCATACATGCATTATACCTACAAAGCTCAATAGGAGCATAAACACGACAGCAAAAAATTAACAAATAAAATACAATTTTTTTTCCAAGTGAATAAGATGATCCTAAGGATAAGGTCACTTGCAGCTTTTTTGGAAGTCCACTATGTTACAGTGGGCTGGTTTTACATGACCACTATTGTTGATATTTAAACATTCTTCAAATAAATCTTAATGACAACACTGGGGAAAGAACATTCAGGGTGAAAGCTCCCATTAAGCATTAGCCAGATTAGATGGTTAACCCTTCATGTCTGCTTTAAAACATTATTTCAAACAATATAACATATTCCAGCTATTCTCATAATAGCTGACATTTGAGCTTCTTTTACAAGTGACAACATTTGTAGGGATGTAGAAGATCAAAAGATTTGGCAGAACACTTGACATTTAAAGTGAATTTACCTTCCCAGGCAACACAGTTCCAACAGAAGGTGTAATTGTCACTGGACAGTCTTCTGGCACACAGAATTCAAATGAAGTGGGTACAACAGGGGCAACTTCCCCATTGCCAATTCTTGGGACAGCATGAGTGAAGTGGTTGACACTCGCATGGGAATTCATCACATACAGTTTTGCTGTAGACACACCATTTAAAGCTGTTGCAGCAAACTGAACTAAGGAATGAGACAATTCAAGAGGTGGGTGGACTCCAACTGCTTTGCATGACAGCTTGAATTGTCTAAAAATAAACACATGATAAATTGTCTCAGCATAAAATAGTCTCTTAATCAGCCCGGAAAATAGGGAACTAATCCTGTAGTCCCTATTTAAGCAGAATTTCAAGCTTGCAATGGGAATTTTGCCTAAAGATGAACAATAATACTATCTATTTTTAATGCACAATTGGCTAGAGTCCCTACTTGAATTCTTCCTCTGTGAACTTCTGGAAATATATCCAGTCAAATCAAAGTTTATGCCATCATTATTTTAGTAGCATTAGCTTAATGTATGAAGCATTTTTACCAAAAAAAAAAAAAAAAAAAAAAAAAAAAAAAATCCTTCAGTAATTCTGCTGGAAAAGCAAGCAGAACATTGCAGGTTAAGATGACCTGGGGCAAACTTGCAGCTTGGGTATGTAACAAGGATAAGTTTTGCGTGAGATATGAAAAGTCATGTCAGTAAAGACAGACATGTAAACAAAGGATAAAACAAACAGGCACTGAGCAACTCTTGTCAACTGGAGGATTCCTACCTGCCTCACATTTTTATCCTAGCCTTACCTCTTCAAAGTAGGCAGGGATTTAATTTCTGAACTAGCTTAACAGTGAAAATCCAGTGTGATTTAGACTTCTAGATTACCTACTACTGAATCAGTTTCTTAACATACCTATTGATCTCTGACTTGCAGGTTAGTTCAAAGCTGTACTCTTTTGCCTTGTCAGCTTTAAAGATAACGTCCAATGTCAGGCTTTCAAGGGGAAGAAGAATTCCAATTCCGTCATTGGGTTGAATTTCAACAAACTTCAGAATGACAGGATAAGAAATTATTGTTATTAAAATAAGAAATTATGAGTTAAATTATCAAATTATTAAATAATTTAAAATAAGACATTACTGGCGAGGTAAGAAAATTTTGTTATTAAATGTACAAATCTCAGGAAACCAGAAACCTTCTAGTAAGAAGCTTTCATTTGAGTTAGTGACTAGTGTCTGACTGACGTGCAGATTTCTAATCTCAAAGTAACTTGAAAGGCATTAAACCCATTAACTCAGACTTCAGTAGAATTTTTTCCCCAGCTTCTCACCATCTATGGTAATCACCTTTCTCTAATGATGTTTATTTATTCTTCATAGACAACTGAATGAAATATGATAAGAAACTCAACAGTTCCCCCTGTATCTTTGAAGAGCCGATTCCTGTATGATGTGCAGATACCATAGTGACAAGTAGCATTTTAATAACTACAAATGTATATTGGTTTGTGTTTATGAGTTGATGATGATTCAAGAATGTCTCCCCATCCCATTTTAAGCTAATCATGAAATACATGCTGTGAAGTAAGCTTTAACGAAGCTGAATATTCCAATTTCTTTTAGCTAACTCCTTGATTTTAATCCCTAGAACAGCAGAGAAAGGGAGAATGTCTAATTAAATGTCAGGTTCCTCTAGCTCTGATTCCAATATGCCAAACCATTTCATACGGTGATCATCATGCTATTATGAAGCTTGAACAGCTAAATTTTTGCAAAAAAAAAAAAAAAATTCAGTAGACCTAGCCCACACAAAACTGGCAGCTCCTGTGATTAATTTAGCTTCCACATCAACTTACAGCCAGTCAGAAAATACCTAGGCATGGTTCAGGGGATGATTCCCAATAAGCAGTGTGGACATGGCAATCCTGCTCTAAAGACAAAGCGTTTAGTCATTTGGATGCAAACTGTATGATATTCTTCAGCCTCAAGGCCAAAGCAACAGCCCTAAGCCTGTTTTATCTAGTAGTATAAGCGACCTGTGAGTCTGAAAGAAAAGTGCACCAGGTATTCTGTTAGTAGATTTCTTGGCGTAAAAAATAGGTATTCTAATAGCATAAAGTTAGCCTAATAATATTATGTAGATGAGAATAGTAAAATCTCCTCGAAGATGTTTATACTGCTTGGAAAATGCTTAGGGTAGAAGATGAAATTTACACAAACCAGTACCAGAACTAATCTGCATGTTTCCACAGTGCTGCAGGCAGAAGTATTTCCATGGGTTTGCAAGAAACAGTCATGAATTATTTTCATTGAAGCATGTTTTCTTAATAATTAAATATATTTTGATACAAGAAGAGATGTGTGTGGGATAACTACATACCTCTGGAAGTCTCACAAATCCAAACTCTTGTGGCAAGATGGATTTGTTTGTTAGCGTGACATTTGTCTGCACAGCTTCATAGACTGTGCAGTATCCAAAATTGATTTGTGCTGGACTGATTTCCAAATCGGAAGTAGTAACAATTGCATGGACAGTAATATTAACTTTTTTAGCCTGAAACAAATGCAAACGCACAGGATAAAAACCTCCATCTGTAGCATTTAAGGACAGGATTTAAGTGAAATGTCATCCAAAAAGTAACTGCAAAAAAGTTATTCTACTCTATTCCTTGACAATAACACATGCAAATGTAACGTATCTATCTTGAACTTCAGCCTCCTTGTTCTCGAAAAATAAACAATAGGAAATATCTCTTTGATAAGCAAAATTAAAAAAAAAATCTGTATCTCAAAATCCATATGCTAGAATGGAATCACACCTGCATCTCCAGGAAATGTAAACTCTAAGAACATGTGACATCTACAGTACAGATCAGAACAAAAAGATTGTGCTATGGTATCTGATAACTCTGGTACAAAATAAACTACTAGGGAACAGATGAGCACTAACTAGAAAGGGTTTAACTTTCTGTATTGTAAACACACTGACAAGAAGAAACTATAAAATTGGTGTTATCACTTTAAGCGCCTTTTACTATTACCATAGGACTTCAACTGGTAAAGAAATAATCTAAGATTAGGTATAATTAAGTGAACATCCACTAAAATAATTTACATCTATTGTCAGTCTGATAACCAGCATAATAAAAATCACTAACCTTATCCACAATCAGTATTGTCACTGGAACTTCCAGAACTCTTGTCTCTTCATTAAAATAGCTCCCTGCATCTTTAGGAAGAGAGTGCCTAAAAATCAAAAAGTACATTCAATTTCATTAAAATACTGTGACTGTTTTCTAGTTAAGAGGAATAATGAACTTTTCATGGATGTATTTCTGAACCAAAAAACCCCAACAAACCAAAAAAACCCACAAAACATACTACTTAAGGTCTAAAAGTTTTATTATTCACAGCTTTTAATCTTAACACAGCCTTTGTGCTCAAATAGGAGTATTCACATATATAGTTGGTTAAGCATCAACTCCAATGCTTCACAGAAGTGTCACTACAATCTTGTATGCAAGATATATGCAAGTATTAGGGAAAACGGTGGAAGAATGGTGGAAGAAAATGCCAATCAACAATTAGTGACCTATGAAGTTCCAGCTCCTGACCAAGAAAAAGAAGGTGCAGTGAGATCAGGAACATTATGGACTTGTCACAGATTTCCTATAGAATGGCACACCTCCAGACAATCTGCTCTGAGCAGGTATGCACAAACTGCAAGGGTATCTAGCAATGAAGTTAGAATAATTGACCTTGTACGTTAATGTTGGAATTTTTGTTTATTTTTTTTAAAAACAGCATTTTGGACACACAGGAGTTTAAGGGAGTTATTCACAGAGGTCTGCATCCATTTATCCTTTCTTAAAATGCCACCCAGTCATTTAAAATTCTGAAAAATTTAAAGCTTACTTTAGAATATAAGCCTTCTGCATCTTTGCTGCAACCACAGCATATAACCAACCCAACCTAGGCAATTGTTTGCTTTTGACACTGATGTTAGTTAACTACTAGCCAGTTTGAGGCAGAACCAATTGTATCCCAAAGAACACAGACATAAATAAAGTGAAACCAACTTGGAGACCAACAGTGTCTGACTATATACCAGATTAGTAATTTATAAGAAATATATGGGTTTTCTGTAGCTGTGATAGCATCTTGCTATCATAAGCTCAATTTCAGAGCTTCAAGCCAAGACAACACAAAAGCTCTAGCATACTTAGCTCTGCTGGTCTATTTATAGTGTCTTACAGCATCAGAGTGAATTGCTTCCTGTTCTTAGGTCTCCACAGTGATAACGTTCCTACTACTACTACTGGAATTACATGCAATTTTTTAATGTATTGTTAAAGAATAGTTAATGAATAAATAGCACCCACTCAGTCACCACGGTGATCTGAAATCTTGCTGGCTGTTATTTTGCAAGTCTGAACTGTGACTTTAGAAGGTGATCTTCAAAGGTATTGCTAACTTGTTTAAAGATAGGAACTGGAGTTAAATACAAGGTAGGAATAAAGTATCGGCTTTCACTTTGTCACAGGACATTAGAACAGCAGAAGAAATCAATGTATTACAAAATAATCCAGAGGGGAAAAAAAAAAATTGTAACTGTAAATACACAGTGATGGAGTCTAAATTAGCTGTTATGACTTGGGGAAAAGATACTGAAATCCTTCAGATAGTTCTCTGAAAATGGCATCTTCATGCTTAAAAGCCATTAAAGAAAAGCATAAAAGACAAATCAGATTTAGACTGCCAGCATCTGCAGGACTAGTTCCAAATGCAGAAAAACTAAAAGCTGTGGTATTTGGGAATTCTGAAAGTCAGCAGATTAGAGAACTTGCCTTCAAATAAACAGAAAATGTCTGCTTCAAACACCCAGAAAGTTATGAGTATTGTAACATCTGACCAAGCATTTCAGTGCGCACAGCATACTTGGGAGAGCTTCCCAAGCCTTCAGTCCTCTATCTGTTCACTTAGCACTGCTAAATGAGTGTTTCTTTTTACTTTTGTGTTACTTTTAATATAGCTATTCTTTCTTCTGAGAAAAACAAGCTTATAATACTAAGTCAATGAGGAGGCATTTACAGAAATGTGTCACTAGCTCAGTACTTCACATCAGCTTGTAGCAAGCTCATCTTCCTGTCATACACGCACTCCCCCTGTGTGTTAGGTCTTTTAAAACTGATCTGTATGCTGAAACAGCCAGATACTTATTTTGTGTGTCAGAAATGCCTTAATCTCATCAAATCTCCTTTTTGAAGCTTCCCCATTTTTCAAAGGAAGATTAATGTCCTAAATCCAAGCTATGCTTCTATCCACTCAGTAAGTGTAACACTGCTTTACAGCATCTGAAGTTTAGGAACTGGAAAATGTCATAATAATGGTTACTGTTGTTGTAATCTGATAGGATTTGAGATGTTGGAAGAACTGTAAATACTTTTAGTTCTTTGAATATTAACCTGGTGAAAATTTCAAAATCAGTAATTAGACTCTCAATTTAAAATCCAGAGATGCTGAGCCCATCAGTGAAAATCCAAATATACTTACATCAATGGGACTGGATAATCTATAGGAAAAAAGCAGCAGGTTTACAGCAGCAACCAGTGCAGAAGCCGATGAAGTACTTGGCTGTACACCAGAATTGAGATCTATATAATTTAATTTATATTTGAAAAGAAATGTTCTGCTAAATTCTTTAGGATGGCAATGACGAGGTAAATGAAATTAACAGTGGTCAGCAAGATCTCTTGAATTTAAATACTGAAAAAATGGAATTCTTTGTTTCCTATAACTGAGTTATGTTTGTATATGTAGACGTATCATGAAATGGAGAAGAGAAACTTGCTGGGGAAAGTCTTTTAACATCTTAGACGATGTTATATAAAATGCCACATGAAATTCAAGATCAATATGTTCATATTTTGGAGAAAAATGCACATGGGTAGGAGAGGTATGAACAGGAAGCCCAACCATTCTTACCTTAATCAGCAAGCACAGGAGTTCTTCTCCAGAAATTATTTAATCAGTGATCCATGAAGTAGCCACCTGCCTAGATAACCTCTCTCTTGTATAAGAATAGCTTCCCCACAGAAATGGGAGCAGCCTACCAGGAATGCAACTGCTAAGATTTTCACACTACTGCTGTCACCACAGGAAAAGCATTTCCTCACAGGTATGTGATCCAAGTTAATTTCCTCCTTGAGCATCTGGCAACTTTTAAGGGGGAAGGAGGGGGGAGACTAGGACTGCATTGACACCAGCAGTGTGAAGTCCAGCCTGCTACACTGTGAAGGAAGAAAAAAAAAAAAAAAAAAAAACAAACTTTGACCTGCTCAGGTTTTCCACTGACAGTCTCCTACAGATATTGTCTTAAATACTGAAAAGATTAATGTTGTTAGGTTACCTGGGCAGAAACTTCAATTGCACACTGAAGGAAGACTGAGCTTGAATGTAACCTGTTTTTGGAAGCAACTCCATGTGCTTACTCAGTTCTTTGCATACTTCAAACTTCAAACACAGCGTGGCTTTTGCTCTGCAAACAAATCGGACATGCTTAGGTGGCTTTGAGACTACCTGTACTGCCATCTCAGCAACACTTGCCCTTGGAGTTTGGTCCCCCCTCCTCCACCCTTGCATCTCTACATTACGATTATAACAATTCCAAGCTTCCATTGAAAATGATGGGCATGTAAAAATGCTACAGCAAAACCACATAGTTGTATTCTCTTTTAAGTACAGAAAACAAGATTTTGGAGGTACTGTAAGTAAACCCGTCTGTATTTTAAGCAATATACACAGCTGATCAGAACATAATTATCAAAGCACAGCACAGTAGTAAGTAAGGTCAGGGGAAAGTCAAAGCCAAATTATTGTGAAATAGCGGCTAATTATTTGCTCCTACCATACACTCCCTCTATCTGAATCAACAGCAATGACTCACGTAATGTTTGAGACACCTAATTGGTCCTAGCTGCAGCACAGAACCCACTCAAGATGGAAAAGGAGTATTCTTCTTGTAATGCTGGATCTAGGTTATGTAACAATCGGTGGTGGGTGGGATGCAACAAATAAAAATCTGTTATGCTGTCTGAGAAACAGAAAAATGAAGACCAGCGACCCCTAAGTGGGGCCAAGGATACCTAGATGCTGCTCAAGTGGCTAACAAGCACTTCATGTCCCAGCCTGTAGTCAGAAGAATCAAAAGAACGAACCTGAAAGAGCATAATACACCTAAAACATCAACATGTACCCAGTCTGTGAATTCCATTCATCCTCATTAGCATCATGATTATCTCAAAACCTTCAACACTAAAAATTAAGCCTGTACAGGCAAGAAAAAAACCTCAAACTCAGGGGTGCACGTCTTATGCCAGAAATGCACCAAGAGTGCTGCTACTTTTTGTTTTTCTCCCCAAAACCGTGGTGACTTCTTTTAAATAGATGTGAATTCACAGATCTCTTGTAACTTCTCCTCTAACAGCAGACGTACTATAGGGCTAGAAGTCATAGTGTGGCTAAGCTGGTACTGCCAGTTCCTCTGCTAAAACTTGTGATCAATTTGCCCTATCAATAACATATTGGAAGCCAAGAAACATCTCCCCATTTACTGAATTCTGGCCATATTATAATATGATAATATAGTGATAGCCACAAACCATACCCTCCTTTGGAATTTTATGTCTAAGTGCAAAATTGCCAAGCAATTTACAAATATTTCAGCTTGTCATTTTCCTTCTCTTGGACTGGTTTACAAGCTGTCAGTCCAGATGGTCTGCTCTAAATCAACAGCAATAGCATGTGGTACTGGGAGCCTGGAATGATTTCTGACTGTTGACAATCTAAGAGAACTATATACTACTTCATTAAATCAGTGCAGATTATAACCTGCTGAAGAAATTACTTTTCAAAGTGATTTATATTGGACAGGATTCTGATAAGACACTTTCACCCTTTATGCTGCTTACTTATGCTTCCTGATTACCATATTCTATGTGACCAGGAAATAAAAAAAAACAAAGCCCAAAACAAAACCAGTATTAACTAACATTTTGCAACTCTACAGAGCTTGCTGGTGGACTTAAGTGCCAGATCTATCTAACTTGAAAACTTGATCTTCTACTTATGCTATAGACTACAATATCATAGATTGCAGCAGCTGTAAGATACAGGCAAGTTCTTTCTGCTCTGCTTCTGTCAGATGTTTGTGTGTACTGGTGGTGAACAAAAGGCTATTCTAACACATCATGTCCCTCAGGTCTGGGTCAGTTTTTGCCCCCAAAATATACAGAATTCTCTTGCTACAAGTTTTAGTTTGGGTTGTTATTTTTCTTTTTTGCTATAACTAGTTAGGGATTGAAGCAGAAATCTGTAAGAATATTCCTGAATAGCAGGATTATTTAAGTATCTAATTAACATTTAAGAATCCCTGTTCTAGAAGTTACACTAATAAGATTTCACATCTACTGGATGTGAACTCTAGTTCTCACTAGCTAAGGCATTTCAGCAGTTGTTAGACAAGCAGCCTTTTCAGCTGGGCTGGGGTAATCTTACCTTTGGTCTCCTTCAGTGATTGATTGCTACGAGCATTAGTTCACAGACAGCACTGTAGTAACTCTTTAGCTGATACAGAGTTCACACGTAAAGCTGTTGTAACAAACTATTATCTTTGGTTGTAGGTTGACAGCAGTTTGGATGTTTTCTTGCTAGCCTGATAATTCTCTTAGTTTCTGGATCCTTTGTCTGTGCATAGTTCCAGACCATAGACCTTAGCAAGACTGCCTTTCCACAGTTTTTCACTATTGCAATTAAAATACAGCTACTTACTAGTCTAACCTAAGAAAATGTTCTTGACTGATAGTATTTTATAGCTATTTTCAACAGTTTAAGTTAATTCTGTTTGAGAAGTTTGACATGTACCGTGTAACAATGAGGAATCCTCATTCTGATACATGCTACAGAAAAATTTCAATAGCTACTACAGGAAAAAACTTCTCAGGCACCACATCTGAATGATGAAATCTATCTACTTTTGCAGGATAAAAAGTTGAGACATGATATTCCTGCACATGAAATACTTTGAATTTCAGCCCAAATGACTCTATAACAAAGACAACTTTTCCTAACTACGGGGAATTGGGTGATAAATCAAAGACTTGATTTGCCAAGGTACTAAGGCCAGTGCACTACATATTAAGTGCTCTTAATTTAGTGAAACTTGGCAAAGGATCAGCACTTTTTTTCCCTCAGTTAAGAAGTTTTGCCCTAAGCAATTTGACAGCTTCTATCTTTGGGATCCCCTTGAAATCTTAAGTTTTCATTAGGAGAGTTATTCTGCTGCTATACTTACAAGTTTTATCCCTGGGTTATCTAGACCAAGTAAAATCACTTACATAACTTGTGCTTGTCATATCTGTAAGCTGAATTTCTGAGATAACAGCTTTACTCATTTCTTTCCAACTGTGAAGAATCTCTGCAGTCTGTAATTCTGGTAAGAGGTTTAGAATGGATGCCTTCTACAGAACCAATCCCTCCCCCACCTTCCCACAAACCCACCCCAATCCTATTTAAATAGAACCTAAGAAATGCAAATTGTTAAAATAAGCATTCAATAGTGACTACATTAGGTAGAGGGAAGACACCCACACCTGAAGACAATTAAGTGAGTAAAAGTTCATGTAACCACTCTCTAATAGCATGAAATCTCTGGGAGCCAATGAGCTAAAAGACTATCTTTATATTACAGCGCAAACAGAAGCAGTCTTCAGACATTACTGACTTGGACTACAGAAACACCCATGTATTTTTTCCCCTGTAAATTAGTATTTTGTCATTATCTGCGTACTTACAAGGTATCTGTCATGCCAGTGCAGTGCTTAATGCCTGTATGGGTTAGGAAAAGTTGTACCCTTCCTATTCTACAGTAAATGCAAAAGGACTGACAGGATTTATCCAGCATCATATCCCAAATCTGCAAAGACTGGTGATTGACCTTCTCAATAAAGAACAGTTGGCATGAGGCTGGCTTCCAGATCCTAAGTCTCCCATGAACTTTAATTAAAGGTAAAATAGCTGAGAAATAACAAAATATTCTTTCATAAAATTTCCTGGCTGAATCAGTTACGCCCAATGTGCACTTCACTTTAGACACATTTATCTCCGTAATGTTTAGTGTGCAAATTCCACATGATGAAACTCTCTGAGGTTGCTGTTCCCTAGGGACTTTACAGTTATACCACAGAACAGACACAACATAGGAAATCTTGTAGGAGTGGAAAGGCATGTATTAACCCAGATACTTCATAGCTACATCTGGTCTTGGGAATCTGGGATAGCAGGATACCCAAGCCCAATTTCCACAGCAGTACGGAACTCAGAGGGCCCATAATCAGGATGTCCTCCTGAAATGCCAAGGTAAAAAACAAACTGTTCTTCAGCTTCCTATGATAACAAGAAGGGTCTGGCAAAATTGAACCTTAAGACATCACCTAATGACTTAAGATCTCATTACTTAGCTATAGAAGGCAGCTGATAATGAAAGGGTAGCTCACCTGCTTTGAATGACAATGCAGTCCTGATAAAGTTGGTCATACATACAAATCTTTAAATCAATGTTGGGATTGGGCACCCAAACTGGCACATCAATAGAAACTCCAATGGCACTAAAGCACAGCTGTTAATAAACAAATCAAGAGTGTAATTATTTTTGTTAGTCGGAAATTCTTACTGATCTAGACAGAGTAAGAATTTCTGCTATAAATTACAGCTGAGTGAAATATTTTATTATTCATATTGCAGCAGGTTCTTTAATTAGGCAAAGCTATGAAAATAATTTGTAAAATAAACCCTAGATGTTATGGTGTCCCAGCAGAAAAAGATCTATACTTTGGTTTGGATTCTTTGACAGAGAACGTGAAGGAATAGCATGCTGCCTGTTATATTGAAAAGAAATATTTAAAGTGCATCTAGCTTAAGGGAATGTGCCATAATTCAGAAACTCAAGAGACTGCAGCTCATTTAGCCAGCAAAAAATACAGTAATGGCAGCACAGTGCTGTACTTCCTATAATGACCTTAGGTCTGACATCAGTGACCACACAGCTCAGGCTTGGATAAAATGATCCTGAAAGAGAGGGTACCCATAGGAGCCTGCAGTATGCACCTGCAATTCCTTTTGTAGACTACTCCATCTGTAGACTATGGGGAGAGCCAAGACTGGCCTACTGAGCTTCTTGGAGGTTTTTCTTTATTTTTTTGGCAAGCTTCTATGAACTGTTCCCAGGCAGAATTCAGCTTCCAATAAAGTGTGGAATCAAAATACGCTGAAGTGGTAACTAAAGTTGTCATCTCTTCCAGCTTTCACACATCAGTTTCACTACTGCATGCTAAATAATTCCAAGTCTGATATATCAGAAAGAAAATAAACTACATGGGCTGAGAATAGAGAATACTTTCGTATTTGTTTCCAGGACATTAGATGTTTTCCAGTATGATGTCTGACAAAATGGGAATATCAGGATTATTTGCACAGACATTTCAGAGAATCAACAGGCTTAATAACCATACTGCATCAGAAAGAAGAGCCATGATTTACAAAGTTACCTCCCACCAAACCAAATAATACATAATCGTATTGTACCTCAGTGTTAATTCTCATAATGTTATAAACCTATCTGTCCTCTATCTCCTCCTCTGAGCTCTTTTAATTCTTGGGAAAAGCAGAAGTAGGAGGATTTTAAGCTCTTTTTCTACAGTGTTTTGAAGCAAGTCTTGCACAAAATCACTCACTGGTTTGCAGTCTGAGTTGTCAAACATGATCACAAACTGTGCCCGCACATCTCCAGGGATAGCTGGAATAAATATAATCTGAAGTTTGACTGAGCTAAAGGGTCCAATTTCACCCTCAGTAACCTAAACAAGAAGTAACAAGTTTTTAATGAAAATCTGACCATATTACTGTAGTTGTCTATAAATTGTACTGAAATAAAGCAGCAGTATATACTCATATTATACAAACACTCTACTTCACCTAGTTTGTAACTAGATTGAATGCACTATGCAAGGGAAAAATCGGTATCAGTAGCTCCCTAGGAAGTTTATCGTGGGGAAAAGACTTGGCATGACACATGGTTTCACAACCAGGCATGGTCAGAATCTTACAGAGTCTTCTTTTACTGTAAGACTCTGTATGATAGCGTGGTTTACCAAAGTGTTTTCCATCATGTATTGGTGAACATGTAACTAAAACATGGAGAAGCTGTCTTGTGCTACCATTTAAAGATCTGCTCTACTGATTTCAGCATTAAGTCCACCTGCCTTTTTTATGTGTAGGTAGAAGCCATAAATGCTAGTATGAACTAGTACCTGGACTCTCATACCCAGGTATTTTTAATATGGCTCAAGTTTGATGTTTCCCAGATGTTCTTCCTGCCCCATCTTTTGCGTTGTCACTAGACTTCGTATAACCACAGAACGACACAGCAGAAAAATGAGTTTGACAAAAAAAAGTTAAATTATGAGAAATGCAAATGTATACACAATCTTTCAGCTCAAGTAAGTCTTTATACATCAAAAGAAAGGGCAAATATGTCATGTGATTTCATTTTAAGAATTAACTGTGATACAGTGAAGTACAGTGGACTTGAAATTGGTCACGTACTTAAGCATTTCCCACCAGAGCGAAAGTAATTTATTTGATGTAGGCTTAGACTAGTAAAAATCTTGTCTGTGTCTCAGGATTTTCATTACCTTTCCAAGCATAATTTCGACTGGTGTTTCTTCAGGAGAAAGTTCCACTAAATTATGTGCATTGTCTGTGCCTACATCTGATCTGGAATTTAGTACATCTTGGCCAAGTTGTTCTGGGGAAAAAAAAAAAAAAACAAACAACACAAACAAAACCCTACAAAATGCTGGATGTGTGCATCTGTTCACTAAACAAAAATATCAAACAGAGCAGAAGTACATTGATTTTGGTCAACATTGCAAATCCAATAATATATGCTAACAATGGGGAAATATAAATGTCTAGAAGGAAATTTCTGTTTGGCCATACAACTTTGCCCAGGTCCAGAAGTCTACCTGAGGAACCTGAGCCTTCCACTTCAGAATAACAGTAATGATGTTTCAGTAGGATACAGTATATATTGGAGATTGTTATATCAAAGAACGCAAATTCAGCTGAGAGTGTGAACTGGGCTTTAAGAACAATTTCAGTGGGACAAAGCAATGCAGCCAGGAGGACCTGCAAAGCAAGTGGAAGTGCTACTGCACTTCATTTTCAAAACAACTGCAATAATAAGTACCTTTTAATTAAACAGTCTCCGACCAGGGCTTCAAAGTGCCTTAAACTAATGCATCATGAGACAGATGAAGCTGACGCTGGACTGTATGGCAGTAATCAACTGGCAACCATATGCTTCACATTAAGCAGGAAAAAAGATGAGGATGTCGTGAGATATGTTAATGTGCCAAAGCAATGGAATTTTTAGTTGGGTGGTTTTTTTAAATTCTGAAAACATCTTTAAAGGTATGCGTTCTGTGGCGACAGCTACTGTGATTTATGGAATCACTCCATTTCACAATACAGATCCCAGATTTAAAAAGCAAAACCACCCACAACATTTTCATGGAACTTTTAGTTTCCTGCAATTGGAACGATCAATATCCAGAAGAAACATTAAAGAATACAGACAATAAAGAAATTAAGAAAGTCTTTCTTCTACAAGACTGGATTTTATTAAGCACATCGTAAACATTAGGAATGGAGATGGAAAATGTCTGAGGAGGTTCATCTTTCTGCTTCCTTGTTCCTAGAATTACAGACTATAAAAATAAACCTGTCATGTGGATTTCTATTCCGAGAAGTGGGTATTCAGTTGCTGAGACAAGAATGATAACAATTTTGCAGTTTCTGTAAGCTAGTTGGTTTCTGTATTCTTCTGAGACTGAATTGTTGATCGCTAATGAGAAGTGAGATTCTCTGCCGCTTTTGATATAATGGTGTCAGTACATTATTTTTAGTAATATTTTGTGAGACAGCATACAAAGAAATGTAACATTACTACTAGAATGATGAACTACTTAATTTACTGAGTAACTTTGCAAACTGAATTCCACAGTTCTTTACAGGAAACTCCACAAATGGATAATGCTTAGCCTGGGAAACTGTGCTGCCAATTTTCTAAAATAGTCATCTCACCTGTGGAACTACTGCTCAGGCTTGTCTCAGTCCTCTGCTGCTCCACCTGGGCTACACAGTAGGTCACTTCTTCACTATGGTCAGGACAAATTTGTTCCTTCTTTTCAACTACAGATGTCACAGGACTATTGCTGACTTTCTGTTCAGGGACACAGTCACTGAAATGTCGAGTAACCTATTAGAAAACACAGAAAAAACATTTTATACTGCAACTGGTCATCTAGCTTGTGCCAGCTGCAATTTTATTAAGCAGTTGCAAATCAGACTTGTGTTTTCTTGCAACTGTTCCACGTTATAAATGGAGAAACATGTTGCACTTTCTAAAAACTGCACATTCTACTAGACCTTTATCAATGAGCAGATTTAATTTTTGCTGGCTGCCCAAAACAGGTAGATAATATAACAGCAGCAATACAACATAGTGTTAGTTATTTTACAATTAACAGAACTAACACTGGCAGTTCAATGCCAAATCTAAGTCTCCTAGAACTAGACTTCTGTTTATTACACACCTACAAAAGACAGAATACAGAAGGAAAACCCAGACAGTGTTATTTCACAAATTCTTTATTTGAACCACACTTTTAACATAAGCATAGTACGAGAGTTGAAAACCATGGCAAACAGCTCAGCAGTTTCACTGTACATACTATTTAATGTAGTGCTTAAAAAAATGAGAGGTCAACCCTTCTCTTAAAACTTAAAACTGGGTTAGATTGTCAAGTAGATGATTTTGAAAACCACCTGAGCCAATTGCTCTTCAACAATCAAAGAAGTTAAAGGCTGCACTGATGGAACAAAGATGAAGCATCTGCATTGTGTTTACAAGAACATGTAGGCACTTCATAACAAAGATATGCAACCTAGTAGTGATATTGTCTCTGGTCAAGGACCTGTGAAATCTATTTATGGGTACTACCTATGCAACACTTGAGGAAAAAGGAACATCTATGATAATTACATTAATCAACACAGGAATTACAAAGCACAAGTTCCTACCACAATGAGTGGGTAGTGGTTGGGTTTGTTGTTTGGGTGCATTTTTTTTTGTTTGGTTGGTTTTTTAAATCTGAAGATTTCCCCACTTTAAGAATAAAATCCACAACTTACTTCGAAAAGGAGCAAGTAAATCTTCAGACTTAAGCTGTTCAGTCTTCTCAGAAATCTGCCCCACAGTGCTGACATGCAAAGACAGTTGTATGCATACTTTCTTTGTAAATGTTTCTCACTTAAAATTATCTGCTACATGGAGGAGTACAGCTGTCAGAATTCCTCAGTTTTCTGTCAACTTTGAAATTGGCATGCTGTAGGAGCAATCAGTATCAGGTCTAACACCACACATTTTGTCAGCTCTGCACCAAGTATCTGCACCAAGTGAGTTTTGGTATGTTTCTTCAACAGTCTCCACTTCATTCCCACCCAGGACATTCCACAGGACACAATATTACAATCACTTGCATTCATTCTACTATTGATTTCAGACATTTTTCTTCAATTCTTTTAACACTATTTATTATTATAGTTTTCAGGCAACAGCCCTCAATGTAATTCTTAGTTTGACTAAGAAGACTTCTACCCTTGTAACAACGGCTTGTCAGTAACTCTGACTGTCCTTCTTTGACAGGAAATTTAAACGAACAGCTCTGAATTTTTAAAGGAAGATCACAGGCTAGTGCTTCCAATTCTCATTACTTCATTGCTAGTTTTGCAACAGTTGGCATTTTTCTGAAGTCCAGGAGCTGGGATGTTAAATGACTCTGTCAGAATCTCCTCTTTTAACTAAAGTATTTCTTCCTAATTTTCATGGATGTGGAGAAAATAGGAATCATGACATAAATGACTAAAATGTTAAAAAACAATTATCATTGTTGGCTCCACCCCCCCAATAATTGTTTTTAAATTTGTCTTGTGATATTTGGGGGTCTAACAGATTATATTAAAATATGCCACCCCAAACATAAACAAAGTGCTAAAGGTTGGACCAGATGATCTTCCGAAGACCCTTCCAACCTGATCTGTTCTATGATTCTGTATGATTATCACACTCTGCAAAGCAAAACGTTTCTTTCAATTTAGGGAAATGCTTTTGAACCTACCATTCTTCCAGAAGACTTTGCTGTTGCTCTGCATGTACTACTGTCACCTGCTGACGTCTGAACTTTGAATCTTGTTCCCAAAGCTCCACTGTTTGTCAGATTGATGGTCCGTGAAATTGTCTCTCCCACCACATGGCTGCCAAAGTCAATGAGCTCTTTATCTAGTGCCAGCTGTGAGAAGATAAACCATTAATTACTGCTGTCCTAGATAGTCAGTAATGTCAACTGAATAAGCATCCACCTTTTCAAGAATAGGACTTTAAAGTTCTTATTTCATTTCAAAGATGGTATCAAATAATAACATGAATTGTGGGTATCCTTCTGCCTTTTTGTAGAAGCCAACAACTTTTTGTAGAAGCCAAGGTTAAATTCTGTTCATAGTAGCAGCTTGCGTGAGTCTTCAGGTAGTTACTCTGGAAGTAGGTTAATATTTACATACTAATTCAACATTGTTGCTCTTGGGTTACAGTAAAATGGTTTTAGTAGCATCAAGCTGAGAAGCAAGCAGCATTTAACATCATATAGTGACTATCTATCAGTTTATAACACATCCTTTCTTGTTTCTTTGAGCTACCATGGTTTACAACCAGTTTAAAAAGTAATACACTACTTCATATAGAATTTTTTCATGACTTTGTAACCGGGTGTAGGATAACGAAAGGCTTGTAATTCAAGTTAAAGCACCAAAAGACAAAGACAACTTGGTTGCTTGCTAGTATCCTGCTTACAGCAGAACTCCTCCCACTTTCAGGGCATAAAGAACGGGAGTTCCTGCATGTAAATACCACACAATGATGGTATGAATTCTCTAGGTGAAGAAAACTACTCCTCTGTTTAAAGCTTCATGTGCTGGCTTTCTACTGCATTGAGCATTCTCATCTTTGAGGTCTTTTAACTGAAAACCATCAAAGAGTCTGATACACATAGTCAGATTTAAGTACACAATATTGATGTGGTATCATTTTAGCTTCCTACAAGTTCTTAAAATTAAGCACATCCTTTAATACTTTGCTAGAGTGCTAATATAATAATTATAGGGCACTACCTTTCAGTTACTTCCCGCTTCTATTTTCTGTGTAACAGATTATTCTTGATTCACTTCCCTGCGTACAAAAGTTTCAATGTGCAGTCCAGTAAAGAATCATTACATACAATCTTATTCTTTTTACTGAAACATAATATTACAAACTCCAGGAAGACATTCATAGGTCTCAAGCATTTTAAAAATAATTTTTAAATTTTTATTAATAAGTATGCTCCCAGTATACCCCAAATTTTGCATTTGCCAGTCTTATTCCAATACTGGGTGTCTCCTTGAATAACCTTTTTCCTCTAGCACTGTATATTCTCATCTATAATTTCTTTTGGCCTGTAAAGCCAAGGCTGCTCTTAGTTGTGAAGGAAGTAATTTAAAAACAAAGTTGTTGCTTTTATCAAATACTTTCTTCACGTTAGCTCATAGGAAGTTAAGGTATCTAAAAAAAGTGCTGCCTGTAGTTTCACCTCTTAACAGTAAGAAAATTATGTTCTTAGCTTAAAATTCAGTATAGAATTCTCAAAAGATTTTGAGATGCTGAAAGAAAGGAGAGATTAGATGCTTTATATAAATGCCAATAAAGATAGAAAGATATTGTGATATTTTGATTTTTGTCCACATAGAAAATTAAAGTTAAGAATAAACTACTGCAGGTCTGGGATGGAATTTCCGAAAATTACAGGGAGAAAAACATAGCTCATTTCCGGCCACCATTTCTCTTCCCTCCAGTCACAATGTAACATTGTGTCATCAGTTTCTAAACTGAACTAGTTCAGTTATTTCCACTCTGAAGTTAAAGTTGCAGTTCATAGTTAAGTAAATCCATTAAGATAATTTTGTATAAATGTCAGTGTAGTCTGGGAAGCTAAGGAATGAATCATTTTCTGGAAAGAGACTCTCCATTGAAAAGGAAAAAAAGGAAAGAAATATAAATACCTCTTGCTAAATATTTTCAATAATGTTTATGCTCTCACACACTTCTATTACTGTTGTTATACTGACTCTGAACATACTTAAAAGTCACTTACAATGCATCTCTTGGCTGTACATTTCAATGGAACAGAAAAAGAACCTGTCTGTGCCATAAACATGACTTCTCCTTCCAGAGTTTCATTTATCTAGGAAACAAACAAACAAAAAACCAACCATGTAATTTGCAAAGATTTAGCCTGTGTAGTCTGATGAAAAATGCTTTCACTCATTCTTTGAGTAACATATGAAAATGTATCTACAGATTCTACATGTCCACTTTAAAAGAGTCTTTGGTAACTGCCTGGCTAACTTTAGCTAGGCAGTATTATAAATCATTTTGTTTGAAGCAAGTTTCAAAACATACTCCAAGAATACTTAGTGACATGCATTCTTCAAAAACATGCACTTAGAATATGCCTTATTACAATTTAACAGAGCTTGAACATGCACACAGTTGTCCAAGTACAACAGTACCTTTTCTAGAAATGTAGTTTGTTTCCTTACTAACAGTTAAGAAATTAAATTAATGATGTTTTAATCAGACTAGTGGGTTATACTAGGATTCTCATCATTGTGTAACTTAGCACTCAGGTGCACTTACCATCGGCTTAAATGTTACCACTACTTCACAAGACATTCCAGCAGACATTTTGCCAGGTGGGTCAAAACTATGGAGATAATAAACATAAAACTCCAAATTAAAGCTATGCATGAAACATCCAGCTCCTATTCTGGTAACAATGGAAGATTTTTTTTTTTCCCCACTTGGATTAATTACTTAGAAAAGTCAGAATGAGTGACAGATTAATGAAAAGCTACAGAACCCTGCTGCAATGGTAAAACTACAAAGGATGATTCTTTATTGAGGCTTTACTCAGAAAGTCTTAAAGTGCTTTTAAAAGACAAGAATTATTGCCTTCATGCTACACACAAAGAAGCTGAGGCTCAATAATATCATCAAGAACAGGGTGGACCAATCGCCTATTCTAACAACTAGGCAGAAGTCTTCTCCCATTATCCATTTTGAGTGTTGCTCTGTAACACCTCCCCTGCCCAAACAGTAAACAAAGAGGGAAAATAAAGAAGGTAGCTGCAAACGATTAGAGAACGTGCTGCTTGCTGCAAACTGTATCAAAATTATCTTGAATAGAAACAGCCACTCGTTTCAATGCCTCATTTCATGGTCTCTGTGATGCAAGTAAAATGCCCATCAGAAGACAAGAAATCTCACAGCTGCACTCTGAATGAAATTAAGGCACTACTGGAGACCTATTCTGCCGGACAGAAACAGAAAGGAAGCTAGACAAAATAGATAACTAAATGTTGTTAGCCATGGGAATACCTAAGCAAACTGGGCCATACTGAAATACAGAACATACACGCTAATCACAATTTTATCAAAACAAAATTAAAACCAAACAAAAGCAAGATGAAACATTTTCAAAAAGGGAAACACTATTCAGAATTCAGGAGCTTAAAATGTGAATAGGGAAATAAGCATCTGTATACTGACCTTCAGAACAGATCACTAGCAGTTTCTCCTGAGAAAGGCTTTAAGTAATAGCTCCTTTATTTCAAATGTTACCTTGATAAAATATTTATGATTTAGAGCATAGGCTGCCAAACACACAAACACACACAGAACCACTATGCTAAGAACACGCTCCCATTGCGTGGGGATGTAATAATGCTCATTTTAACCACTAAAACATAGCCTTTTACTAGCAAATATAGTGTCCATCACTGATAACAGTTCTCAAGCATTATGTCTATAACTATCTGTGCAAGTGATTTAGAGGACAGCTGATATCATGACAGCTTAGATGTACTGGGTATTTTCTAAATACTTGGTAAAACTATTTTTTAACAAACAATTTATGTATGGTTCTACTTGAGAAGAGATAAGCATTATCTGTAAGATCAGTGCCTACAAATCTGAACTGTGCTGTTCAAATTGTTAGTAATATGACAATGGATAATAAGATCGATAGATTATTTTTGCTATCTATCTATCTATCTGGCAAATGTATGGGTAACCAATTTGAAAAAAATGGAATTCATTCATCAGACATTGAAAAATCATTGACTCATTCTATTCACAATATTTGATGTTTAATTTGTATTTGGAGAGTACTTTGAAAGGTAATTATAACAAGGAAAGACTTAGGCCTTTCAGAAAGAGTTGTTTCATTTTTCGTCACAAATCAGAGGTGCTGATTTAAAATATGCAACTGTCCAACATATTAAGTGAGGAAAAAAAAAAAATCAGTCTTTGAGAGCAGGAAAAAACTTTTTGTCAGAAGATAGTAGCTTCAGGCTTTGTAATAGAAATTAAGCATGTATTATAAGTGGGTCAAAATTAAATCCACATACCATAATTTCAAAACAAGCAAAAAACTACATTCATATTCAGCCGAGCACCAGAGCAAGTTTAAAAGCTTAAGTGCTCTGCTGTATCATGGTCAATTATGCATCTCCATTAGTCTGTGACTAAAGTGCTAAACATCTTTACCAAGATCTTTTACAGCAGCTGGATTCAGATTTTATAGCTCTCAAGTGATTACATTCAGTCAAGAACTGCACTATGTTCACATTCCAATGTACTTTTATAGGGACTAAGTGGGCAAGGAATGGCTTAACTATGCACCATAATTTTTCTTATCAAGCTAGCTAGGAATTCCAAGTGCAATCTATCACTACGAAGTGGCAGTGGGTAGTGAGCTGTAAAAGGATCTCTGGAGTAGGAAATCAGTTACTGCGATAATACAACTTGTTTATTTCACTGGGGTATGATTAAACAGTCACAGAAATTGTTTCTTCAGGTCAGTCAGCCATAAGAGTCGAAACCTTAACTTTTTATGTTAGCCAAATGAATTTCCTCTGATGTCTGCTATTCGTCAATAAGCTTCACTTACACACAAACAAGAGCTTTAGCATTTTTTCACTTTTAGGCTAAACTACAATCAATTTTTTTGTTTGTTTCACAGAGTTCCAAGTAAATATATTATTTTCTTGACTTCATTTTTTAGATAAAAGGCAAGTTGTGTAAAGTAGTATTTCATATTTCTAAAGGCTTGGAATATCTCCAGAGAAAGCTAGTCTCTGAATTATTCTTAAAAAGAAACAATTTAGGAATACTTCTATTTGTTTATTTACAAACAGTCAAATAAAATTATCAATATAGTTAAACTGAGATTAACTTGCAATCTCTCCCAACTGGACAGAGTACTTCATTATATAACCTGTCATCAGGATTATATGAATGGATTGATGGAAGGACCACAGGATTTCAATTTAAGTGCTCTTTGCTCTGAGATTTGATTCCTTTATTTCATCAGCTTCTTCACATTTAAACTTCAGCAGTAATCTGGAAATCAGTGTGAATCATGCTATGAAGGATGGCAGCTGGTGAAAGAGGTTTCCCTAGGCTCAAAGGCCCTTATCGTGGCCTAAAAAGAAGCTTGGGTCCTCTTTTACTTCTTTGTACCTACAAAGAGATCATTTTCCCCTTTTTAAAAGGGTCTGACATTTTTGAAAAAAGCTGTCTACTTGTTCAGGGCTGGCAGTTACCACAGGTCTACCTTGCTTTCCACAGATTAGGGACTGGTCCCTTGCTATCACCACTACAGAAACCAATGACATGCAGCTCAGGCTCAGTAAGCCTCTTACTCCTCAGCTCTGAGGCACAGTTCCTTTCCACATCGACCAAGAATGGAATATAATAATTTAGATGTATTTACTTGTCCTAGTTTCAGCTGGGATAGAGTTAACTGTCTTCCTAGTAGCTGGTACGGTGCTATGTTTTGAGTTCAGTGTGAGAAGAATGTTGATAACACTGATGTTTTCAGTTGTTGCTAGTAGTGTTTAGACTAATGTCAAGGATTTTTCAGCTTCTCATGCCCAGCCAGTGAGAAAGCTGGAGGGGCACAAGAAGTTGGCACAGGACACAGCCAGGGCACCTGACCCAAACTGGCCAACAGGGTATTCCATACCATGGGACGTCCCACCTAGTATAGGAACTGGGAAGTGGGGGTGGGGAATCGCCGCTCGGGGACTAGCTGGGTGCCGGTCAGCGGGTGGTGAGCAATTGCACTGCGCATCATTTGTACATTCCAATCCTTTCATTATTGCTGTTGTCATTTTATTAGTGTTATTATCATTATTCGTTTCTTCTTTTCTGTTCTATTAAACTGTTCTTATCTCAACCCCTGGGTTTTGCTTCTTTTTCCCCATTTTCTCCCCCATCCCACTGGGTGGCGGGGGGAGTGAGTGAGCGGCTGCGTGGTGCTTAGTTGCTGGCTGGGGTTAAACCACGACATTACTGAAATCTATTTAATTTGCTACAGAATATGGTTACATCTCCTGTTGCAGTACTAAGGTAAAACAAGCAACTATTCTACAGTTAATTGTACTTACCGAATACTGATGAAGTCCTTGAGCCATTCACTGACTCCCACTAGTCTGCAGAAGTTAACACTGTAGGATGCATTTATCAAAACTATCTTCTTTTTGTAGATTTGACCAACATCAAAATCCTTGTAATACCAAACATACCAGGTGGTGTGAATTACAGGAAGTAGCATTTACACATGTAAGGACAAGACCAACTACTTTACCACAGCTGTGCTCACAGTCCCTACTGGGATCACAGGCCTGTGTTCAAAGTATTGTATAATCCCATAAAGCATTGCCTTGCTCCAAACAAACCCGTTTAAAACATACAGCCTATAAAGCCAGGAACTCATGCTTCACGGTTGGGGCAACATTATCTGGGTTTGTGCACAGCTAATGCACCAAGCTGCTCTGTCTTTTCCTCCAGTGAATGTCAAAGACCTCATGTCGCATTCACGGTCTAATAGAGTTGTTAACAATTTAAGACTGCGTGTGGCAAAGACAATATAGATTTTTTGAACACAGAGCTAGGTGCCACTGTCTTCCAATGGAGGTCTGCTGTTTCAGTGCAAGGGACAGGCTCCCAGCTCCTAATAAAACCAGAACACCATGAAAGCTGTATACCTGGGCACATTCATTAACACACAGACAAGAAGAGTCCTGCAGGCTAACTGGCAGCAAGTTTCTCTGACACAGTTAGAAGACTTGTCTGATGCGCCACACTAGCAACCTTTTCAAGTACAGAGGAGAACTAGGCGTATTGTTATGCTTTCTCACAGTACACCTGTTAATTAGAATACAGAGATAAACTGCAGCTCCATTTCCTCGTGACCAGTACAATATGATGGTCACTTGCAAACTGAAATCTTAACTGGACTGTAGGCATGACTTCTTTAAGGACATTATTTTCTAGCAATAATGTATATACAAACAATACATAAGTAACAGTTAAGCTGCCTTCTAAAAGACATGGAACACAGTCTAACAAGACGTTTCATCATTTGCTCACCTTTCTGACAGTATTTAAATTCCCCTAAGTAAAGGAAGTATTTTATAATTTAGACTTAAGTAGTAAAATTAAGTAGTTTATTTAAGCTGACTATAACTTACCTAAGAGACTGCTAGAAAAAAAGGTGAATACAGTTTTAGGTTTGACTAGAGCTATTAAAAACAAGAATTTTTTTTTTCTTCCCAGTGCAACAGAATTTTGATCAAGACATTGGTATATACATACAGTAGATACATACATCTTCTTTATAGATCCTATGCAGAATGGCCACTAACCTTGAAATGAATGCAACTTGGTTTACTATAGAAAGTACATCCCTTACGTTCATGACCAGACCCTATTTGCTTCTGAAAAATTCCAGTTTGGAGCTCCTCCTTTTTTTTCTCAAAAATCTCTTCTGTCACTACCCTTGTAGCCAGCTGGTTTGGACCCATTTCTTCTTTGGATATCTAATAAGGAACATCAGTAAAAACCACCATGACTGTAAGTAAGTGTGATCACAGAATCCATAGCTCAAAGTAAAAAAGTCTGCAAATGGAATCTTTTAGTATTTGGCCAGCCTTTGTCTGTTTCTCTCCAGATCAAACTCAGCCTCCCAACTTCTACATGAAGAATTTAATTTATTTTCAGCTGTCTGTTGTGTAGCTTATCATCATCCCACAGTATGACATAGTGGTTTTAATGGGAGTATTAGCTCTTCTGCACTTAAAGAGTTTTTTCCCCTCAACTTCTTAAACAAATACCCATTCAGAAAAAAAGCAGCTAACTGCACTGGAACATTTCAGTTATGGCCCAGTGCTTCTTTCATGCAAGTCTATGAATATGTACTGACATTATTTCTTTTTGATTGATTATAAAGTCTGCTCTTAAAGGTCTTCTACATCTCAAAAAAGCAGAATATGCAAGTATACCTTGGAATAACATTTAAGATCTTAACTACACAATTCCACTCTATAAGACTGTATTATTTACTTCTGTTTAGAGTATAGAATACTACTACTTTGCTAGAAGATATGCTTTTCTTTGCCTAGTATGGTACGAAAAAAGTTGTCTCCACATAAAGGAAACTGTGTTGCCGACTCAACAGAAAGTCATGTTTAGTTTTTTTTAAACAAGTGTACATGATGTGATGTATGTCTTCACATATCTCTGAACTAGAATTGAAGTATTGTTTTCTCTTTAAAAGAACAAACACTACAAGAACAGGGTCAAACAGCAATTACTCTGATGATATTCTCACATCTGAGTCTCTACATCTACGTAATAAAGTCTGCATTTTAAATGCAAAATAGATAATTACTGTTTTTAAGCAAGGTTCCTAAAACAGCACTTGCCAGTGTCATTACTTCAGATATATATAATAACTAGAAAGGCAAATGAAACTTTTCTAATCCATTAAGATACTTTTATGGATACTGTCAAAATTTTGTGAAGGCTAATTTCACAATGGGTCAATTACAAAAGAATCTCATCCACTTTTTTTTTTCTTTTCTATTTCTAATAATAGGTATCACAACATTTACCTTGTGCAAGTCACATTCCTGACTCCAAAGTCCTGGGAACTCTGGTTCTACTAGGGTGTCGTCTCTCCCTTTCTCATCTTCACCACTTTCACAGAGCACATCATGGGGTATTTTTTCAGAAATCTCTCCTACAGAAGCAGTTCTCACATCAGCTGAGGAACAAGCTGTCCGAGACCACCACGACTTTTGTGAAAGAACATAAGTTTTGAAGATACAGTTAAAAATTACTAGAGGACAGTTACTTCAACAGTTAACAGTTTCGGAGATCTTTTAACACAAAAATGACAGGTCTATAAAGCTCAGAGGCCAAAGATGACAACTTAGGTCGATCCATTCTTAAGACACTGAATACTGACAAAATCTTATGTTAAAAGCATCTATATGACGTTAACTGTATACTATAGGAGGCTAGAAACTAGTCCTCAGGCATGAGAATACTGACTGTAGTTTCTGAACGTTTTGTGTATCACGTCATAACCAAGGACTTTGTTGTTTTGTTGTAGTATGACTATTTCTACCAAACACCTCTCCCCCACCCCTTTTCTTTTAAATACCTAAAGATTGCACGAAGCCACTAGTTTCATCAGGGAGTTCAATTCACTCCATCTCCATTTTCCAGGCCAGTACTCCCTGGAATACTGCACAGATAAAAAAAAACATCCAAGAAGCTGGAGAGAACCACTGTCTCCTTTCTAATACAGTGGAAACATTTCTCCTGTGCTGACAAACTGATCTGAATCTTTACTCAGGGATGAAGGTAATTAAACAGGAAGTGAGGGTACTTTGCGTGGTTTTTGATGCCCGTTGCAATTCATGTGTTTCAAAATTCACCTCTTCTTACAAATGCCCTTAAACCCCTGCCCTCTCCCACCTAACAGGACAATGTCTTTATTCATACAAGCACCAACACTCAAGAAAAAGGAGACTAAGTCATTAAGAGATCTAATGGAGAACTTACTCCCCACTCGTTCTGTACTGTCTGCTGTTTGGTTGTAGCCTGTGCTATTCACAGACCAAAGAATTCACTGCCCTGCACCTTTGACAAAAAATAAAGACAGTTAATTCTTAGGCCTTTGTTCACCTGTGATATTGCTCCAGCTGAATGTTTCCAGGTCTTCTCAATATATTGCCATGTTTTCATTCTCCACCGTAAAGAATCGTCAAGTTTACCACCACCCTTAATTGCCTTAGTACAGGACTGACTTTTTTTCTGCTTGTAAAGAGAAGCTTTTTCTTGCAAAATTTGAGATACAATCTCAATTTTTCTTGATTTTTGCAGTTCTCTAGAAGCTCTGTAATACAATGTTGTAAGAAATATTAAACCAACTGTTGTTTGCTAATAATATTAACTACAGTCCAGTTTCTTCTGAGCCTTTAAGCTAAACCATAAGTCTTTAAGTTGGGTGCAGTGGTAATTTGTGTCAAGACACCAGGCGATTCAGAGGCTATTTATACATTTTTGCGGACTAAATATACTCAATTACAGTGTTTTAGAAGTTGAGGAGTTGACAAAGCATACCAGTCATTGCTACTGAAAAGAAAGTTTTAAAATAATTTTCCTAACCTATAGTTAGCTATTTAAAGAAAACTGCCTATCTGAAATCCAATGGATTTAATAAAAGGGAGGAAGAATGGTTAAAGGTAAGGATGCAAGTACTGAACTTGGAAGATATGAACTCAAAGCTACTACAAATTCTATGACACACTGTGGGTAATGTGACAAAAGTGACAGTAGATAATTTAATCTCAGTTTTAATACCAGCAATTTAATACACAATTTTCTGCAACAAATATTACCCACACTAATGATGGCTTTTAATACAGACTTTCACCTCTTCAACTAATCCATATAAATAATTACTGATTCTAAATAAGAGCAAAGAAAATATCACCTCTCATTTAAATACAGGCTACTGCCTACTGAAGCACTTTAAGTAGCTTTAAGCTTAAGCCACTTTAAGCACATCGCCTCATGATGCCCCATTGCAGGAGATAAATGGCATTGTATTTACAACACATTTTTGGAAAATCATGGTACAAAGAAGTTAATCATGGTTACAACGACACAGCAATGCTATACCTAGTGCTATATGCCCCAGGTATAAAGCCATCCTTTGCTCCTATGATCAGTTCTTGTCTTTATGAATCTTTTTATAGGTGATATATAAATCAATGACATAATGGCTTTAATGACTGAAGAGCTATGTTCTTTTGCAGATAATTCAGAAGTATATATTCACCCTGAAATATACTCAGAGAAAACAGAATATCCCTTCACAGAAAAGGAGAAAGGCAGCCCTGGGAGAAATAACTAAGCAGTTCTTCAGCAGATTAGCAGGATGGTAGCTGAAATTAGAAAAGAACTGCTGTGAGGAACATGACATAACTAACGTTAAGACTAACAAACTGTGATCTCCCTTGGCCTGCAAAGGGAAACAGGGAAAGGGAGAAAGCAAGCAAGGTGAAAAGGATTAAAAACTTAAATAGATTTGGATATTTCCAGCAGACCTCTATGAACTAATATGATTATTTTATTAACACGATTTTCAGAACATATTTAGGGATAGCAGAAGTGCTGTTATGCAGCTGTCAAGACTGAAGCTTTATTTAATCAAAACTTAAGACTTACTGAACCTTTACTTTTTAAATCTCTAACATTTGCTACAGGTTACTGCCCTTGTAGCAGAGCCAGCATGCAGAAACACATACCTCAGCCACCCTGTTTGATATCTTAGCTCAAATTCATCTTCATATGTGGTTAAAAACAATAATTAAGCTTTGGACTGGAGCAGATGAGATGCAGGCACATACCTATCAACTTTGCTACAAAGGCAGAGGAGTAACTTCAATCAAAAAAAAGTACCTTGCTTCTGACCTTACTGCAGTGCAATGTTCCAGAGATTGTCTCTAAAAGCCTAAGAAAGCTATTCAATCTTTATAGGGAAAGTGTTCGGGAGATGCAGAAGTACAGTTACTTCAGGCATCCAGTTTAGGTTCACTGAATTTCCCTCCTGGAGTAGTTCATCTTCTTTGCACTACTCATAGAACATGGGATCCTAACTTTGGCTCTCTGAATAATACAGCTAAGCTAGAAGTTCAAGGCACTTTAAACAGACTATACAAATATCACAAATACAGAGTATAAGAATGAGTTCACTCCCTTGAGACAGCATCATAGATGTTATGTTTTCGGAATCTGATTCAGAGCTCCAATATATTCCTGCATGAGCACCAGTAAGCAGCTGAGGGTTTAACAAAGATATGAATACTTACTGTTTCTGTTTTTCATGCTCTAGCAGTCGTTTATGGAGAAAAATTTCCTTGGCAACATTGCCTCCTTCTGCTAGGATAGCTTCCCTCATTTTCATCTCCTGCTTCTTTGCCTCAAAGGCCATTGCTTTGTTCCAAACCTGGAGAGTTTGGAGTTTTTCCTATGAAGCCATACAAACCAGTTACATATTTGATTCACATATTAAAGAATATAAAACAGAGAATCTAGTGTTGGTCCCCTTATCTAAGTATAAATTTGTGGTAGATTTCTCTGAAGCAGAACTTATTGTTTTTAATATACAGAGTAGTCATGGTGTGCTGAGATGCAGAAACTCTGAAAAGGTCAGGGCTACTTCTTTACCCTTCTAGCCTTCCCTTGAAATGCTACTCAATGAAGCAATGTGAAAAGATACAGTTCTAACCAAATCGGTATTAAATTAAGATAATTCCTTCAGATTCTACAGAACATAAGTAGAAGAGCGAAGTAGCGTAGCTCAGAAAATTCTTAATTTACATTACTTAAATTCTTAGGTAACTGTTTTTCTTCCATGTTTTCTCCATATGAAGTATTTCTGCATTGGGATCCAAATAACTGGAAATGCTTCTGGCTGAGTTTTCAGAGAACTTACTTGTAGTATGCATTATTTTCAAGAGGGTTACCCTACCAGAACAACTAACTTGTTGACAGAATAAACTCCATAAGTAGATGTGTCAAAATCTGCCCATGCAAATCTAACACCATTACTCCTATAGTTAAATTCTCCCCGGTTTCAAGAGATTTGGTCAGTGGTCTGACAGCATCACACAACAATTCTGCAATGAAAGCTGAAATTACTTGCATTAAAACCTAGCAGTCTAACAAGTTAATTTCTTCATTCCCCATCTAAGCCACAGCAGCAGTACCCTATTGGAAGTTATGCTGTTTTTCAGGGAAAGCACAGCTTGTATCCTTCTCTCCATATGCTCCTGATTTTTCGCTTCTTCCTTTGCATTTTTTTCATGAATTCTGTAAGCAAAGTAAAATCTTTCAGGCTCATATCCTGGAAAGCTTTTAGTATTAGAATGTTTAACCTGACAAGTAGTAATTGTCAATGTCACCAAACATTCTTCCTGTAAGCCTCTGTGTTTACTATGATACTGGGTGTGGGTAAAGTGGAACAGTTGGAAGACTCTTCTATATATGGTACCACTCAAGTTACAAGTGCCAACAGGCTTTCAACTAGTTTGTTCAACAACTTTTTTTTTTCAATTTTGAATATGAAGAATGTGTTCCACATTATGACATATGTTTAGTTGCTAAAATAAAGTAAGAATTCAGGTGTTGCTCATATAACCAATATCTAAACAATTACGTAGTGAACTTTATATGAGCCAACCACTTGTACCCACACTAAAAATAAACCCTAGAAACTCTAAAAGCTAGAAATATGTGGGCATGAATCAAGCCTGAGACTATTCCAGCTAATATAATAATAAACTAGAAAAAAATCAGTAAGATCAATATATTTGATACATTACTCAGAGGAAAGAAAAAAAAAATCTATTTGGTTGTTTGTTTTTCTTAATTATTATAAGTTTGCACATGCCATCTAATGAAAAATAAACACAGAAACAGTACAATTATTTCAATCATTTTTTCATCAAAGTCCTAATATACAAGTAAAAGTAAGTAAATGTTCACAGTTTCTTTAGTAGCAATATAAATCAACACTACAGTAATTATATAAATATAAACCTATGAAGAGAACATTTAATTTACCATCAACCAGAAAAGAACAGGAGCACAAAGAAATGGCCTACCAACCAATTTTACCAGACAGCAAGCAAGCTTTTTTACCACATTTCAGAGGGAATATAGAATGGCAGAATGCAAGTTTCAAACCTGGAATTTAGTTATACTACTTCAGCTAATGACACACACATATGTAATAAAATGTTTCAAATCATTATTAGTGCCTACAAGTAATCAGACCCCTCTGCATCTCATCAAAAAGACAGTCCCTTCAGCTACAGGGAACCTGAAGACCACACTAGGACAGTAAATGGATTTTGCTCTTTCCAAGTCCTTCTGTGCCATGTAAGATTTGAATGCTTCACAGCACTGGTACTGTGGCAGAAAATTTCCAAGGTAACAGAAGACATGCCTAGCAGAAAAATGATTATTTTTCAAAGACTAAAGGGTAAAGTATTGTACACCAGAGAATATACAATGATAGAAAAAGAGTGAACAATAACCTTGCTATGCTTTTTCTCAGGAAGCAGACTGCTTTTTCATGGTTCCTTTTGGCATCTTCCAGTATTTTTTTATGCCTTTCTTCATATTCTTTCCGGGATTCCTCCTCTTTTCTACAAAACACAGGCAAACCAACAGTTGCAGCAGGACTAAGGAAATCTTGCTTCCAACACAATGACATCTAAGGGTGGGGCTGGGGAGTTTACTAATATGTGCTGAAATGAGGACATTAGTCTCCGCCCGCCACCCTCCCCTCCACCCCAGTCTCTTGTTTTCACAAAACCTATCGACAAATTGATAAACTAGCATCTGCTTTCTCCCCAAGAAATCTTGATGAACTTGATCGTAAGTTCAGAAGGTCCTGGTGGCCAACAACAATGCAGACACATGCAGTTAGTCTCATCTAATAAACTCCATTTCCTTAGACAAAAAGCATTCACAGTTTTTGTCTTTAGCAAGTTTATTTTCAGAGATCAGAAACCTTTACCTGAGTAACTGCAAGACTTTGGGCAATTCCTTTAATTCCATTTCATCATAAAATATTCCTGAAGCAACAAAACCCAGCTAAGAAACACAATACCACTAGTATTTGAATTAGCTAATCTTCTCAACACCTGAAACAGTGAATTGGCTAAAAATAATATGCAGAAAGGAAGCAGAGTCTGACTTATAGGCGCTTACTTTTCTCTAGACCGACGATTTTCTTCCGCTTGCAGTGCTGCTATTTTTTCCTTCCAAATCCGCACTTCTGCTCGTTCTTGGTATTGCATCTCTAGCTCCTCCTGATCCTTTTTAAGTTGTTCAAGGAGGATTTCATATTTTCCCTGCTCAGTTTCTATCTGCCACATCTCAAGCCTTTAAAAGCAAAGTATGAGCTGTTTTCACTGAAATACTGACATTCTTTCACTTACTTAAGGCTATTGAGTAGGTAAGGCTCTAAGGTGAAAATTAAAATCTAGCCATGCTTTGTTTTATTTTTTTAAATTATATTGTAAATCATATCCTGTTACTGACATAGGTATTGTACCTTTCAGACTTAAGGCTCATATCTAGTAGCGTATCTCATTTTAAAGACATTAAAAATACCGGTTTTAAAAAGAAAGTTAAAAAAATAAAGCTCAAGCCTCTGTTTCTCAAATTCTTGTTTGCCCAGAAGAAAAGACGAAAACCAAGAAAAATTAGAAAAACAGCTTTTTCTTCAACAGTAAATAACATCACGGAGACACCATAGCTTTTATTCTTCTGTGCTTTGCTGAAAGAATTTAGATATGATAGAGATACATATAAACAGATTAATATAGTGATTGCTAATCACACAATAAATGAGTCAAGCACTTCAAAGCTCTTATACAACACTGCAGCAGAACATACGCTATTCTGGTTAACCACTTGGTTAATCACATCTACAAACTCATGCTTGTGTTCTTCCTTTGATGTAGGGGCATTAGTAGTTGTACCTCTGTTGCCAAAATGTAAGCACACTCGCCTGTTGCCTTCTGCAAAAGACAGTTTTATTCTGTCTTATATAAATAAATAATTTAGTACGTGTGAACAGTTACAAGCAGCAATATTAGCTTAGCATAAAAATACACAGTACCCCTACAATGTCTCCATCATCCTCAATTTCAATCTTTTCCTTCATGCCCTATTAAAAACACTAAGAGGCATAAATTAGAAGTATTTATGCTCATTCAGAGATCAGTATCACAGACAGGTTTACTTTAGTTCAGCTTATTTTCCATTTACAGTGAGACCTGTTTAGGTGCACAACTTATACCACAGCAACCAATTTCCTAAGCAATGAACTGTTCAGGCTAAAAGTCGCTCTCAAGAGCCTTTGCCTTGCAATCAGCCTCACATGACCGCAAATGTAGTTCAGTATTTACAAGCAACTTCTGTAGTGATTGACTTTTGAATCTATTAAACAGCATATGAAGAACTTAATAAAGATTGACTCCCATCACACTGTTTTCTCATTCCCTCACTTACATGTTTTCTTTTAGTGTCAAACCAATTTTCAACTCAAAATCCTTCTCCTTCTCCAGTTCAGTGCACAGTCGTCTGTGCATTGCCTGAAGGCGGGACAAGGCTGCGCTGTTAACATTAAAAAGAAATGATCAGGAAGAAATTGGAACTAATAAAGATTTAAAAAAAAAATCCTCCCCCCCAAGATCAGCAACAATAAAAAATAGCTTTGAGGCTGAGATTTATGTATTAGAAATCCACTGATTTATGCAGTCTCTTATTTAGCCTTCTAAGTCTCCATTCTTCATTCAAAGGTATAGGTTTCTTTCAACTATTATACATTGGTTGAAATTTACAGAGGAGTATTTATTTCAAAAGCACGGACCAGCGGCTTAATGCGACTATTCATTTCTCAAGCTGATAAAAGCAGTAATTATTAACAAAAATAAGTTTAGGCAAACCTAGAGAACCTAGACTGATTTTGCTTTTAAAAAGGCATTACAATATTCCATGTACTTTGCCTAGAACGGCAGGGTTGCCACACAGTTGTTGATTATCCTTGGTCTTCTCCACCCAGGAAAACTAGCAGACAGCACACTACAGAATCAACAGACAGTGCACTGGCAATATTCAACATAAACTCCCTTCCTCAAAATGAAAATTGGAAATGATCTTCTACCTGCAGTTACTATTCTAACTTCAAAATTTTTGTATTGGGCATCAGTAATGCTAATGGTAGCTAGTATTTTCTTTATTGCTAAGACATGATACCTTCAAGCTTTATAAGCCGGAAATTTATCAAGTCTTTTTACTCCACTACTCACTTGCTAAATATAAGATTGTGAGCATTGCTATTTTTCTGCATATCTAGACCTCAAAATTTGACCCATCATAAGCATAAGAACTTCTACAATGCTTTTCTGTCTTTGTTGATTTCTGTTACTAGAACTGTCTCTTTGAGATCCTGAACAGGGAGTACTAGCACCCATCACAGGAGTCTCATTAGCATTCAACTCATCATTTTTTGTTAAAGCAGCTATTCCAGTTTGGCAGCTAACCTACCTTTATCATTCTATCATTCATCGATATACTAACTTGAAGATTAACACAGGTCATAAAATGCAGCTGTGAAGTTTGTTCACAATACACTGGTTCCTGGTACACAAGCCACCCACTTCTTTCTATTTAAACCAAATGTGAAGAGTACAGTAAATTGCCTCCCACTTTATAGCAAAAGTGTTTCAGAACAGCTCCTGTATGCAGAACTACTCCCGAAAGGCATTTGTACATTTCACAACATAAAACAAAAAAAGAAGTGGCATATATATCCATAAATCCCGATTGTAATAGTTACCAGAAGCAAAACCATGACCTCTAAAACTGCCATAGCACATTGGTGTTGGTTCATCATACTGAATAGAAGTGATGGAGACCCTGATAAACATAATTGACAGTAATGGGCTAGGCTGATTTAATAACATGTTGTTGTTATATTTTAAAATATATGCCTCTTTCCTATCCATTCCTAAGTTTCCACCTCTTTCTGCACTGGTTTACCTAACAGAGTATTACCTCTAGACCAGAAAGCACAGAGATCAATGATTCCCAAGCCAATGCACCATTATCCTTCACTTCAAAAGGAGGAATTATTGCTAAAAACGTCAGCCAGAAAGTGACTGCAAGATTAGCGTTCACTAGCATGGGAATGAACGCATTGTTCTGTTCTCTAGCTGAAAGTGCAATACCCTTGTATCAGAATAGCCTTCCAAGCTAATGCAGTTACATCTTAACCTGAGAATGGCAATGGGTTTCATCACTGATCTATTGACATCTTTAATATACATGCTCAAAAATTCTATCAACTTCTCAACAATAGGAAGAGATGAAAGCAGGAAAGTTTATCTCATTAATTACACACAGATAAACATAATGGATGCCTGTAATCTTTGGTACCCAGAAACACTCTCTACCTACACATTGCCAGCCTCCTCCTCTTTCTCTATTTCAATGTCTACACAATCCAGCTGCTTTGCTAGCATCTTGATCCGCAGTTGACAGGTACTCAGCTTGTCTCTGCAAGAAACAAACAGATTATTTATAGTTTATAAGTTCTTTACTCTTTCCGAAGAAACTCTTCCTTCTGGGAGCAAGATTCACAGCTAGGATTTCCTTCCTTCTCCCAACTCCCCACCACCATCCCACTTTTTCTTTTAAGATCTTACTATGAGGTTCTTCGGAAGCCCTTATTAATTTCAAACATTTTCTCCAAAAATCCAGAAAAATGTAACAAGAATTTATTTTGACTTCATCCATAGTTCAGATATATAAAAAATGACAACAGCATAAATGACATCTTTTTATATTAGCCTTCTTCAGCTATATTTGCTTGTAAAGAATATCTCTGTGACCTTAACATAGCAAAACACTCATAGCAGGTGCTTTTCTTAAAGTATGTAACTTCACCGATTCTAATCTACCATTTCTATTATAGTTAGGAAAATGTTTACAACAAATTTTCCACTTGATGTTTCCAACTGACTGTTGAACCAGCAGGATTGTGTAGACATCACTGAAAGGAATTAGGATCTAATTCTCCCAGACCAAACACCTCTTCTTTAACATTGATTATTGTATTTCATTTTTTCAAGTATGTAATTACCTTTACAAGGGTTTGGTCATATATTGGATATGTTATATTAAACAAGTGTTTACATCAAGTAACTTTAATGAAAAAATTCTATGAACTATGAATATTTATAACAGATACAGTATCACAGTATTTGATGGTGATTTATGCTGATTGAATATGTTCGCTTAAACACTAACCTTACTTTTTGGACCACAAGTTCCTTTTCTTTGGCTATGTCATTGAGCTCTTTTAGGTTCCTCTGTAAGGTTAATACGCAAACTCTATCTGTATACTTCACAGCCTGAACATTATTAACATCACCCAAATAGTGTTCCAAGCTTTCCCTTTGAATTGAAACACACGATTAACAATGAAAACATAATAAGGAATTGAAAAGTTATGTGAACTTTGTACATCATGCACTTATACATTTGTGGGTTAATTGTTTTCCGTTTTATTGTAGCCGCACTGTTACAAATATGACCAGTATAAATAAGGAAAAAAAAATGAACATAATCTGTACAAGAAGTTTACATACGTGCATTTAAGCCAAGACTTTTAGACTTGGATATCTGATGTTGAATATTTATACCCACATTTAATGCATTAATTGTATATCTTGGTTTTCAAATGCCTGTGGCTCCTCTTGATTATACCTAGGCTTTGCAAATTCTAGTTTTCCCAAACAATAGTTTAAAACTTCAAAGGGAACATTCTAAACTACTTTAAAACATATTATATACAGCTGATAAGTTGGTGGAGTAAGCTAATCTCTCTTATCATTTTGGTCTGCTTAAACATATAGCAAGAAGAGGTCTGAAGGTTTGGGTGGTTGGGGTTTTTTTAAATCATTTTGGTGTATTTTGAATTTCTCTGTTGATAATGGTAACACTGTTAACATTTACTGGTAGTAGGCATATGTCCTATGCAGCTTCCCACATACATATACTAATAAACATTATTTGAGCTTTTCATCATGCCTTATAACCCTATGCCAGGTCATTCCAGGGCGGAGACTAACAGTCTTGTCAAAGGTAAGCCAAACCGTGCATTGATCTTTGTGAACAGAGCAGCAACTACTTAAGGGCACATTCAAACCACTAAATTCCTTTTCATGTATGACCTCTGTTACATGTAAATTTATTTCTTCAGGAGAATAAATCCGCTGTACCACCTACTTGTAAAATCAGTGTAGTACTAATCTATCATCATACCAATTCTGTGCTAATTGACTTTACACAGCGGTACAAAGCTCTGTATATATTAAAAAACTTACAATCCAACACTGATATTCTTCAGCAGACAAACTTATCTTTTTCCAACAGCTCCTGAAGTTCTACAAGTACAGAGGGATATGAACACAACACTACATATTAACACGAAGAGCTGGCTGGGTTTTAGAAGAAACGTAAATTGGTTAGTGTAACGCTCCTTTGAGGAGAGCAATTAGCTCACATCAGTGTGGTGCAATCGTTGTGTTCTATGTACATACCTACAATTACTTCAGATTAAAAAGTGCCCAGAGCCTGTCTTTATCTTACTCAGCATATTGTTTTAACAGTAGTAACCAATTTATTTTTTGTGGAAAGGTCTATATTGCCTACGACTAATTTGACAAAAAGGTGCATAGTTGAATTGACCAAACCTTCTCTTGAAAAGGTAAGGTAACACTACAAAGGAAATTACTATTAGAACTGGTAATAAGTTATTTACATGCTAGAATCATATTTGTCTCCAACTCCTTCAGAAGTGTCCTTGTTTCCCATCTTGCCACCACCAGCCAACTCTTCTTCAAGCTTGTATTCTAATAGATATTAAAACAGCAACTTAAGAAAGAGACTTTGAACTTTAAAATGCAAAGCCCTAGTATACTTGCTGTCAAGTCAAAACATAGAGAATCAGAGATGACATTTTATAGCATTACTGCAGCGTATATAAAAAAAATTCATACAGCAAAACACACAGAACTACTATCGTACACCTGCAAACCAAACCAGGAGAGTGCTCTCTGCCTTCATTATGGAAGCCTCACCAACAATCCAATGTATGTGGAAAAAAACCCAAACAAGAATGGGGAAGGGGGTAGGCTAATGTATTGACAGGTTTTGGCCAACAGTCTAATACGTTTATCTTGCATTACCTTATCCTACTGCACTGTTGAGATACAAAATTTTTTAAAGTATTTATGTATCAAGAAAATGACAATGAAAGAATAGCCTAAGAACTCTTTTTAACATAAAGATCAGTATTCAGCGCTACACCATACATGTTAATCTGTAAAATAGTAGATACGTTGCCTCACGTACTATACCGAAATCTACCTCTGGACACAATTAGAGAAACTGGCTGCCTATTAAGAGGTATCTGGTGCCAGTTTAGATGTCTTAGGGTATCCAGTATCTTCATAGAGTTGAATCTGTGGAAGACCTATACCATTCTGGAGCCAGATGAGAGAGTCCAGAGCGCTTCAAGGGGCATTAGATGCCAAAGTATGCGCAACCGAATCAACTCCATACAGTCAAATATTAGATTTTTACCATCAATAACTCTGAATCAAAATGCCTGACAGAGGTAAAAAGTAGAGAATTTACTGCTACAGAAACAATGGGTTGGATTTGGATTAGTTACAGCTGTGTAGCGTAATGTTACAGAACACCTACTGGAATCATTGCATCTACGTGGAATGTCATCCAACCTTACAGCTGTACTGTTCTCATCTACGACGTTAGAAGACACCTTAATGTTAGTTTTTTTGTGAGTTACCAAAACAATTCATCATTTTCACCTTCCCAGTGTTCCTCCACATTAGAGCACTGTCCAGCTTTGTCTTCTTTTTCTTCCTCTTCCAGAAACGGTAAAAGAGATGTTTGCTCTTCTTCCTTACTATAACTGATCTCATTATCTTCCATACCGATAGTTCTTTCAAAACAACCAGGCTAAGAAAGAGAAGAGCGCATGGTTTACATATATAATCTTCAACAACTTGCAATAGTTGACTATTGTGAATAGTTGAACTTGCAAATGGTGACTATATCTTGAGATGAATTAATAGCATTCAGTAAATACTCAATGCATGTGAAATGATTGGATACAATCACAGACCTTTGTACTAATCACACATTTTGAGTATCAACTTCGATAAATCTCTCATAGAAAAGAAAGGA
Organism: Aquila chrysaetos chrysaetos; assembly: GCF_900496995.4. Taxonomy (NCBI): domain Eukaryota; kingdom Metazoa; phylum Chordata; class Aves; order Accipitriformes; family Accipitridae; genus Aquila; species Aquila chrysaetos. The sequence goes on along the minus strand of NC_044009.1, from coordinate 2,527,764 downwards.
CACTGCCATTTTTAATTTTTTTTTTTTTTAATAACAATCAGTTCAATAATAAAACAAACTTTCTGAATGTATTTTATCCACTTAGGCAACCACTTTACTCGGAACGATTAGGGAACAACTCCAACAAACACTACTTGTTCTTGTGTGTTATGCAGTTCTCCAATGTTAAGTAAACTGTTCTCAAATGTTGATACAATTTATTAGAATACAGTAAATTGTATCTGTCATCTAGAATGAGTTATTACCACATGGTTGGGCATTTCATCAATATCTGACTCAGAGACTTGTACATGTGATTAATTTTAATGAATGTGGTGGCTCGGCTTTGGGTTCATTTATGTAAATCCTTTCGCATAACTCTAAAACATAAACTAGAAGAGAATAGCTATTTTCTCTAGTTAAGGAACAGAGAAAATACACCATGGAATTTGAAATATGGAACAGACCAACTAAATGATAAGAACCACCTTCACACCAAGACAGAATTCCTACACGGGGCTATGGTTGATTTAAGGAAGTTAGTGGCACTAAAAAGCAACACAAACATAAATGAGCTGCCAATGCACCAGTAGTAACCCAAATACTTTTTGCTAAGGCACTGCACTGTCAGGTAGTACAACTCCCAGTGCAACAGAGCTTTGCTAAATTAGGCCAAAATCTACAGTACGGTAGAAGGCCCAAAGGCCTTCCCTAAGGAAGACGCAAGCCAGGCAGCGAAAGCCACATCGCTTCCGCGTCCCAGACCACCACATGGCACCTGAACCTCGCCTCGTCAAAACACCATCTCGACCTCGGATTCCCGCCACATCCCACCAACACCACACTCAACTCCACGCTACGGGACACCACCCTGCAAACTGCCAGAAGCCCGCCCCGGGGCCGGCAACACCTCCCTCACCGGAACGTCTCTCTGCTAGCAGCCGCTCACGGGTCAGCCCGCCGAGCGAGCCGGGACCGGGACCGGGACCAGCCCGACGGCCCACAGCGGTGCCCCCCGCGCGGGGCCGAGAAGACGAGACGCCATCACGGGGACCACAACGCCTGCCTCCCTCCCGCGGAGGAGGACAGGACAGGACAGGGCCGGGCAGGGCTGGGGGACCGTTCCCGGGACCCCCACCCACCGTCCGGCCGCGAAGAAGCGCTCCACAGGCCGCGGAAAAACGCTCCACAAGCAGCGGCCCACCCCGCCACCACACCGCTCCCTGTCTCCGCGCCTGCACCCGGCGGCCGTTAGATCCGCTGCCACGGCAACGGAGCAAACCACCGCGAAGGGCGCGGCAGGGGCGCCGGAGAGAGCCCGCCTCCTGTCCGGGTTCCCCGCAGCCGCTGAAGCAGGGCGGAGGTGCTTGGCGGTTCCCTGTGCTCCCCCCCCCCCCCCCCTCCGCCCGGCGGGGTGGTGCGTGCCGGGGCGGTCGGCGGGAGCGGCCCGCCCGCAGGCCGTGGCCTACATTGGGAAATGGCGAATCAATGTAGGGTGAGCGAATTCCTGGTTCTAAATTCTCGCTTCTAAATTTGCACCCTTGTAAGCACGCAGAATTACAAGATGTAGGGCGGATATTCATGGGTTTATTCAAGCCAATGAATTACAAAGATTTGAACCAGCTGAGCGGTTGATCAGGGTTTTGTTTTTTTTTTTTCCCCCTCACTTGACGATTATTTTATTTTTAGTAGTGTAGGTTAAAATATGAACTACTATGAAACACAACGTTTTTCCGGCTTTGATTGGCAAGGCTTTTTAATACATTTTTGTGAGCTTTTGACGCGCTCTCTAATATATAAGAGGATGACTGATTCTTCAAAAATACGGCGGCATTAACGCTTCCATCGCACTAATGTGAATAATTGCAGAGGCGGGAGTACTCGTGACCCCTGTTTAGCCTATCTTGGCCATCTAGTTGGGGTGATTGCAGGTAACTGAAATCAGAGAAATTGTCAGTGAACTTTCAGCTTAGTATTTGTTCTACATACATTTATAAATTTTAGCAAGTTGGTGGCACTATGATTGAAAAAAATCTTTTTGGTGAATTCACGTGACCTTCTGCAATGCAGAAAACATATGGATTTGAGGTTGGAGCACGCACATTTTAGAGTACTGAAGATTGCCAAGTTTCAATCCAGAATGAAGCTGTCTTAAATGTCTTCTCAGAAATAAGCCTGTACTATTCTGACAATAGGATGTCACCATTAGTTACTAATTAAAGGTTATTACAGCAAAAATAATGTGTACTGATCACGCCGCCCATTTATAATGCCACACTCTGAATGCTTCCTCTAGCTTCAGCAGCAACTGCAGGTTTTGAGGTTCCTTGTAACACTTCAATAATCATTACAAGTATGCACAAAATCACTAAATGAACAAGTATTTAGATGATATTTCAGTAATTTACATAGTAAAGCCAAATATTTATGAAAGGTGTTTCAGTTGGACTATGCTGTTCTTCAGAGGAATCTTCTGAACCTGCGTGTTTGCTACCATGCGTTCAGTTACCAGGTTTTAGCTCTTAACTGATAATTAACTAGGTTTCCTTTCTACTCTCTTCCATGTATTACCTTGACAAAGTTAAGGAACAGTGCAGTTCGATTCACAGAAAAGCAGATTCTTGTCCCCTTATTCTTGGCACTAGGCCTAAATGACATGCTAGAGAAATTCAGCTATTCAAAGCAATTCAGTTATTAAAATACTGGGACATCATTCTTTAAGCGGAGCTCTATACCAAAATACACACTGATCTGTATATAGAGACGGAAGGCATTCTCGGATTTATTTAATTGAAAATGTTCCTCGATTGTAAGCAATATTTCTGTAATTTTTTTATAGTTGCTATAAGAAGTAAGGTCTAGTTTTTTGATACCATGCATATAAGCACATGCTGCTAATCTAAGTATTTATTTCCACTGGCACCCACAGTATACCGTATATATTACTCACAGTGACCAATTCATTGTCCTACACTTATGCTGTAGGTCCTCATTCTTTAGAAATATATGGACATTCTTAGCTCTATAGATGGTGCAATCTGGATTTTATGGCATCTATTCATATTACATAAAACAAATTACATACAGACATTTGCAGGATTAAAGCTACAAGATGTAGGCTAAAAATATGCAGTGATTAACTGTATAGCTCTCTCTGCAGATCTAGAATAGATATAACTGTTGTTAACACTTAACCTGCCAGTTCTCACACTTCTATCGTCAGGATGTAAAAGATCCAAGCATGTTTTTTTCCCTCAACAAAACACTTGTAAGAATACCTGGCAATATCACTGATTTTCAGTTTCCTGTGATATTTTTATCGGGGTATTTATTCAGTCCCAGTTTACAACTGTTTGGGTGACATTCACAACAACATCAACACAAAATGATAACTGTAGTTTTAGCAATAAATAAACATGAGTTTAACCTCTAAGTTTCCTAAAAACCTAACCAGCACTTGAGTCAAAAAAGAATAGCTGATTTGTAACTTTGGTGTAAACCATAATGGATTACAACCACTGTTGCAGCCAGAGACATAGCATTCGGAGATGATTAGAAACTGAACCGTTGTTCCGTAGGAAATGTTGACGTAGTATTCACTCTGAACTGGAAAAAAGTTCAAATTGCTAATCCAATTTAATACAGAAATACCAGGTGTTTTGTTATTAAAGTTTTACAGCAGCCCCCTTCCAATCAGCACCAGTCATTTCAGAGTGGACACTACCAGTTACATCTAACTGCATGATTTCCTGGCCACTGGTCATGACTTTGTGTCAGGTGAATAATTTGTCACTAGGGAAAGGCAATCTGAATTTTTATCTCCCATATAGATGCGAGAAGAGAGAAGAACCCGCAGTTCCTCTGAGGATGGTAAATTATGGCTCCCCAGACAAGTTCTTATCTCCCAGTCCACAACTTACATCTATCAACTTAAAGTCAGTGAATCTATTCCAGCTTTAAGCTCCAGGAGATGTACAAAAAGGCATTGGTTGATGCTACTCTTCTAAATTTTGTAGGTACTGACCACCAGTGATACATCTCTGAGAAACTGGTAATGGAGCAAGCATGTATAAATTAAAACCCTGCTGTTTTCTTACTGTGAAGTTAAATTTAGCGGCATTTCAGTGAAGTTACTTTAGTTCCACTTCATGACGGTTTGAAACTTAGTGGAACTGGACAGTTCAGTTTGCTATATGGCTACATACTGTGCTTCTACAGGCAGTTGGTATTTCTTTTCTGAACGTTTCCAAGGTGACAGTAGCTCATATATGGAGCTTTCTAGCTTTTAGGCAGGAAGACATGCCAATAACGGAATCTTGATTTTTGCGGTGCAGTTCATATCAGATTACATAAAACAACTTCGCTGCCCCTATTCTATGATATGGATCAACGTTGGACTGTAAACAATGGCAAAACATTGATAAGCATCATTACCAATGAGTCATCCTTACAGATGTAGTAAGAAAGAATGAGAGGGGCATTCGCTATCAGAGCACTCCACAGAGCAAGGACCAGGGATGAGATCAGCTGGGAGGGCACCACTGAGAGCAACACATCTGGAGTAAAATAATCATCTCCAGTCCTGGAACTAGCCCTGCCTCAGGGGCAAAATGGTGAGTTTCATCCCAAATCTGTTGCACAGAGAAAAGAAAAAGAGGGCAAAGTGTCTGGCCGCACTGCGCTTTCTGAATATCAAAAAAATCTATGCAGACTGAGGGAGGAACTGGATGTTCTACAGAACATTTGGAAACAGATAAAACTAGATTTCTCAGCCAGTGCTTTGTGAAAGGTGAAAGGAAAATTAATGTTGTGGTTATACTGATATTTATTCAATACAGACACATTTGTGTTGGGGCCACGGGACATTCATACAGTGCCAGTATGATATTCCCAAATCTCATTTATAAAAATAGGTATATGTTTGTAATTTACGTATCTAGAGACATTTGGTGACATTGCCACAACAGTCTTTCACGAGCTGTTTGTGTGGAATCGTGGGAGAGTGAAACCAATTATCCGTGTGGTATATTTTTTGCCTCTAAAAATTAAATGTGACAATATGACATCTTTACTTTGCTGGCAGTAAAACCACCTGTCCTATTTAGAAAATGCTCTGTTAAGAATATCAGGTAATGCAGTGCAACTGTAAAATAAGTTTAAATATTGTCCTTTTGATATGCTCTCAAAATCCTGAGGTAATAAAGGACTATGAAAACTTGTTATTTGGCCCAAATCACTGAGCATGTTTCTCCTCAATCCCATCAAATTATGCCCTCCAATAAATTATTTTACAGTAGCAGTTACAAAAGTATGGATGACTATGATCAGGAAAAAGTCACACCTGTTACATGTTCCAGAAGAAAAGTACTTGACAGATTTCGAAATGGGGGTTTCTGGTTTTAGTTATAGTAAAATATTACTTCAAAGTTGTGACCTTTGCTTCCTACTTGAGAAAGGGTAAATACTTCAAAAATTAGTAATTGTTAATATAATAACTAATAATATTGTCCAGATATGGGCAGAGCCCATCAACTTTTGACAGACTGACACGGTCAGATAATACGGGAATACTGACCTAGGTATCATGTCGGTCACTGTTACATTGCTTTGCCAGATCTACTCTAGCTTTATGTGTACAACAGCAAAGATGAAAGTTTGTTCCAAACTGTGTAACTCTGGCCTGACAACCTGGTCATGTTGGAACATGGTTTGATCCCATGCAGTCTCTGACGATCGATCTGAGCTCCATATGCAAGGTCAGATCATAGGATGGGTATTTTCATAAAAGCTAGTGCCTGCAGCCATACGGATTGAGGAGAGGTAGTAATTTAGTAGAGTGACAAAAAGGCTTAAGAAACATTTAGTATCATGGGCCATCTTTTTAAGAATACTTGACAGTTCCAAGCCAGTAGCTAAAGGAAAGCTTTAATTCTTTTCAAGAGGATTAGATGAGAAAGATTTGGGCAGCTTATTTATTTTGTTTTGTTTTGATGTTTTAATAGCAATTTCAATTGTTTTTTAATCTACCTCTTGAGCAATTTTAATCTGTTATTGACTGTAAAGAGTTTGGGATATTCTGCTAGAATTGTAGGAAATTAAATATATTGTTGATCATTATTATTTTATCCCCTCTATTCCCTTTGGCTAATAGGAATTATGAATTTTGAGGGGTGTGTGTGTACATATATATATATGTGTATATATATGTAAGAGCCTGTTTTGCTTAAATATGTATTTATATGCAGAAACCACTAAAGCCAAGGCTGAATGACCTAGCATTTGTCCTTCTTCTATATAATATAGAGGATATAATTAAGGCCCATATACATCAAATGTAATTTATTTATCTGAGAGAAGTTACACATTTATTTTAGGATTTTGTGGGAATGGATCTTAGAACATCTCTTTTTTCTGAAGTACAGACACAAAGTGGTAGCTAAATCAGTCCTGTGAAAATAACATGAGATTTTGTTAAACCCAGGCACTATTAGGGTCGTGATGGAAAACTCCCTATATATATTTCCTTCATCCATTATGCCATTATTAATCCAAATCTACAGTATAAAACCTTGATCATTCAAGATGATTTCAGCAGTTGGATAAATATGCCTATGCAATGCCCAGTGAAAGGAATGGGACAGCTAATTTTTTCCAGGGATAATCAGAACCCTGATAATATACCTTGATTACCAGTTTTTTTCAGAAAAATTATTAAAAACCTGAAGCTAAACATATTCCCATCACAATTGCATTGAAGATTTTGTGGGCAGTCACCTTACTGTTTTTAGCTGCTGAAAAAGGAGCATAGAGAAGTAAGAAAGAGAACTAGCTTAATGAATTTAGAGAAAATATGTAGGTGATACTCTTCCTCTTTTTCTTTTTTGCAGTATTAGAACCACTGACAGCAAAGAACTTTTTCGTGGGATCAAAGTGAGTAAGTTCTGAAAGTGTAGTTGTTGTAGAAATACAATTCTTTCGGTCATGATTCTTTTAGAGGATTGCCATTGTATTTTTACTTGTTTTAATGGTCAAATTTGTAGCAACGTCTATCCCTTTAGAGCATATGTTGCCATGATGTACTTACACCAACACACAAATACACACGCTCACGCACACTTACATATGTGTTATACGTCTATAAAATACACATGTACACACACTCATTCTAAATGTACAAATTGCCTCAGCTGATTTTTGCTATTTTTACAGATGTATGCTGAAGACATAGAAAACTGTTCTTTTTCACTAGTCAATTAGAGGACAGCTCTCTAGCCAGAGAATAACAATACCAAGGAATTCTCAGAGTAGGTACATAGCTCGTTGGAACACCATCCTTAAGAGTAGGAAAAATATGAAAAAAATGTCAACTGAAAATATCCTGAGAGGTGTAAATCTGTTCTGTTATCCAGAGAGACAAAATCATTCAGTCCTCTGTGTCATCCTGTAAATTCCATTAAAAATCTTCTGGTTTCCCTCCTCCAAAAAACCACTTTTCATGCAACAATCCAACTACTTGAGCTTAAATGTAGGTCTTTTCCTCCTTAGTGTGCATTAGCTGCAGGCATGACCATTGCAATGTGCAGAGGAAGGAAAAGATCAGAAAGAAAGTACCCCCCCCATCATCCTTACACGTTTATGACATATGATCTTATATGTGTGTGTCTGTACATTTGTGTATGTATTGTGTACATCTGTACATCTCTTCTCCTCCTGGATCCCACGGGGCTGTTAGTCCCGTCACCCACCGCCCCTTAGTTGCCATTTGAAATATTGGTATTAGATAGTAATACAAAATTAAGCATACGTAAAGATAAATCGAACACTTTACCCCAGGTGCATCCTTTCATTTGATTAAGGTGTCTGCACATTCATTTTTGCTTTACGATATAATTTCTTTAAAATGTCTCCTTCACAGTGTTTCCTTTGTGGGTTGGTTTTAAAATTGTCATTCTAGATTGAACAGCACCAAAAAGCAGAGGAGGCGGAGGAGGAGAGAAGAAAAGAGCGAATATGGAGGAGAAAATCGAGTTTGACCTGCAAGTCAAGATGAAACCGAACTCCCGAAAAGCCTTCTGGCCGGGTTCCCTACTGACCCTCCTGCGGTGAGTCCCGTTCCTTTAGAGCGAGCAGAGGTCCCCGAGAGTTTGCAAGGCACAAAAGGTGGAAACGTGCACGGCGTTATTGAGCGCTAACGTTGTCAGCCCCCGAGCAACCCTGGGATGGAGGATTGCAAACGCAGTTTCACAGCTCCGGGCTCGCCGAAGTAACCTGAAGCGTTTCACTTTAGAGAAGCCCCTTAGGAAGCTGAGAGCGACGAGGCAGAAGTTTGTAAAACCTTGGCTCTGCCTCTTTCGGGTTCGTCCCGCCAGCCTGGGACAGCTTTTAAACAGCGAGGAGGTGGCACTCCCCCCCCTATTCCTATTCCCTCTTCCCTTGGAAAGCTGCTCGAAGACGGGCTGCAGCTGCGCTCGCCCCGGACTTGTGCAGCCGGGATTTGCGCGGGGAGGAACGGAACGGAACGGGGGGGCGGGGGGAGGTGGCAGCGTGTTCCCAGCACCCAGCGGCACTCCGTTCCTGCCGTTCGCATGCCTTTTGCCGTGCCGAGCAAACCTCCTCTACGGCTGGATCGCCTCTGCCCTTAGCTCGGGCTGCAGCTCCCTCCTCCTCCTCCTCCTCCTCCTCCTCCTCCCTGGGATGATTTGCACAGGACGGGTCTAGTATCTCCGGAGCGCTTCTACTTTGCTCCCACCCGCGCTCGGTGGGACTAAGCTATCGTTTAATGGGAGGTTATTTTCGGCAACCAGCCTTGCACCCGGGCGGACCGGCCGGAGGAAGAGCCGGGCGCTTCTGAAAGCGGCAGAGGAGGTTTGCCAAAGCAGGGCAGCGGAGCCGGGGGGGGGGGGCTTGAACCGGCGGAGCCCAGCCGAGGGGCCACCCCGCCGAGGAGGAGAGCGAGCTGCCCGGCTACCTGCTCCGTATTTCTGGCTGCCTGCATGGCTCCCGGGCACTGTAGAGATTGTGGGGGCTGTTGCTGCTGCTGAGCAACAATACATTGCTTTAAACTCAGCCTCAACTTAGCCCGGCAAGCAAGGATGGCAACGCTACTGGAGCTTTGGAGCTGCCAAGAGAGCCAGGGAACCTGGGTTTTGTGTGCCACTGTCTAATGTATGGGAGTAAAATGGAATTTCTTACCTGGGTTTTTCCTGCCTTGGTTCTACTGTGCACCCAACAGCACAGGTGTATCAGGTAAGAGGACGCCTTATCGTTCTTTCTTAGGCTGGCCTTAGACAGCCGTTCTTTCGGTGTGGCTGGGGTGAAAAATGCCAGGTCTGCCTGTAGCTCCCACTCCCACTTTTGCCCAGGGATGCTCTCCTTTTACGGGCTACCACTGCTTTGAGTGAGTGTTCAGTAGAAAAAGGGGTCCTGACTGAAGAGTTTCCTCAATGTGCCCCATCCTTTTTTTTCTTCTTTTTCTAGCAGAGGATGCACTTCAGCCAGTTGAGCAGCAGTTTCTTGGGTTAATCAAGGGGTGTGTTTTTAACAGGATGCCTGTGGAAGCCTTTTCCCAAGGGCACTTACTCTAAATTGGGGGCAAACACTTTCTGTAATGGCACTGCACATCCCAGCGCAGCCTCATCCCCTTAAACAGCTCTGTAGGGGGCCTGCTTGAACATGAAACTCTTCCATAAAACCCAGCACAACCAGTGGGGTACTAACTGAACATCTTTGCTTAGGGCCTCCATAGGTACAATTAAAAATCCCAAAATACAGGCACTCCTTTCTAATGGGTTCATTAAGTGTTCTGAACTTGAGATAAGAGGAAGAGACTGGCAGAGATCTTAGAAAAAACATTTGAAGAACGCCAACCATTTCTTAAAATAAGAAATTGTAAAGATATATGTTTGCAATTCTCAGTCACATTTATTCTGAAGGTGTTAGCTAGGCAACCAGCTATGTTCTCTATATATTCTCTACAGATCTGGAGGCTGCATGTGGAGAAAGCTTGCCATGATTATGCAATGAAAATAGAAGGGGGAGTAAAAAAGAACTTGCCGCATGTAAAAACATGCCTACATCATCCACAGCAGAGATGGCTGTGGTATTAAAGGGGTCTTCCTGCTTCTACTTTATAGACATTATTAATAGCTTCAGAGGAGTATAAGAAGCAAAGTGATAATTGTAGTAAGACATAACATTGCCGTTACAGTTTTTGGAATTAATTAGTGCAATCTGATTTTTTCACTGGGAAGGAAAAGGATCTTGCATTACAGGAAGTGTCAAGTCAACTGCTCTTATTCAGGACTGACATAATGATTTATCTTATGACCTTGAATCTGTTATCCAGGGTCAGATCCTGACACCCTCATGCTCTGAAGCAATCCAGTATTACAGTGAAGGCAGAGAAAATACTGCTTATGACCTAAGGGCATCAAGATCTTGCCCATAATTTCAATGATCCTGTTTCTCTATCTGCTCTTGGGCTAGCATTAAGCATTTTAGTTGAAAAGTGGTGTTTGAGTATAAAAGAAAAAAAAAAAAGAATTATAAGGAAGAGTCAGCCTTCTCAGCCTCTGTCTTCAAGGTCTGTTTCTAGGCACAGCAACTGCCAAGATATGTGCAACCTATAATTTGTTGGATAAATTATTTTATATTTGGATTAATTACCTAGTTACTTGACTTTCTTCCTCCAGTTACACAATAGTGATGAGCTGTTTGTTAGAAATATATATATACGCATGGCAGAGAGTTAGGCAAGGCAAATTCTGGCTTGTGAAATTCCAACTGTTCAGTTTGTAGTAGTTTTCCAAATATGCCAAAGTGTAAGACATTCAATGGTCAAAGAAAGCTGCTCTGTTTAGTACAACTGTTTTCTGAAGATGCAGGATTTAGCATGGCTATGGCAGAACATGGTTTAATCTTATAAAAAGTGAGTAACCTTGCTTACACGTGTACTTTCGATGAGTTAAAGAGAACGAAAACAGAATTTTGTCCTTGCATCAGTAAAATTACTCACACATAGATGACCTATGAAATAATTCCCCTTGTAAGGGCCCAAGAAGCACATTAACTTCCTTATTCTTCTGCCTTGAAGTTCTGTAATATGATATTACATATAATTATTTTTGGTAAGAGATGCTTTTATGAAGAGCACTATTTTATTAATACTGTGGTTTTATAACAATGGGCAAAACTGCCAATAGCTACATTTTATTGCTCTGATTTTGTTTTCTGAATGTAACGTGATCCATGGTTATGATGAGAGAGGCCACCCAACACCACTAAGTTCTCTGCTTGGGAGTTCTATGGACTGTATATTGACAGGTGTAAGCAAAAACATATTCAAAAAAGAAAGAACATTTCAGCGAGTTCTGAACTCAGTGGTATGACATAAGACTTCCCAAAGGCAAAACTACCTATTAAAATAGTGTTAAGGTTTGGCAGAGGAGGGAAGTGGGGAATACATGTAGCCTGCTTCCTCACAGCATTTTTGAATATCCTTTCAGGGTGCTTTAGAGGGCTGTATTTGAAGCAATTTCTCTGTCATGTGTGCTATTTGACTGAAGTGAATGAGCCAAATTCAACCTAAGTCAGCACATCCTACTTACGCCAGTGCTGTTTTCAGGTAAACACTTTTAAAAAGTAGTATTTTGTGGTCTGCTTGAGGCAGTGATTAGTGGCAAGAAATTTGGCATTCATATGATTGACAGCTCTTTGGGGCAAAGACTGTAGCTTCCATTATTTTATGAGTTTGATATGCTGTGGATGCTGCAATAATAAATGTGTCATAGCGAATGAGATCATCTGCTGAAAGACACTTAGTGAAATATTTCTTCATTTGCGCGGGGAAAGAGTATATTGATAGGAGTTTTGGGGTGTATGTCCGTACTTCTAATTCTTTACTGGAAGAGATTTTAATTCTCTAATTAAAAATAGGTGTATCTTTTATATTTAAGATTCTACTATGTTAAATTACTTTTATATATTTGCATAGAATTGTCCTTCTGTTGTGTGTCTCCCCCAGCCTTTTACTGCTATTCATAGAAACAGAGCAGCTTTAACACGTGAATATAAGCAAAGAATGGTCCATTTTCTGCAGCTTAAAACTCACAGAGAGGAAATAAGGGCTTTTATGTTCAAAAGGTTGCCATGAATTAAGCCTAATGCTTTTTCAATTACATTTCAAAATACGAAACATATTTACAGTGAGCTTCACTTAGAGTCAGGAATGGCAGATGGGAAGGATACACATACTGCTCTGGATAATCCTGGACTTTGACAGAGGCCAGATTGTTCACTGACCTTGCAGGATATTCCTTGTCTTTTTCCAAAGGAAAAGTTTTCTTGAGTGGCAGTGACATCTGGGACATTTGCCCCCAAAAGATTATCTCAAAGAAAATGAAATGTACTCCATCCCAGTCCTCAGTATCAGTCAAACCAGTATTTCCATCTACCATCTTAAAAGATTGATATAACAACTATGTCACAGTCCTAAAAAGAATCAGGTTAGCAGATTTAAAGAAGAAACAGGAGATGCAAAAAGTGATTTTCCACATGTTACTGCTATACATGTTTGTCAAAAGGTTAGCGCACTCTCCCTCCAAGTGTGATTTAAAATCAGTATCTCATTGGCCACTGACTTAAAGATGCTGCTGAGCTTTTTGCACTGCTGCGCCAAAATAGTATTGCTAATGTTACCTCTTGTTCAGCTGCTGTAGTGCACTCATTCACACAGAACATATAGATTGCCTCTTTCCTTGGTGTAATTTAAATACTTGCCAGATTTTTTCTAGTAATAGTGATAAATTTCTAGCAACTGTTTTCAAGCAGTGTTCTGGAAGAGTGAAGACAGGCTAATACCTCACTTGCCTGACAAGACGCGCCATACAAGTTGATTGATGCTTCTCCTCAAGATCACTCCACATTAGCAGAATGCAATGGTCCTGCAGCAGCTCAGAGAAAGATGTCAGCTTGGATAGAAAGGATTTGGGGATATATGTACTTTTTATTCTAGAACTGATAGTACCTAGCTCTGAAAGAGATGTATTTCTTTGTCATTTGAGATTAATTGCTTGTAGTTGCTTTCCCTAACCTGTGTCAGGGACAGTTTTGTTAGGCAAAGAAGAACTTCATAGTTTTGCCAGGTTTATCAATGGTGATTTCCTCTCCCCTTTGTCTAGTGTGCAAGACAACTAACTATTCTTTTCGTATTTTAAACAGCAGCAATTTGTTTTCTACTGCTAATGAGTTCTGTTGAAGTTCTCACAATGCTTGAACTCCAGATATGGACAGATGCAAATATATTCTCCAGAATATCTGCTTGAAATGAGATGTGTACAGAGTCAGAGTGTGGATGGAAAACTATCTTCTTCAGCTTTAGATTTGGGAACGACTTCCAGAGTGATATTAGCACACATGACTATGTTGCTGTTCAGTCAGCTAGGCACCCCACTCTGGCCTGGTGCAAAGTAAAGATAAGCTTTTTGATGAGCTGTTATGCCCTGTGTATTTTACAAATCAATAGCTTAATTTTGCGAAGTCCTTTTCTTACTAAAACAAGCTTTACAGCAGCTTACGTCAAGAAGTGAACTTGCTGAATCAACTAATAGTAGTTTCCTTTCTTTTCATCTTTACTGCTTACACTATGAAAAGTTAATCCTTTCCAATGTGTCTTTTCTATGCTGGTCTTCCTTTTTCAGGTACAATAAATGAATAATATTTTAGGCCATATATAATCCCAACTACTTATCAAGGATGAATGAGATTCTCCAACTGTCCTTCATGTTAACTTAAGCACTGGATCTCGTGTGCAGAAGTCTAGAGGAATGGCTCAAAGGAGTTATCACAAACTGGCCTGTAAATTTCCATGAAAATAAAGGTCTGCTTTCCAAAGTCATCATTTTTGACTGAGGACTGCTATACTATCTGTTAATATTCACACTTTTGTCTTCATCAGATAAAAAAGAAATGAAAGTATTACAGGTAGAATACTGTTCTTGAGTTTGTTGTTTCACCTCTCCCTTAATATTCTTGAGGGATAAAAAAAGAGTGGAACAGGAGATTTCTACTATGCTGGAGTACCTGGATGACTTTAGACCTAAAGAGCACAGATCAGACTGACACAAGCAGAGCTTGGACTCGTTTACACCGTGCTGAATCATACACCCAAGCGTACGGCCCCTGCTACATTAGTTCTTATGTCTGCATTATTTCCCTTGCTCCATCAGCCTCCATGTCAGTCTAACAAAATGTAATTTGAAGAACACGGCTGTTTAAAGTTATCAGTGGGTAGTTTAAAGGTATAGGTTCACAGAATGGCTGAGGTTGGAAAGGACCTCTGGAGGTCATCTGGTCCAACCCCCTGCTCAAGCAGGGCCACCCAGAGCCAGTTGCCCAAGACCATGTTCAGACGGCATTTAAATATCACCAAGGAGGGAGACCACAACCTCTCTCAGCAATCTGTCCCGGAGCTCGGTCACCCTCCAGTAAACAAGTGTTTGCTGATGTTCAGGCAGAACCTCCTGTGTTTCAGTTTGTGCCCGTTGCCTCTGGTCCTGTCGTTGGGCACCACTGCAAAGAGCCTGGCTCTCCCTTCTTTACACCCTCCCTTCCTGTATTGATATACATTGATAAGATCCTCCCTGAGCCTTCTCTTCTCCAGGCTAAACAGTCCCAGCTCTCTCAGCTTTTCCTCATATGAGAGATGCTCTAGTCCCTTAATCATCAGCATGAAAACAGCCTAATATTAGCAAAAGCTTTTGGTAACTCAGTGATAACTGTTTGTAAATGAAACTGTAGGTTATTCTGATTCACATATTCTCTCTGAGTATCTAGGAGCCGTTCTGTGAGCAGCAGGCTAGTGTGTGAGAATGGCAGTAACTGAGTAAGAGTAATTTTGTTGCCTATTTCAAAGAAATTTAAAAATGAACTAGTAGTATAAACATCAACAAAGTAAATCTAGCCATAAAATTATTTCAGCAGTAATATTTTAATAACCCCCAGTGGTATTAAGTGCATATAGCTCCACTAACTTCAACACATTTGTTACACTGATGATCTGACCCTAAGGCTTTATTAATAATAGAAACAAGATTCTTTTTAATTGTGTCATGGATATTTAAGTAAAACTCCCTCTAGATTGTAATCTGCTTAAAACACATGGCAAGCTACAGCCCACAGTTTTTAACCCAACTTGCGTCATTTTAACTTCCTTTTAGCTCTATGGCTCTCCTTAATTCCATTAAAATAGAATATTGACACAGGATAACTGCTGCATACTGTAAATGCTTTTTCAAAAAAGATGAGGCTCCTGGCAGTTCTTATAGTGACATTACTTCTTTTATAGCAAGTGACTGATTATGTTAGTTTTCTGGGGATGAGTTCTTGATGCACGCAAGTAGCAACACCTATTGTGAAAGGGGAGCAGCAGAATTCAGTTTTATTATTTTTCTCAGGTTGAGTACTCATAAATATACGTGGTATTCTAATTTTACAACGACTTGTACTTAGCACTTTCATACTATTGTATATGTAGGAAGCATAAGCTAGATTCTCCCATCCTCACAGATCAGGCACACAAGATAGGTCACTACTGTGTAGTCACCTTTTGACTTGAGTATTGTTTTCAAAACACTTTACAGAACTTGGCTGCGGTTTTAGCAACAGGAGTGGAAAAGCACTACCTTCTATTGAAAAGGCAAAGAGATTTTAGGCACATATATTAATTCATGTGTATTCTAGTTATTTACTCTAATTACGTAAAGTCTTAAAGTACGATTCTTTACCTATAAAAGGAGCTCAGATATTTTACTGATTAGGAATACCATTACTTATCTATGGCTGAGCCGTAGAAGTTACAAATAAGTACATTTTTAAACATAGTCTCACATTTAAACATTTCAACACAGTCTCACATTCTCTAATCTGCCAAGGCCTGAACTTAAAAAATTATTTGTTTTCTGTATTAACTGGTAGCCTTAGCATCTCCAGAAATAGGGTAGTGAATGTAAAAGAAAATAGATGAAAGAATTTCTGAACTTCACTGTTTGATGGTATTGCAGAAAAAAGCCTGACCTTAGCATCTGGATCTTGCCAAGTATTATGAAACTGTAATTTCATTGAAGTAAATACCGACAGTTAGATGACTGAAAGAGCAGCACATAGGAAACAGCAGTCTGATAGAAAGAAGTGTTTATATAGTTGATGAGACCCAATAAAGAAGGAAAAAACTCTGTCAACATCTGTTATAAATCTTCAAAGCCCTTGTCTAAATCAATTATGTTAAGATCCTTACTCAGAAGAGATACAGGAACCTGAGAAATACCTGAGATAGTCATTTGAGACTAACGTACAGCAGTGTGTTCATGGCAAGGAAACATTATAAATGCAATTTAATATATATACCCAATTTTAAGATTTTGCCATGAACTAATGCAGTTTCAATTTGGAGCAGCGTACTTATGCTTTAAGGTCACATGAGCTTTGGCAGCTCTGTCAATGCAAGTTTTCAGTGTCTTTGCTGCTCAGAACTTACATTTATACATTGTAATCCCACAACTCCTTCCTTATATAATTGACTCCACACATGTGGGGCAAGAATTTTATGATCAGGGCAATCAAAGATTTTTCTTTCAGTCCCCTGTGAGAAGAAGAGTTGGTTATTGTAGGATACTCTGCTACTGTGTTAGCAGTAACTGGATGTGCTGAGCTGAATGCCCAGATGGGCATATTTTGGAGAGAAAAAATGTGCTTTATGTGGGTCAATGTCTCATGGACACTCTAGGAAAGTTATGTAAGTACCAAGGTAGAATACGTTCATGGTATATTATTTTGCAGCCTTTCATCACTGTTTAATGAGTTTCTTTTCCGTTCCTAGTGATATGTATCTCTCAAATGCCGTATTTGTTGCTGGGCTTAGTGGAAGATGCTGAAACAGTGCTCAGACTGTTTTTATATAGTACTTGCATTCAGATACAGGCCCTGTCAAACCACTGGCAATTTTTCTCTTTGCAAATAGTTGTGGTAGACATTGTCACAGTCTTTCATTTATCTATTCCTGTCATGTCAATCATAGTGCTGGCAAGAGGAATTATGTGAGCAGGCACAGATCTTCAGATGAAGTCTGCCAGCTCAGTTTAAACAGTTAATGAAGACAATACTATCTTGTCTTTGTTTATAAGAGATTATGGAATATCCACATGATTGCTTGTACCAGGAGGGTTGAGGGGCTGGCATCTGCCAGGTGGTGGAAAATGGCAACAAGAAACTGTGCTAATGTCTTCAAGGAGCATCACTGGATCGGAAAGAAGCATATGCCTAGCACCTTAGAGATGGAGCTTTATTTCTGGGAGGGGGACTGTGGCATGCTGCACAAATCTGACAGCAACACATTACCTCCCAAACAAAACCTACTGCCTGTTTGGTGGCTCGCTCAGGTCCCAAGAGTGACTACAAAAGGATGCCTGCATTATGGCATCCCACACTCCTGACAGTGTCCTGAGGACAGGTGGCCAAACACCCACACTGCCTGATGCTGGCAAGTGCAAAACAGCACAAACAGGTGAGCTGGGGCCCTCCCAGCATGATGGAACCATCCCTATATGCCCAAAACTCTGGGGAACCTGTGGGAAGGTGGAGTGTGACAGAGACATTTCAGTGCTATGGATACCTACCTGTCACAAAAAGGAGTGGTTTGGACTGCTAAAGAATCACCTTCAAGGGTATTAGCAAAACTGATCCAATAGGAATTTATAAAAGTGCGACTTCATAGAATTCGATGGCAAGGTGTAGAAAGAATGTAGAAAGGTAGGGGAGACCCTCCCATTGAGTCACGAGGTTCAGAGGAGACCCCCCCATTGAGTCACGAGGTTCAGAGGAGACCCCCTTGCTTTCTAAATTCCTGTCGGAGTCTAGGTGCTGCTGAATCAACTCCTAGTCTCAGACTTGGTCAACGGTTTATATCTAAAGAGATTATAATAGCAGCCTGAGATTCATTCACAGTTGAATAAAGTTCACAACAGTAATTTAAGTATAGATTTTGAAAAGCAATATTTGTAATCAGGTTTTATCTAAGAGCTGATTCACCCTTTCCAATAGTTGTTTAAGATGATTATTCTCACTCACAAGTTTATAAACTCAGATTCCTAGTTTTTCTCCTGTCTTCCTCTCAAAGGCCAATGATGAATTCAACACCTCATTTTCCAAATTCAAAGCTGCATATTCTACATCAGAAATTTATTTGGGAGCAAGGACTTCCTTAGCTTCTTGCTGACAGGAAACCTTGCTAAACAGGCTCCTAAAACCACACAAATGCATAGCCTGACACTGCCGAGGCCTAAGAAGTTTGGTCGCGTTCAGTGAGAACTCTCACGGCTAGATTAATAAATAGTACAGTTTATTAAAGCAACAGAAGTGCTGATTCTTTTGGATTGCTGGTGATAAATACAATGTCTGCAAAGCACGTGCAAGTACCAAGAATATGAATAATACAGCCAACTACAAACGCGTTAAATTATGGAATAACTCTATAAAGATTTCTAAGTTTCCCGGGGAAGCACTCGGTGTAACCGAGGGCTCGAATCTCACCCAATAGGCATCAGCCTGTCGACTGATCCCAGGAGTCAGCGATGTCCTCCTGACTTGTCTGCGATGGTATCTTCCCTAGCATTCCTCCTCTCTTAAGCTATTTTATACTATTTTCTTATTTTTAGGGGGAGCTTGAGTGACTCTAGTCATACATACCTTTATTATGATTGGTATAAAATCTCCTCGCTTTACTTTTAAAGGTATAAGCTAGAGAAATTCAGAGCGCATGCTCAGTGAGGGGTGGTCGTACCTTGAAGGAGGGTAGCCTTTGGGATGGAGGTGTGTTTTGGTATTATAATGATATTATAATGAGCAAAGTTCACCCAGAAGACATGATTTTGACAGAAAATGAATAACTGCTGTTTCAGGTCTGGCTCAGGCTAACAATTATGCGGTTTATCAGTTCCATAGTATCACCCAGTTCCCATCCCTATGGTGGTATCACAGAGCCTGGCCGCGGTGTCTCCACTCCGCTCCACCCTCCGTGTTGTTCCTCGTAGAGTTAGCATACCAAGCTCCCCTGGTGTTGCTAACATCTAACGTTGCAGGTTATGTTGCTTAGGGAATTATTATGGAACAGATTCCTTGCATATCCACTGCATTCCACCCTGGAGATTTACCTTCCCTTAAGAGGTGGACATATCAATAAGTCACCTCCAGCAATTACACCTACCTCACTTACCGCTCAAGACCATGGACAAGAATGGCCCCAAATGCAGGACCATAGTCAGAACTCTTGCCCCTACATTTCCAGGATTGTGGACCACACCACAGGTTCCAGGACAATGGCCAAATCCTTCAGGCTCACCACTATGGGCAGCATCTCACACTGCAGAACCATCGGCCCCTCCTGAGGTTTCTGGAGGCCCCTGAGATGCCTGGACTGTAGGCAACCACCTCTTTGGCTCAGAATGAGGGAGAACCACCGGGGCACCACAGACAGCCCCTCCTGAGTTCCAGCACCACAGCCCGCTCCCGCCAAGGTTCGGGTGCGGCCCACGGGGAGTTCTGTGCCAGGCGGGGGCCGTGGGGATGCCCCCTTTAGTGCTTCTGTGCTTTCAGCTGTTCACTTTTAAAGCGAGATCTCCTTTTTGACCATATCTTTGCAGTTTTTAGGTGTTTGTACACCTTGTATTAGCATTGCTTTTCATATTTCTGAGGCTCAAGGGTACTTTTCACAGTATCGAAGATGTTAAATCCAAATTCCAGCTGTGTAATTTTTACTGTTTTCCCGTCACATTTGACAACATAGCAGCCTTCTTGATCTCAGCTGTTCCATTGTGGTACTAGGAGCTGTCACAGCTGCTGTGCCCTACTACCCAGATAGCTGCATTTCAGCATCCACAGATGCATTTTATGCAGTATACAAAGTATCTTGTTTTCCCTGGTGCCTTCTTTACATTTCTAAATTGTTTTTTCCCTACTTTTTTTTTTTTTTAAAGAAAAAACTTTAAAAGGTTATGTGCTTGTATTTCAGAAAGAGGCCATAGTCTTCCCTGAAATATGTTGTAATTGAAACCGAAATATCTGAAATGGTTTTCCTATCTATATACAGTATTTTTGCACTAAATTACCAATATAGCTGATTATACTGTAGGTGGTCTCTGGTGTAAAAAAAGTCAATGTCTTCCATTTTCTGTTATTTTTCTGTTTGTATACATGGCCAAGTTTTAAAAGATACTTATTCTCTTTACCCAGAGCTATGAATGACATCGGAGATTACATAGGTTCCAACATCGAAATATCCTGGTTACCCAACCTGGATGATTTAATGAAAGGGTATGCACGTAATTTCAGGCCTGGGATTGGAGGTGAGACTTTGAGAATAATGTCTCTTTTGTGTCTTACAATCCTTCTACCCTCTGATGTTTATGTAAACTTCATTCTCTACATGATTAAAAGGTTGTGATTATCTGTTAGTTGTATACTGGAAATAATAACAATCAACAATTGCTTGATTTTGGCAAAAGACAGACTGTACAACCGAATTAGCAATGCAGTCTTCTTGCTGATACAGTTCTTATGCCACTGATACCCAAGTAGAAGGAATTTTGCATTACATTAAATGGCAATAATTTCTGCATTTGCTTCAAGTCATGCTGTCTTAAACCTGATAATGTGGTTTCCAGAAAGGATTCCATAATTTTCAGTAGTTGTGATTATATCTCATATCTTTTATCACTGAAGCAAGGTGTTCTGTTGGAAATTGAGGATGCAATCTGTAAAAGATTTAAACCTCTTGCTTTACGGTAGATTTTACTTGGAAAGTGTACTTTATCATGGAAAAACACTTTTATGAATTCACTCTGTATGAAAGAATTAACAGTCTTGGGTCATCGATATTTTTATAGGTACTATGATGATGTAAATCACCCCATTCAAACATTTTTTCTCAGGTCCTCCCGTTAATGTTGCTCTTGCAATTGAAGTAGCCAGCATTGACCACATCTCAGAAGTGAACATGGTACGTTATCAGTTAAACCTACCAAGTTGTGAATGTATGTTGCAAGGACAGGAAGTGTAGAAAACTAACTAAATAGAGAGACAGTTGATCCCCAACATGTTTGGAGTGGAGAAATTACCACAAGAAGATATTGCAAAGAACAAACATTGTATTTTAAGACACAGGCAGAGTCTCTTTCGGCAGACATTGGCAATTACAAGAATCTAGCCATGTATAAGTCACTGAGATTTCTTACTAGAGTTAGCAAGGTTGTAGCAAGACTCACTACTTGTGCAGCACTCACTAACAGAAAGCCTAATTTTAAGTATTAACACCAACTTCTGCTCAAATTCCTTTTCACCACAGATACTTCTAAAAAGAAGCTAAGGGAATGATTGGTTGTGAGATGCTCCTCTTTTTTGTGTAAAGACCTTCTAATAAAGCAGTGGAGTATAACAACTTACAAGTCACATAAACAAGCATAGGCATGGATTAACTGCATTTCTGAACACAATAGATTTAAATTTAAAACCAAAAGTTTGACTTTCCCTCCATCCTTTCCCTTCATTACAGATGCATAACTTTACCTGATTTTTTTAGTTTTGCTTTAAAAAACCTTCAAAACCAAAAGTTGTACTTTTAGAGATACATAAACTGATTTCTTCATTAAGACATGCAAATCTTGCAACATGTTATATATAACACTGACATTGATCACTTTTTGATATCTTGGGTTTATCCATGGTAGGAGCATATGACAGAAATTAAAAACCTTGGGCAGCTCTTTGGTTCACTGAGTATAAAAATATTATTTGCACTGGAAGCAGTTAATACATTTCTAGGCTAATACAATGATTTTTGACCAACTCCCAAGACGTTATCATTGTGTTTGTTTAGCATCACTTTTTAATTGGGATTTCTCTTGTCATAGGAATATACCATGACGGTATTTTTGCACCAGAGCTGGCGAGATGACCGTCTGTCTTACAACCACACCAATGAAACTTTGGGCTTAGACAGCCGGTTTGTGGACAAGCTCTGGTTGCCAGATACTTTCATAGTAAATGCCAAGTCTGCCTGGTTCCATGATGTGACTGTGGAAAACAAACTTATCAGGCTCCAGCCAGATGGAGTCATTTTATACAGCATCAGGTGAGTGAGAAAGAGTGCAAGTGTACTCCATCATGTATTAACTTTTTGAACAGACTATAAACTAATCACTCAGTTTTCCTAGGGTGATTTCCTAAAATAATTATTAATTTAAAACGGAAGAAAGCACTGGTGACTCCTATCAGAGATTCCTTTGCTTTACAACAATTACACTGCCAGGAAGGTATCTTTGGCAACACTAACACATTTTCCACTGCATAATCACTGATTGCTTTCAGAATGTCCTTAATGGGAGATAAGCACCTCATAACTATTTGGTCACCAGGCAAGGAGATGCTGAATACAGAGCAAAGATTCCATTCTCCACTCTCTCACTATTTTCCAAGGGAACTATGAGCCTGATTTAGGCTCAGCTTCCCCATCTTTCAAACAGAGAAAGTAGTATTTCCTCACTTTGGAAGAGTGTTCTTGCTAGAACTCACTAACTATATTTAAAGTTAATTGTGTAATGTTCTAAAAAATGAGCGTGCACCTTTGAAACTGTAAGTCCAGTCACACTTAAGGTATTAGTAGTGATCTTGGGGACAGCGGAAGGGAGTAGATTTGACTCAGAAAAGTCCTTTTTATCATCAGAAGTAGCTAAAGTGTCTTCTGACATTAGACAAGTCATTTGACCTTTCAATTTCCCCCACCTTTGGATTTACCACAGACTTAGTACTAAGGCAATAGCCATAAGGATTTTGAAAATAGTTTCCTGTATTAGTATTAAGGTTTCAAAGTTTTCCATTTAGTCTTTCGAGTTCTGAGGAAAAGGCTCTATCTGAATGCAACTAACCGGTGTTCACATTGCTTGGAACAGGATTACCTCAACAGTGGCCTGTGACATGGACCTTTCCAAGTATCCAATGGATGAGCAAGAATGCATGTTGGATTTGGAGAGCTGTAAGGGCTGAGTACAGCATTTCATGTAATCTGTATTTTGTT
Organism: Aquila chrysaetos chrysaetos; assembly: GCF_900496995.4. Taxonomy (NCBI): domain Eukaryota; kingdom Metazoa; phylum Chordata; class Aves; order Accipitriformes; family Accipitridae; genus Aquila; species Aquila chrysaetos. Next base: position 2,504,666 of record NC_044009.1, on the reverse strand, counting down.
TAAAGTCTGCATATGTGGTACTTAACTTGCTGGAGTTTGCTGAAATGATTCTGCTTTAGTCAATGAAATATAAGGATTTAGAAATTAAAGGCACAAACCTGAATCTGTTCATTCTCTGTGTTGGGCATTAAACTATGGACTTTTCAATACCAGTTCAGCTCTGATCCAATTCAAAACTATAGGATTTAATTCAGTGAAGATGAACAACCTACAGTCCTGCTGACAAATGTCTGGAACTTTGTGCTTGATGTAAAACCTAGTGGAATTGTGACAGTCACTAGCATTACTGAGGTTTGCATCAAATCCAGTGAGAATAAGTAGAGAAGCCCACAGGCAAAATTTGATGTGCTATTTTTTCTTTATGAGAAAACAGGAAAAAGAAAGAATTCCCTGCTTTTAATGAGTGGCATTGTGACTAACCCTTACGTAGCTGTTTATCTTGCCTAGGCATTCCTGTATATGTTACACAGAAATCCGTCAGAATAACGGATGGATTGGCTTAAATTCATTTGTACTCACAAAGGAGAGTGAAGAATGAATTTATATTTTGTCCAACCTGTATTTTATCTATGATCAGCATGTAATTCCCATGAGCATTAATACTTTTGAATGAAATTCACCACTGACACAAGCAGGGGCCACCCAATCAATGTTAATGAATCTGGCCTTTTGTGGTTTTTATATCAAGGAGTCTACAGGTCCTGAGGGTTCCAGAGATTTGTGAATAGCAATTTCTGAGCAGATCCACTGGCCTATTGATGCAAGTTTCTCTTTTTCTTTTATAGCACTGACTTTGTTTTCTAGGCAATTAACCACAATACCATTTTATCCTGTCAAAAATAGCAATCTACAGTTTTACTTATGTAATCACCAAATGCAGAGGCAGCAGACAGTGAACCAGCAATCAGTTCTCTCTCCCAGCAAGTTCTGCAGGGAGTTTTGGTGGTGGTTGAATTTTTTAATTGAATTTGAGGGTTTTGATTTCAGTGAAACAAACCTGTAGAAATAAAGCCTCTTTAAACAAATGGTTTAGTAGCAAGTTGTCCATTAACAGCAAAACTAGCAAAGATCAATTTCCTATGGATCTGCATATTAAATAAATCCCCTCATACATATCCCCCGCCTTCTCTCATGTCCCTGGTGCCTTGCACCTCTCCCTAGCAGTTATCTTCCAGCTGCCGCCCATGCCAAACTGCAGTCACTAATAGGCTGTTACACGTGGTGATTGTCAAGCTAGCTGGTGCATCTCACAATGCACATAGGTCTCAATTATACTGCTGTTCTCTAACTGGATGCACAAATTTGATTTTCTGTTCTCTACACACCACTTCTTACAAAACTTTCAAGAATCTTGCATCTTTGAAACCTTTACCTTTTTGTCATTTTGGTTTGAAAATACTGAGGAAGTTCAAAAGCTGTTAGGAGGAGAACTGACAGAAAAACACTGCATAGGCAGTTTGCATAGGCTTTGTTTTCTTATTAAACTACTTTAAGCCTGGGGGAGGCCCTAACAGTTGTTTCCACGAGTGGGGATTCATATGAACAAATCAGCTGTATACTTTACCTTCATGCAGTGTCCATTTGTAAAAGCACTGTAGGGCTTGCAAGGGGAGATACAGAGCCGACCGGACGCATACCTTTTGAGGTCACTGGGGGAATCCCTGACAAAGGGAAGTTACTCCAACACTGCCTGACTGGTACAGAGTACCTGTCTCATAAAATCAATGTATGAACTTGGAGATAGACTTGCAGTACAGAATTACACTCTGATCTGTCTTCAGTAGGATAGCTATAGATAGATTAGATTTGGTAGACATTTTCTTTTACAATCAGAAATTTCTGTGACTCTGAAATCCAAGCACAGTGCAGGGGTAAGTTGGCTAGTTTGAGTGCTACAGTAACAGTTACTCTACTTTAAGTGAGTATGCAAATGAGCTTTTTGAGAGATAATTTGGATATTTCTCACGACACTGAAGTGCATCGTGCCATACCACATATTGCTAGTCAGTGTGAATCAGCTTGGGTAATTCTCCCTGTAGCAAAGCTACCCCAATGTGACACTGGCAACACTGATGTTGCCAGGACACTGAATTACCCAGACGGAATCACAGCATGTTTGCGATGGGACCGATGAAAATCAGCGTAGCAGAGGAATTAGAGGACTTGCACTATGAGTCCTCTAAAGTTCTTAATTTCTTCCTCAAACATTGTGTTTATTCAGCTTTCTTTTGGCAGATGGCTACTCTTCAGAGGACATCGTCTACCACTGGTCAGAAAACCAGGAGGAAATCCATGGGCTGGATAAGCTGCAGCTTGCTCAATTCACAATTACCAATTACCAGTTCACAACAGAAATGATGAACTTCAAATCTGGTAACAGGATCTGTCTTCAGTTCAGGGACAGTATCAGACTTCTTCCTGCCTAGGGAAACCTCCTATATCTATAATAGAAAATCCCTCTTCTTAAGTAACTGATTTAAGAACACGTCAGGTTTCTGATAAGAGTTTTCCTTAGCTTACACTTGCAAAAAATGCCAACCTTTGCTGAGCCTTCAGGCAGCCACTGTAGCATATTTTGTCCTTTAGCTCTGTATGTTTGACAAAATACTCCATGGAGCAGCCAGTCAGCACTCGATAAAAAACACTTGAGGTATAGCTCACATTTTCTTGACCTAATTTACAATTTTGGATGAAGAAAAATTTCCATTAGCCCTGATGTTATGAGGCTTATGACGTACAGTCAGATCATGCTAATTCTATCCAGTAGAAGTCAGTGGTGTGTATGCGTATCATTGGGTTTATTGCAATGTTTGTAAAAGATTGGAGTCATTTCTTTCCTGCTGATTTTTCATCCTCTTTCATGTATTCAGATTCTCATTTATGCTGCACATCTCCTCTAAGCTCTTTTTTGAGTTTGAAATTAACTTGGCCTTTTAAAAAATCTAAATTTAGTATCTGGAGGACTTTCTACAGCAGATGATAAGACAGTACACATTTTGAAGCAATACTGTTATTTGAGAAGACTCATGATTTTATTTTCAGATTTGGCATTGATATGACCTGAGACAAATCATTTGACCTATTCTTAGCTGATGAGAACTGCAGTACCTCGTGCAGGGTTTATGAAGACTAACTGAACAACATTCAAAAAAGCTTTTTGTGATACTTGTCCAAAAGATGTTTAAGAATGTAGATCTCTCTCATTATAGGAAATGTTATTTTGAATATCAGTTTAACTGTAATTCACACACTCAGAATCTTCCTTTGTCTGCTCTTTTTTTCCAGCAGGTCAGTTTCCCAGGCTCAGTCTCCACTTCCACCTTCGGCGAAATCGAGGAGTTTACATCATTCAGTCTTATGTTCCTTCTATCTTACTAGTGGCCATGTCATGGGTATCCTTCTGGATCAGTCAGTCAGCTGTGCCTGCCAGGGTGTCATTAGGTAAAACAGATAGTTTGGGGAACTAACAGGGAAGGGCATGCTGAAGTTGTAGTTATGCTCTCTAATAATGCTCATTTTCCATGAAGGTGCATTTGTGAATACTATGTTTACATTTGCAGAAGAGACGGTCCTTGAAAAGATTTCCCTCATGTTTTAATTTCTGTCATGCTATCAGAGCAGCTGCCTCAGTAAAGAACAGAAAAAAACCGCCTAAAGAGGGTTAAAAGCAATAGTGAATGAGGCAGATGTGTGAAAGAATTGATTTGAAGGAACTGGGACAGTGACAAAAAAATGTTCCTAGAGCTTGTGGATCCGTTTGCCTAAGTGAGGGTTGCAAGTCCAGATGCAAAAGTTTTTGAGGGTTAAGTTGTCTGGTTTTGTTTGTCCTGATCTAGAACAAAACCAAGGATAACATGTTCAAAGCTGCCTTAGTCATACAAATGCACAGTTTTTTAGAAGCTCCCCTGTTTTGAAAATCAGAAGCCACGATATTAAGGGGCTTCTACTGTGAAAATATTCCTCAGCTTCAGATTAGTAAATACACTTATTATAGTGTATACTGTGAAACCTAAAGTAAAATTTCTCACACTACACTGCAGGTATAACTACTGTTCTTACTATGACTACACTGATGGTCAGTGCCCGATCTTCGCTTCCACGAGCATCTGCCATCAAGGCGCTTGATGTTTACTTCTGGATTTGCTATGTGTTTGTCTTCGCTGCACTGGTAGAATATGCATTTGCACATTTCAATGCTGACTACATGAAAAAGCAAAAGAACAAGATAAAGGCAAGAAGGCAGAGTGGAGAGGTCAGTAAGCATAATACTGTGAGTAACTTTGCAAAAGCAATCACCCTGCATCATGACCTTTTTCTACTATGGAAGCAAATTCTTCTACCCCTTTTGAAAAAAAAAAATAATTCCTGGTTAATTCTTTTGTCACCTTAATATGACAAGCAACCAAGCGCAATTGCTAATTTCCCCTTGAATATGGTTAGCACTAAAGACAACATATTCTTATGTGGTTTGTTGCTGTATTTAAGATAGGAAATGGAGGATAAGAGAGAACGAGTAAGAAGAGAGGGAAAGCATGTCTTGAAGCATGTCTTGAGCCAGATTTGTACATCTTGCACTTTGAGAATATATTTAGACTCTTTGATATTTGTCCAGTCCTCAATGTAAGGTACGGTAACCTTGAGTTGCTCCTGTAGGGTCAGGGCAAAGTTATTATGTCGGTATTACATAAGATGGGGAAGAAAGGCCTTTTCTCAGAAGGTATTCTTTAGTAGCTGCTTCTGCTAAGACTCTTTTAGCTCTGCTACAGCATAATAAAATGCTGTTAGCAAAACAAAAACTAGGCCTGTAGTCTTCAATGTTGTTCCCTGGAGATTACATTTTTTTACACCCAAGCTGCGTAATGTAAATACAGATATAATTAGCATGGATATAAGTTTTGTAGCAATGAAGCCCAGTGAAACTGAACAAAGGAGTCCATAAATGGAATTTCTTCCAGGAAGTCCAGATGCACTTTGCTGCTTTCTTCATGTCCATACATGCATGTTAGTGGTGAAGCAGAGTGAATTGATTAAGAAACTTTTTTCTTTTTTTACAATTTGTAGTCCAGGCCTACATATTTTCGAACTCTCTGGCACGTTGGGTATTATTCATGATTATTATTACTTCATTTTATTAAGCTGTAGCGGATATGACTGATCCATATTCATTTTCTGTCCCACCTCCACATTCTCTCAGCTTTGACAAGAGCCTGAGAACTGCCTATTGGCTTTGGCCACACAATGGGATAACTGTCTCCTTGAAGTCAGTCAATTATTTCCAGTCAGGAGGGCCTAAACATGCTGTCTCAATGGTGCCTCGGTCATTCAGAGCATGTAAAATTATACCCAGAATTTAGACGTGGTAGCACAGGGTCTTTCAGCGGTCCTTCTGCCAAAGCAAGTGATAAATACCATTCAGCACTCATGGATCTCTTAAGTATTTCACCATGTCAGTATCATGGCTAGCTTGGATGAAGTACACTACCTTTGCCCTATAAATTGCTATTATAGGTTCTCCTCTTTCCTTTGCAGATAAACGTGAAGAATGCCATTGTTCTGTTTTCCCTTTCCATAGCTGGTGTGAACCAGGAACTGGCCATTTCTCATAGGCAGCACCGAATTCCCAGAAGCCTGCCTGGATCATATGGCACAATAGAAATAGAAACTGGAGAGACAAAACTGCAGCAAGTAATGAAACTGGATAAAAAGAGTGGTCTGAAGTCCCTCTTTAAGCCCATTGATGCTGATACCATTGATATATATGCCAGAGCTGTGTTCCCAGCAGCCTTTGCAGCAGTCAATGTTATATACTGGGTTGCATACACAATGTAAAAAAAAAAAAAAGAAAATTCATGTGAAGAGCTACAAATTGAACAATACCTACGGACTAAAAGGCCCTTGCTGAAACTGTATTGATCCATCTCTTCTCAAAATATTTCCCAATGAGCTCGAGGCATTTCTAAAGTCAAGAAAGTCCTGCTATCAATTCCTACTAAAAGCAGCAATTTATTACTGATTTGACACAGTAGTAACTGTACTCTGCCAAACAATCCCAGCTCCTTATTTCCTGTATTACCATGAGATAATTTTTCATATGTACATATTTGCAGCAAAAGGTTAAGTCTTAAATTACCATGTTTTTCCTCCACTTTAAGGGTTGATCAGTAATGAAGATTTGGCTTTTCACACTCAGATCATTTCCTTTTTTGTAATGGAAGAGCTAATTCCTCACTTCCACATGAGTGATTTTCTGCATCTGGCCTTCTGTGGGATGGTCTAGGTTTAATAGTAGTGGTAAAGTTGGAGTTTTTAATCATAAAAATCTCATGGACAAAGTAAAAGGGAATAGAGGGGAGTGGAGGCTTTTTCTTATATTATTATTTGTCTTGGATAAAATACTGAAAACATTTCAATGCTCTTAGTCATAGCATGAAATAAAATATACTACATAAAATTCTACTGAATTGTTAATAATGACTGTATTACATTTAAGATCTAACCTAATGAACGTTTAAACACTTAAACACAGTAATGTTTATTAGTTTAACAGGCCCCAAAATAGATAAAAGTGATTTAGAAACACAGGGAAAGCTCAGGCTTCCTATGTTGGATTGGGAAAAATTTTAAAGGTGCTTGATAATGAAGGAACTCAGACTTCATTTTCAGGAAGGACTTTAGAATTTGTTCTTTTAATTTTCAGTGACAGTCTACCATGTGTGCCTCTGAAAATATCCTTTTTGCATCTGTCCCTAAATAGCTGAGTAAAGTTAAAAAAATGTGATAAGTGGCTTTAAGTTACTCAGTTGCTTTGGATATTTTTGCCATTTTTATTCAGAGGCTGACCTAATATGTTAGGCCTCTTCACTTCCATTATTTGACAATGAAATTTGTGGGTACTCATACACACTCCTTAATTCAGGACTAGATCCTCTCACCCAAATAATGCAAAATAACACTTTGTTCTGTAAATAATTCCAGTGAACTCAGCAAACAAACGCAGTATTCACAACAAACACAAGTTTCACAATTAATCTCTAAAAACCTCCACAGTAAATATATTGGGATATGGATTAGTACAACTGAAATATTGTTAGTGTAGGAAACCAATGTAAGATACTTCAAAAGGGAATTTTTTTTTGGAGAATTTTGTTGCCTTGAAAGTGAGAGATTGTTTTAAATATAGAGACTGACACAAAAGAAAATATGAAGTGAGAGAGGGAGGGAAAGAAGGAAGCAAATCAAGTGGCTGAAAGCTATGATGGAAGGGAGCATGCGGAGGTGCGAGATTAAACAAGCCAAAATACGTAGATAAGAGAAGAGCTGCACTGGGCTTTGAAGATGGGGATCTTGAACATAGTGGCTCATGATTAATAGTTGCAGTTGCCATAAGGATGAAACAAGCATTTGATCACAGTGGAGTATGCGCACATTCCTCCTGCATTACTTATCTGTGACGTATGGTTTGATTTCATATGACCAGCACTGAAAGATAGAGCATTTTAACACACATTTATAACTTAAAATAAGATTTGTTGAATATCACTGAAGTAAGAGAATGCTTTGAAGAAAAAATAATGATCCTGAACTGAGCTATAATAGAAAATACACTCCCATTTTAAGTCAGGCTTAGGTTCACCTCAATCTTTAGTTTCTGTTATAATGGAAGAACTGTCTGCCAACAGTGTGCTGGAAAGCGCAAACTGACTTCAAGCTATAATCGTTCCACAAAGTTATCACCAGTCTAGCCCTGGACTGAGACACCAGCATTCTGCTCCAAGATCTTGCCACTGACTTGTTGGGGAATCTTACTTAAATAATTTCACTGCATCATCTGCAAAATTGATATAATGATACTGATTTCTTTCCTGTATCTTTGAGGTTTACAGAAGAAAAACCCTTCAGGAGAGACAGAAACTTATGCTCCAACTAGGTAAGTGCATCCAACTAGTACTTATGTGGTGCTATTTACCATAGTTTCTGAGACTCACATACTGAATTAAAGCAAAGTATCACTCAACTTTCACCTTATCCAGAAAGCTAATGAAATTCTGCATCTCCTTCAATATATGCAGGTAATCAGGCTTCTCTTTCTCCTCCTGCTTCCCCTCTTTCCATTTTATTTTTCTTGGTATTTGTTCCTGATGTTGATGAAATGCTACAATACAGAAATACACCATTTTTTTTGAAGTGCATTTTTGGTCATAATCACTTTCTCCCCAAGGAAGTTCAACCCCTCCTGCTCTCTTCTGAATCATTCTTACTGTTTTATATAATGATTAAGTGCAGAGTGGAATAAAAACAGCAGAAGCATGACTTTACAATGCCTTTTCCTTACTAAGCTGTTTTTCCACGATCGTGGGTCAGGGCCTTGACATATCTTAAGTCCCCTTTCTAACTCTCCTTTCAGCTTAAACCTGAACTTTTTCAATTTACACCTGACCAAATTCTTGTCTGGCCTCAGAAGTTTAAATGTAACTCTTGGATGATGCACTTTCATAGGCAAGGCAAGATGGTAGGCAAGTCTGAAATTTTCTGCTCAGCCCTTTGAACAGTATCACCACAAGAGTACTACACCCTTTAGAAAGGCCATAGTGCCTTATTCTTCTCTGTTACACTTGCATAAATCAGAAATAATCTTTGGTTTAAAATCAGTAGATTAACTACTGCTGTGAAAGCAGAGTTTAACCTTTTGGTATCCTGCTGGTTTCTCTAGCTATTGGTTTATTACACTGCCTGTCAGGGTCAGCTGCTAAGAGTGAAATTATTGACTAAATCCAGTTGAAGAAATACTTGCAGCAAGTTCCTGTGGAGTGTAAATCATAAGAAAATAATCCATGATTTTGGAATTAAAGTTATTAAAGAGCAGAGAACAAAGCATTGACCTAGTCCCTCTAGTGTGCAGTGGCTGGTTATTTAGAGTAATTAGCAAGAAGTCGGCTGCATATATTACAAAGGCAATGTCTAATCTAATTACTTCAGCAGTAATAGTTTGTAATTGTGCACCTGACATAACTCCTTACACTGAAGCCAACTGAATAATCACATGGGGTTATTGGACAAAATTAGTTGCTTCTCCATCTGGGAGACAGTCATAGGCTGCATGCCCTGCTGATTTCTTCAAAAGATATATTCAATCAATTATTTCTGTAGTTTGACTGCAGATCTTCAAGGTGCACAGCTCGGTTGTGACTGATCAAAGTAAAAGGTGGCAGTGATCTTTTCCTCAAAAAAAACCAAAGCCAGAATGCTTGACTATCACAATGTTGTAGACAGAAGCATAAATAAAGGGGGGAAAAAAAAATCTCAAAACATTGCAGGCAGTCAGAAGTGTGCACTGGGAGCATACATATGGCAATTGTGTCCATTCCAGGAACAAGGTGACTCAGAGGGGAGAACAGGTGTTTCAGCTACTGTTACTGCACTTGCATGAGTAGCACAAGACAAAACACCTCCATCATGAAGAGTGGGATTTTCTTAAAATCTGTTTCCAGAGCCAGAAATAGAAAAGTCAGATGCCATTCAAACTCTTTTAAGGAGAAACCTCAGTACAGGAGTATGGTGTAATGATTGGAATTTTGCATAAATTTGAATATTCTGTACCTTTGCGTGTGCTATACTTTTTTTTTTTTCATTTAAAATCATCATACTTAAAAATCATCAGACATTAATGCTTTAGATGTATTAACATCTAAAGACAATGCCCTGCTCAACATTTCATGATGGCCTTAATAAACAGAAATAAACTAAATTCGATGTCAATTGAATGCTAACTTTGGATGGGTTTTACTAGTGTCAAGGAGGGGGGGGGCGCAGGGAAAGAAAGTATGTGACAGATCAGAAGGCACTTTTTCTGTGCTGTACCTGAAGGCATTTGTATTCCTTTCAGCAATTTGGATTACTGTTCTATGGACTGGTATGTCTGTGAGAAAAAGAGTGGGATATGTGTTAATGTAATCATTCTAAATGTGAAGTGTTAATAAAATGTAGATATACAGAAATTGGAGCTTCTATAAATGGACAAAATAGACATTCCAACTATTGAACTGGAAGATAAAATGCATTAGAAGGAAACTCAAAATAACCTCAGAGATTTCATCCCATAATGAAATCCTGGCTATTCAGTGCCCAAGGGCTTGTAAAACTCTACTTCGGTCTTGACAACAGAAGAGAAAGTACCATTCTGTATTCATGAGTGCTTTCTGTGGGGCACTTATGCAGACTACTGTATTTATGTTAAAAAATAGCTGTTGCTGCCTCAAGAGGTTGAAAAGAATCAGAAAGCACAAGATGAAGAAGAGCAAGACACTGCATGATTTGTTTGAAAGTAATGCTGGCAGCGACAGCACTGTTAAGAGGTTAATATACAGAAATGTCTGTCCTGTTTCTGGGTAAAAATGAAAGCATTTATCCAAGTTAAAGTAAAAGCTCTCACATCAGTTCTTAACCAGTTTGCTAATCCAATAGATAATGTAGCGAAACCAATTTAACTCAATGAGGCTTCTACTGTTGGTACAACAAAACCCTTAAAATGATTGCTCTGATTGTAAATACTCGGAGTCATTAACCTAAGAAAGCACTTCACATTAGGAAGAAGACAGCACCCCTGCATATTTGTCCATGAAGCAGAATAGATAACAAAAAGCTTACTGAAAGTTTCTGAGAATATTTTCATTTAAAAAAAAATAATCTGAAGCGATGCCCTCACGCCCTCTTTATTATAGCAGCTTAAAACACTTTCAATGGTTGAAAGCTTGTTCGATGTTATAATAATACCATGTGCAATATATGTTACAAACATATATAGCTAATTCTTCTTATTGAAAACCGAATAAAAATTTGGCAATGAACACGTCTATTTGGATGGATTTGGTAGCTGAAATGAGACAGGCACTGTCTATTTCTGCCTTTATAGCTTGCGTGTTAAATGAAATGAATTTGAGGATCTAAGCCCATCGTTACATAATGCATTAGGGATCTGTTCTCTCCTTATACCAGCTTTATGTCATGGCTATTCCTTTTACTAAGTCCTGCACAGTAAAAACAAATCTGAGAAGACAGTCAAGCCCAGGCTGTCAGAAAATATAGTACCAACAGAACTAATCAGATGTTATTGGGAGTTCACTGTTCCGCAAGAAGATTGGTCCAAAAAAAGAAATCTAAGTATCCCTCATTTCTGAGATATCTGAAACCTCTTTACATCATTCTAGATTTAGGGCCAACCAATACATACGACTAATTCCAACACAGGACTAATTCCACTGAACGGAAGATCCCTCTGGCTCACCGTCCAAGCTCCACCTTTTGGTATAAAGTCTGTCAAGGAGTTCCTCAGTATGTGCATCTTTTACTGAGACCAGTAATGCTCACCACTCAGAAGCATTGCTCTTTCTGTTCTCAACTGGGGCAAAGACAGACAATATTACAAACCAAAGAAAAGTGCTTTTATACTTGTACATCTCATCTACACAAAAGAAGTTGTACTGATTTAACCAAATTAGTTTCACAAGCTCATTTTGTCAGTACTGCCATTTCAGCTCGCACAAAAAAGAGCACCCAAGCTAATGGTAGAACTTCCTTGTGTAGACAATGCCTATGAAATTTCCATGAGGGGATTTACCAAAAATACTTTAACTTATCTTTTCAGAACTCTTTAAATGCTTAATTGGAATACTTTAAGATAGTAAGGAGACAGGTGCTCAGAAAGGTAAAGAATATTTGAAATACGTAACAAATATTTTTCAGGCCTTGAAACTAAGTTGTTCAACAGCAATTAGCCCTGCAGGTAGTCCAGATTTCACCTGACAAGAAGAGGATTTCTCATAGTATCCTACAGATGCATTAAGGGACAGGGGATGTAAACAAATATTTTTATTATGCAACTGGCTGAGCATTCTTTATTTCCTGATTGCTTTTAAATAGTTTTTAAATTCCTGTAGCAGCCATAAAACATTAACCAATAGAGAACAATTATCTTCTGTTTAAGGTAAGATGATCCTTGGGAGCTTTCAGAAACAAAATATTGCTTTCTATGCCTCCTTTGCATTAGGAGGCAGTATTTTATTGAATAGAAATTTAATTCTACAGTTACATTCCTTAATTTGTTGGCTCAGTTTACTTTATTGCAAATAGATAGAGGCTTTGAGGGTTTGTTGTTGTTAGTGGTTTTGTTTTTTTTCTTTTTCTTTTAACTACTTGATGTAAGAAGAAATAAAGATAAGGAAAACCAGTCTTTTAAGACCTGAGAGTCACAAGCTCAAATGTTCATGTTCACAGGATCCATAACAACTTCAGCGGAAAGCGTGGCACTTAAAGAGCCAGTGGGATCTGGCTCCTACCATGTAACTAGTAATACATAATACAATTATTTATTACAAAAGGTCCCAACTAATATTACAGTTCCTAGCTTACTGGGATTTTAAAGATACGTTTGAGAGATAATACTTATCCCAACAACTTTAAAAACTCAACTAGCAAAGGAGTAGCAAAAATAAATTGTATATACATCCTGTGTAAGTAAGGAGGAGACATGTTATCAAGTTGGTCAGATGGAGTTGAATCCAAAGTAGCTTTGCAAATTTAACAGTTGTGAAAGGAATCCAACCTCTGGAAACGTATCCCTTTCTTTAACTCTTGCATTACTTCTATTTCACTTGATACTCAGTTATCTTTCCCTTTTTTTTTACTTGAAAAGTATTTAACACTTTGGAAAAAAGAGGAAATTTTCTTTCTCTTTGGCTTGAGAACATATTAGGCAAAACTAATATAATCTAGTCACACAGGTATGAAAAACAGTGAGACTAAAAGTCTCTGTTTACAAACCTTTGTACCTTCCAATGAGTATTACTTAAAAGGCAAGAAACTCAACCCTGTGATAATTTTGTAAGTTAACCAGCACACTCCCACACAAACATGGTCTTTCTCCCCCTTGGTTCATTCTCTTGCACAACACACTGGTAGCCCCATGTATGCAATAGAGAGAAAAAAAATAGTTTAAGGCATTCCTCAAATTCTCCACAGTCAGACAAGCTCTTCTGAAGATCATAATTTTGGCCCAAACATCTTTAACATAGTCCTGGGTAACATAAGTTACTAACAAATGCAGGTTTACTTACCCAATAAGCAACTGATGCAATCTGAACAAGAGCAGCACTGGGAATTACCTTTGCTAGCACAAATATCACAAACCTCTCCATTTTCTTGCATTGGGTTACCAGAGGGTGTAGGGAGGACATTTTTCTTTACATAGTAATAAATAATTGGCCAGCTTTAAGGGGTAGGTATTTGGAACAGGCATAGCTGGAAGTAGCAAAACAATATATAGGCCATTGAGCTATTCCAGTATTACAATTACTACGGTTTTAAGATTAAATAAAGATTGAGTGAGGAAATACAAAGTAATCTGTAAAACATCTGGTATAATACTCCATCCAGACTGTTCTTCCTTTATTGCTACATTTCTTTCAGATTTAGACAAACAAAAGATCTATTTCTGTACATCTTAAACTTAGTTTTTAGAGATATATTTAAGATTATCCCACCCTCATCTTTTCCAGGTTGTGTGTGCAACTTCTACATATACATGTTCATATGTGCATATATATAAAGGACAGGAGGATTCTATATATTGTTTATAAATGATAGTGCATATAGTATTTTAAAATTGAACCTGTACTTTATAAAGAAGAAACATTTAATGTGTCAGCTATGATGACTTTCAGATTGCCTGCGATGATGGTTCTGTGCATGCTTATTAAAGGGTCCATCAGGCACTTCTTGGATTTGGAATATTTTGAACTAAGAATACCTGTCTCAGACTGAATGCTGGCTGGACCAATAATGAGAACTTAGGACAGCACAGTTAAGTCTGGTCCAGGGAAAGCAATAAAAAGAGGATTCTTGAGGAACCAAGGTGAAAACTTGATCCTCAGGGTTAAGCCTTTTTTGTTAATATTTTCACCATTTTCTTCCATCCTCTGAAATGACAATTGCGTGTCTTCAACGGTAGAAGCATCCATTTTCTTTCTTCCATAGTTTCTTTCACTGTTATCTTTCAGAATAGGGATCGTTGCTTTCTAAAGGATTAGGACCAGCTTATGCAGAAGAAGAAAGGAGCCCCTATGATTTACAGTGTATTGTATGCTGGTGAACGCATACAAAAGGAAAAGCGGGCCAAAATTGTGTTTCTACATAGGCAGGTTATTTAAGTATCCTGAAAAAATAAATACAGAAGCATAGAGGTTTGGTTTTATTTGCTTTTAAACTTATGTAGCTTGGGCTACCCATTGAATTCTTTATCCTCCTGGCTAATGTGGTGTCAGCAAAAGTGAGTTAGCTTCTGGGTGCTTCTGTCTTATATAAGACAGACAAGTAAGGGAGGTGTTGACTTAAAATAGTCTTGAAACATTATTCATTTTGTCTATTTTAACATGGGCTAGAAAAACACTAATATTCAATCCAGCAAGAAAATCTGCAAAGAATTTCCATGGTGATTTCTGATGTTATGTAGGATATATGCTTTACTCCACTTTATGTTAAAATATATGAATGCTTTCCCTTATAATTTTTATCCAAACTTAGTGGCATTTTGCCCAAATCTGTTCCCACTGGACTCAATGATTTCACTGCCATTGATTTTGATAGAAACAATAGCTTATATCTTGCCTAGCAAAAAAAGGGTAAGTAGGCTGAAGAGCACATGTTGCTGGTTTGATCTGCTAAAGAAGACTTTCTATGGGGATGCATTTTCATTCTAGAGTGACACAGAACTGGTTACTCACGTTTCACATATATTTGAAGATAGTAGCCGTCTCTCCCAATTTATCTGTTGTTTAGTTCATAGTCTGAAATCATCATTCGAATCCCTACTAAATCTTTAAAACCTTGGAAAGTTGACAGGTCCTAATATAGCTGAAGATCTGAAGTCACTAATACAAGTAATAGGATACCTGTCTTCTGCTGAGGTAAAACTAGTACCAACTGCCCCCTTTTTTTCAACAATTGTCTTTAAGAACTAGTCGTCATAATGATGTCTTAATTGAAGCATTTAGGAGGGAGAAAAGGAGAAGGATTTTTTTGGTCAACCTTGTCGGAAACATACAAGTACTTTGTGTATAGAGCAGTTAAAAAGTAATTGCAGCAAAGAAAAGGTAGAAAAATCTGCAAGTCTTGCCACCCAGTCATCAGGTTTAAAAACTTACAGCTATATATCTTTCTGTCTAATTTGTAAGAGTAACTTTGTACATAATCTATTCTGTGAGAAGTCCATATAGAGCAATGGTTCTTCAACAACCTGCAGTAGTAGGAACATTTCCAATAGTTTTAGTCATTTAAGCAATAAAGGTCCTAGCTGAGCCACTTGCTAATTAATTACAGAAACTGATGTGTTCATTGAACTATCAAAGTTAAAACAGAGAGCTTTTCCTCCCTGTTTCTCACACCCAGGAAAGGGGATATGTAAACATCAATGTAGCAACAATAGCCCCCAAACTGCAAGTACAGAGTCTTGATCCCTGCTGAATTCCTCACCTGTGAAATAAAACGAACCATAACAAATACGTATTCTTTGATCTTTGTTTCTAAAGAGATATATTTCTTTCAAAGCAAAGCCTTTTGTAAGCCAGAGATAGTGCTCTGGAGATGCGATGGGTCAACTGGCAGTGATAGTGAGCTAAGAGCCTCTTAGGTATGATTGATAATTCATGTTACGCTTTCAGTCCAATAGCGCCTTTGCCTCCCACTCACATCTTAACCAGCAGACCTGGAGTGCTTCTCTCAGTAATCTGCAATTCTCCTACTCCTGGAATGAGCACCAAGCAGTAGCACCTTAAACGTTAAACTCAGTAGTCCTCACTGGGTTAAATAGCGGAGCTTTTTCCCTTTAGGATCTAGGATACACGATGATAACGGTTATCGGACAGACTATCTAAACTAATGTATAGTCAAGTCTTAAAGATGAAGACAAAGCACTTCAACATGAAAATCTCAAAACAGTGAGCAATCTATGAGCATGCCTGTTTTAGTAAAACACTGATCATCTGATGGTACATTGGCAGAACTAACTTTGAACTAACTTGAGGCATTCTAGCAGATTTTTACGTGTATCATTAAGTTGCCTTGAAAAATTCTCTTTATTGCCGTAACGGTTCCTTAGTGAGTGTGAGTATCCCTTTCAGTCAAGATCCTTTGGTTCCTCAAACCCTGGGATTCAAGAGTATCTAGTAAAAAACAATTTTGTGATCTGAGCTACAGAAAAAATAAACCTTGCTACTCAATAAATCTTCTTTTCTGTGATGATTCTCAATTATTTTTAATGTGATATCTTGTTTCAGACCATTCTTCATCTGATTTTATAACCCTTTCTCCACTAAATGAACATTTTAATATGGTAAATATCGCAATGCCCATGTTGCACAAGTGCTTCATAAATATTTAAAGAGTTGCTCCACTTGTGATTTAACTTGTTTTAACCAAAAGTACCGTTCACAAGAATAAGCCACCATATTTGTTTACTAACCAAACTGCATGAACTTCATATGCTGAAACACAAAACACCGCTTACTGCACTCTACTAAGCAAAACCATTCTTTTTAATGGCTATAAATTGGCTAAGCTTTCTTTTACGCAAGCAAAACACCCAGCACCGTCTTTAAATCTCTCTCCCATTTTTTGTAGCCTGGATTCACAGACTCACGTTTTTTGGATCTGTACTTATCTTTACAATACCAACTTGTACAAGTGGAAGCACATAGTATGAATGGGTAAGCATTAGGATACTCCTTTTTCTCTTTCTTTCCGCAGCAGCTGTTGCTGGCAGAATAACAATAGGTTAATATAAAGCACAAGCACTCAAACAGATCTGTACATCAAAATGTGAAAAAAGAACTGCTGAGATTATTTGCAAAGGGAGGTTGCAGCTATTTGGAAAAGTTAAAATGCTTTTCCATTAGACAAATGCATCTATCAGTAGATCAGAAAGAGGCAAATGCACAGTGGAAACAATAGGCACGAGAGTTAAAATATAATAACATTCAATACACAAAAGCATGCCTTACAGATTCTAAGCAGGATGAGCAAAGACGACAAGATAAAATTTGTTTCTGTCTCTTGGTTATGCTGAAGTCCAGCTGAAGAGAAAATGGTTTGCTCTGACCTAAAAACAAACAGAAAAAAACTGTACATTGTTAGTTTTTTCTGCTGGTTTTGCAGATATTTGTGCCAAAATACTAGTTACAAGTACTACACCTGCGATATCAAATTATTTCACAGTATTCACCAAGCCAGATAACTTTTCAATCCAGAAATATTTTTATTTCCTCCTGGCTGTAGTGTATAAAATTATATTTGACAATTAGTTGTTTCTTTTGAGTGGTGCACATAAAGAAAATGCTCCAAGAGGTTTTGGAATATTAGTCCTTTCACTGAAAAGGCTTAAAGACACTACTTTCTCCATGTGAAGCCTGGAATAAATTATTTTGGTTTTGTTCTGTGGATTCAGTGAGGTATTTAGGTTCTTCATTTTTTTTAAGCATGCAGGACAAATTATTATCTGAATAATGGGCCAGCCAAGACAGCAAGGAATGTGTATCACTACAACACAGTTTTCCTATGCAACCACAGCCTCTTTCTTTCAAGACACCAACTAAAAAAGGAGATAAGGAAGTTTACTACATTCTTGTTAGAGGCACTAAAACAGCTGTACAGCATAGTCTAAGAGTTTCCAAACGCATTAAGTAGCACATGTTTTTTTAGAATTTTAAAAAGGAAAATACAGCTAGAAAAAACTTGCACTGGAGTGAGATTAACAGACATTAGTACAAATATCTGACCCCTGAAGCAGTACTATTTATTAATTAGTTATTAATACTATCATTAACACCAAATAATTTTTTCCCCTTTAAACTAGCTTTTAAAGAACAGTTCTCAACAGCCTGTAGCATTAAAATAAAGAACTGGCACTTCTAAGCATTGTACATACAACTGTGTTTCCCAGACAGTTGCCTAGGGATATCTTGCCATCTGCTGGAAATGTGCAGATATACATGCTTAAATAAATACAGGCTTCAAAGTTACTGTCAGAGACAATAGTACAATGAAATAATGAAGGAGACATTAAGTTCGGAAACCAATGCTCTGCATGTTCATAACTTTTAGTCAAAAAGACAAGTCAATAATGAGGTAACATCAGACTACTAGGTAGATTCCTTAGCAAACCAGTGTTCTTCACTGCCGCTATAAGTCTGTGGCACAATTGGACACCGAGGTTGAATGGGGTATTACATATGTGAAGCCAGATGATCACCATGGGCATACCTGTATAAAACAGGAGGAGCTCCACCGTATATGAGGTGAGGGCATAATAACACAAGCTAACACAGCACCTGAAATCCTGACACATTTCACTACGAACTCTCTGCAAATTATGTCCTCCTTAAGATAACTTATGCTAGGCTTCAGCAGCTCCTGGTTAGTATTGGCTGCTATTGAACCTGGTTGCGAATAAGCCACACTGACTTAAAAAAACAAAACAGAAAGGCAAATCCACACGGCTATTTCCAGCAGGAGGGGGGAACTCTTCCTTCTTTCTTACAGAACTTAATTAGCAATACTGCTAAGGAAATCACTATTATCCCACCTCTTAAAAAAATTGTTTTAGGCCACGTGACAGAGATTTGTGATTTGCCAAAGCTCATCATATAAAGAAAGGAACGCAAGAACCAGAAACTCTCATTTTGTTGTGCTGGATATAACGGAACTGAATAATAGAACTGAAATACTTGAAAAAAAAAACTTTTTAAAGCCTTCTCTTTCTTAAACAGATCAGTTCACTTCATAGTCTGCTCTTCAGAGTAAAAGACGTGATATCAAAAGATAATAATTTAAAAAAGAACTAAAATTTTAGATGCAATAAATATTTAAACCTGGAATAGAATAAAAATTAAATTACCTGTAGGAGCCTGTCAGCTCTTCAAATCTAGGTGTAGTGGACAGCAATATTATAACTTTTTATTAAGCTGAGGACAGTTCAGTAGAAGATAAAAGTGTAATGCCCTGCCATCTGGGGGAAAGAAAGAAAAAAAAAAAGCTCAGGAATACACTCAGGATTTACAGCTCTAGGACAACAGAAGTCGACTGTGTTTCAAAAACAATACGACAGAAACAAGGATCATACAATATGTTGCATTTTCAAACCAGTTACAACCTTGTTAGCTAATGCACAGAGCAAAGCTGACATCCTCTCCAAAAAATGCCATCTGCCCAGAAGTGGGAAGCATCTATTAAGAAATCCAAGTTTTTAAACAGTCTTGTAATATAAGAAAATACGAACCAACTCAAAATAAGACTTCTAAAATAACAGCATTAGTACTAAGTGATCAACCAGAAAATATCTTTGCAAGATGTAAAAATATTATTGTTGAGATTTTCTTCAAGCACTGAAAATGTACCTAATCTTTTGTCCTCAGTAAGTTGTGCTAGGAAAAAATAACAACAATAAACCACACAAACCCTCAAATCACTGTTCTGAAGAACTGCACTACCTTTTATCTCCCAAATCCAACAACTCAAGGAGCTGAACTCATCTAACTGACATGCCAGGAAGATCAAAGTCTAGCTTGCCCTGAAAGAATTATGTTTGTAGACATATCTTACATAATGTGCTCCATTTTAAGCAAAGGAAATTTGGAACACGTGAAGATTTAAGGGCCCATTTTGAAACCATATTGACAGTTCCCACTAAGATAAAATTAACAGTGGATACATGAATAATTCAGATTAAAGACTGATAAATGAAACCATTTGGTGCATTTTCTTGGTGTCAGGGAAAACATCTAGACTGATGGGAATAAGTTTTGCCACTTTACTACTACTTAAACTAGTGTTAACTATTATTTATTTGTATTTTGGAAGACTGTAGAAACACCAGAGGGTGGCTCGGGGCTACACTGATGCAAACTCATCAACACATACACACCCACAAACCCCCCTAAAGATATTGTGAAAGTGCTAAATGGTGTCTAAGAAGAACTTGATGTAGGTGTACACAAGGTAATAGCAAGAGACTAAAGAACGATTCCCCCCCCCCCCCCTTTTCAAAATACAGATTATGACTGCTCAACTCCAGGTAGTCAAAAAAGTCTAACAGCTGTGACACCTTGGTTTGGTTTGCTTTTCAAATTTGGTGGCTTACTGTTGCCCAATAGCGGATATAAATAGATCAACAAAAGCCCCAAAGCAAACCTTTTGCTTGGACAATGGTCTTAAGGTATACAAGGAAAATAGCTGTTTGGCAAGTATAAGCTGCAATTCCACTAGGGGAGTCTCAGAGTTTACTGTTCCACGCCTTCATCTGAAGAACAGGCAAAGCCCCGGTCTCCTTTACACGGGAGATGGCTTTGCTTCAATCACAGCTGATTCACAGTTTGAAATCAAAAGTTCAAAGTATCATCAGAAAAAAAGAAGAAACAAACCAACAAAAAACAACTTTATAAAGCCAAGGGCATTAACCATTTCACAGGCCTGCTCTTGTGAGATTGCGGTTAATTCAACAACACTGCTACAACACATTCCGTTGTTTTCCTCTCTCCCCTCTGGTCTGGCCACTCAGAAGTCTAATATTGTTCATCTTTTTTATTTTATTTCCTCTTTATTGTCTCGGCCGCGGTTTCCCTGCCTTAACAGTTTTGAATGAAACCTCTTAAAGTTGGACGCTATATTTGCACTCATGGGAGATTACACTCCGGTGGAAGCGAGTTTTCCCAGGAAGCAATTCCGACAGCTTCGGGTGCGGCAGCCAGGCCAGGACGTGGGGTCGGGGGTATTTGTTTTGGGGGAAGAGCTTTCTTTTTGTGTTGAGAGAGAGAAAGCGAGCGCTGTGCCTGCAGACGACCACAGCAAAGGCACCCACCCCCTCTGTCCCTCCCTCCTCCTCCAGGCCACCCCTCGGGACTCCCCGGCCTCCGCTCCGCCCCGCGCCCCAGCACCGCCCCGGCCCAGCCCTGAGGCGGCCCCGCGCCCCCTGCCGCCCGCCCGGCTCGGGGCACCGCTGGCAGAGGAGCCCCAGGGGGTAGACCGCCGCTGCCACCCAAACTAGCCCCGGCGGGGCCGCATCGGGAAGCCACAGGCCTGCGGGCAGCCGGGACGGAGTCACTCAGTACCTCTCCAGAGGGCTCCGAGGCGGGTGGAGGCGCAGGCTCGCTGCCCCCCCCAGCGCGGGAACGCTGGCAGCCGCCTGTCCTCTCAAGGCCTAGGGCCTTCTTCCCTCACGGCGCTAGCGCGTCTCGGGGAGAGCGGAGGCGCTACACGGGTACGGCAAGGCACCGAAACGCTCCGGCGGGGCCAAGGCGAACGGCGGCAGCGGGAGAACGAGGAGGAGGAGGAGGAGGAGGAGGAGGAGGAGGAAGGGCGACCCGCCTGTCCCTGCCCTCCGCACCTGCCACCACAGCCGCCGCCCTGACAGGAGCGGCGCGCTTGGCGCTTCTTTCTCCGATTGGCTGCAGGTGTTCTCCTACCGCTCACCTCGCTCACTTTATGATTGGCTGAGACGCTCCTACTCCCCAGGTAACGGTTCGCGGCCTATGATTGGTCGTGGGTGGGCGGGATCCTTTTGGGGATTGGCTCCAGGTGAGTCGGAGCTTGCTATTGGCTGGCAGGTAGTGTAGGAGGTGTCCTTATTGGCTGCGGGCGCTAACCTTCTTAGTCCGCCATGTTCGGCGCGGTGGCGCCGTTGCCGGTAGAGCCGGCGGCAGCGGGGTGCTGAGGCGGGGCGGCGGGTCGGCGGCTGAGGGGGGGAGTCGGCGGCTTCTCCCGCCGCGCCCCGCCGCCGTTCTTCTCCGGGGACCCGGCGGCAGGGAGGGCGGTGGGAGTCCAAGTCCGATCCTAAACTTCCTCGCGGGACTTTGAGCAACTTCAGGCCGTGGAGGTGTAGCCGAGCACCGCTGGGGCGCGGGCGCCGGGCGGAGAGAATCGCCCGCTTTCGGCGGGTTCGAGGAGCGGGAGGGAAGCGGGAGCCGTGGGGCCCCAGTTCTCTGGGACGGGACCTCCCTCGGTGGGAGAAGGTA
This sequence comes from Aquila chrysaetos chrysaetos, assembly GCF_900496995.4. Lineage (NCBI taxonomy): Eukaryota > Metazoa > Chordata > Aves > Accipitriformes > Accipitridae > Aquila > Aquila chrysaetos. The sequence continues at coordinate 2,482,614 of NC_044009.1, read as the reverse complement.
GGAGGAAGGGGCAGTCCCGAAGGCTTTGGGTGGGGAGGCCGGGGGGAGCCCGCTGCCCCCCGCCGTCCCGGTCCCGAGTGACAATGTCACCTCACGATCGCTCCTCACCCGCGTTGGGCGCAGCCCGTGTCTCCGGCGGGCGCTGAGGGGGGGGGGGGGTCCCCTGGGGTCGGTCAGGAAGGGTTTGCGTGTTCCTGCTGACCCCACGGGAGAAGAGGGGTCGGGAGGCCGAATTCTGGGGTCTGTCCCTGGTACCTGTGGCCCTGCTTCCCCAGACAGCGGGGTTAGCGAGCTGTCTGGATATATGTATAAGAGAAGATGGTGGTGATTTTGAATAAACGGGATGTTTGTCTGTCTCCAATCGTAAAGATAACTTCAGTTACCCCTTGGAGTTCCTCTTCTGCTTTTCTTGTGTAAATTTGCAATGAACAGTAATTGATAGCAGTCTTCCATGTATATAAAAACTGTTTTGAATTAAAATACTCTTTGGAAGAAAAGAGCCAGAAGCTGTGTTGATGAATAAGTAAAGGCTACTGTGGTGTGTTTTTGGCCAAGAGGGAACTATTGGATGTTTTATTTACCAAAAAAAAAAAATAAAAAAATCCTTAAAAGCTTGGGATACTTCTGTAAAACGAAGTTGTACAGGGTGTTTTTAAATGATCTCATTTAATTTCTGTGCAGGTCAATGATCGTGTATATTTTCCTTTTGATTTCTTGCTCTTCTATATAAAGCTATTTGTATTTATAAAGTTTGACACAACTCATTTGTTTAGTAGAGTGTGTGTATATTCATCTGTATTCTGGTTTTCCTTCTATGCAGCTGGATTGAAAATCATCTGGAGGAGAAACACATATTTCACATGTGAAGCTGTTCACTTCAGAATTGAACAAGCTATCTGTCTTGAGTGAACTTATTTCTGTATATTTACAATTTCATTTAGACTGCTAAATACAGACCATGCCTAGCAGAATGGGCTCAAAAATTGATTTGAACAAAGATTTCATCAGAGTAAAAACACATTATAGTGGGTAAGTCAGCATGTTTTCTCCTCTAAATTGTGTCTTGTCTAATTTTGAAGCGTATTGAGCAGGAGTTCATAGTCTGACCTAGTGATAGAGTAACCAGGGCGTTGGTGGATTTGTAATTAGTGTCAGATCAGGCAGGTAAACTTCTGGGCTATTAAAATACCATCCAGGCTCCTGCAGCATGCTGATTGTGGAAGAGAGCTGATAGTTTATTCTTCTCTCAAAAGGGGGGAAATGTGCAAAACTGGCAGTTTTTCTGGGTTGATGGGTTATTGATTTCTGTTTTGTTACAAGTGTTTGTGGTCACAGATGGGTATGAATCCATATCTTGGATCCAGATGCAGTTATTACATTTTATCATATCTACTTGAGAATAAAGATACGAGAAATCCTACAAATGAACTCTACAAGTTATTGCTGAAATTAGCATGAGATTATGAAGTGCAGGTTTCCACTTATAGATGTCAATTTGTGACTGTGCTCCTTGGGACAAAACATGTAATGTTGAGTCTTTTTTCTAGTGTGGCTTTTTAGATACTATTTTAACTTACAGCACTTTGTCTCGGAAAATTAGAGGAGGTGTTTATGTGGATAGATACGTAAGTCTTGAAATAAGTGGGTGCCGTTGGTTTTTGTCCTTTTTTGTTTGTCTTATAGAAATTTTAGAAGGAATTGTTGTTGGAATTATTTAGGTAAGCATGAGAAATGAGGGCATTTTGCTTAGATCGCAAGTTGTCAGTAAATTTAGATGAACCTATGCAAGGTGTTTGAAGACTTGGTTTTAAGTAATTAAAATAAATAAATCAAACCCACAATCTTTGTTTTCCTGTTGTGAATAAATATTAAAAGTCTTGTATAGTTTGCCCTTTAATTTTTGATAGCTGATTCCACCGATCCCCTCCCAGTAATTTGACTAATGCAGCTTGAAGGACAATGAGATGTTAACACAGCTGCTGTAGTTATCTTCACAATGCTTATTTTTGCAGCTCTGATTTAAAACTAATAAAAAAAAAGTCATGGTCCTTAATAACTTCAGTCAGTTGTCAGAGTCAGGAAGACTTTATTACTTCAGCATGAAATCTGTTTTTTCAGACATGTTTTGTCTGATTGGTTTGCTGCCACTGTGAGGACCTTGTAAATTAATGTTGCTTTGGTCCCTGCTCTCTTCCTCCAAGGCGTAAGTTTAAGTCATTTGAGGACTTAAATATTTTGCCTAAGTAATCCTTAGACTTGATTTGTACTATTTAAACTGAACTTACAGGCATTTGATAAGTGACCCAAGTCATCTCTTCTGATGTTTTACTGCTAAATAAGTAAATGTTGCTACTACTGTGGTGGTTCCTCTATTGTGGTGTAGAAAAATGCTTTTTTGAATTAAATGTAATGTAATTATGAAAGTCACTCCACCAAATTTCATTGAAAGCAAAATGCTTTCTTGTTAAACTTGTCTACCAGGTCAATGCCAAGTACTTTGAGGTCCTGAGTTTAGAATTCTAGAGCAGTTGTATTAATTTAGTAAATGCCAGTTTTCTCATAAATTAGTATGAAAATGTATCTGTCTTTATCTGGCTTCAATTTCTAGCTGTGCTACTGCCTTTTAATTCTTTCCTTAGGCCTAGTAATTTGATTTTTATATCTTCATTTTGCCACCTGTAAATTGAAAGGCTAGTAGAATCTGTTAATTTACAGTTCATTTATCTCCAGGTTAAATTTTCATATGAAAACTTGCTTAGTAAAAACATAGATGAGCTTTTAGTGGTGAGAATTCATGTCAAAACTTATGTCTTAACAAAATACAGAAATTTGCTACTTTGCTTGAAGTAAAATTTACTTTACAAGAAATTCATGCATGAAAGTAAATGGGACTGCATGCTGTGGTTCTTTGTTACTGTTGCTCAGTAATTTCTGCACCATGGTTTTGTTTTGGTTATTTAATAGATGCATGTAAACTGCTTTATGAACTCAGGGTGAAAGATCTATACCATATATTTGCCATTACTAATAATTATTTTCTGCTCCATAATTTATCATACACCGCTGAATCATGTCATACATAAGCTTAAGTTGAAAATAACACCTGAACTTCAAATACTTGTGTGTTGCACTTGTCTCAGATGCATGGATATGCATGCTTCTCTGAAACAGCAATAGGAGAGCTGCCTTAGCTCTGTAAAGGAAGGCACTATAAACACAAATAGAACTTAGCGTAAACAATTTGGGATAGTTTGCTGGCAGATAGTGCTGATATAAAGTGGAAGGAGTGTGTCTGTAGAACTTGTCTGTGCAGAAATGGAGGAGTTGATAATACTTGTGTCACTATTAGAATTCATGTGTAATTATGATGTTTTACAATAAACTATTACTGTAGTTTCTCCTGCAACACTATATTCAGTAATTTCCATTAGCTATGAAGTTTTTAATATCTCAATTCACAAAACAAGAGTTCCAAACTCAATGAATTTTGGTTTTGTTCTACTGATCAAATTCTCTTAAGAGCTGGGTGTTATATTGTATTATATATTAATCAATTAATACAAAATATTATATATTTTGGGCATTATAGACTGTATAACTGATTATCTCAGTATCTCCAGTAAAGTTGAACAAATTTGACAAACTGCAAGAAATCTTTGATGCTGGACAACTTCAGATTTAAGGACAAGCTCATTCAGGTAGCTGCTAAAGAACTAAAATAGTAGTGCAATATATCGTTTTGAGATCCCAGTTAAAAATCTAAGCATGAGGAAGTTTTAAAACACGTGAATGTTGAGTCTATTGCTGTGGAGTCCTAGTATCTTAGGTATTCGTGTTTCTGGGTGTGACAGAGTTCCTAACATAGCACAGTATAAATGACTGCATAAGTAGATTGCAAAAGAAAGTAAACTTGTGTAATTTTCATTTCATTATTTCAGTTACTTATTTTATCTGGTTTATACGTGGTTACTTGAAATCACTTCATTTAAATAGAGCAGTTATGCAGTATTGTTTGCTCTATGTTACCTTGGTTCTAAATGGTGACACGTTTAATCTATCAATATGAATGATTCTCTTGCTGTAGCTGCTCATACATCACTTTCTGTTCATTTGTTTTTCATGTTACTTTGTAGTGTCCCGTTTCAGATACCTGATGAAAGAGTCCTGTGGGATTCTTTAGTGTTAAACAGTGAATGATTTTCACTTATCTGTGTGCTGATTGCCTAATGTGGCTATACAGACATTGAAATTAAACATAGTAAATCTCAAAGGAACATGGACTTCATTTGAGATAATAATTTTATAATAATTATGTCATTAATGTTTGTATCTGCAGTAGGTGCTATTTAGCATACTTCAGCTGTATTTTGTCCAATATGAAGTTTATTAATTTACCTGTAGAATGGCAGTGCCATCTCTTAGAATAATTTTAACAATTTAAGGCTGATTAGTATTTGTCAGCTTTAGTTGGAGTTTGCAGTGTGCATAGTAGAGTATCATCTTCCTGTGTAGTTTCAGTTTTTGAATATTCTTTAGATACTTGTAAAAGCATGATTGTCCAGAGTTACCACAGATCTATAGCTACCTGATTTCATGAATAACTTGCAGTGGCAGTGCATTAAGTAATAAGCTGCATTTGTTAGTGACTTTGTCTTGGTGCAAGGCATTGCACCAGACCTCAAACACTACTTTGAGAACTGGTTTGGTCACTTACTTTCAGAAGTGCATAAAATATGACTTTTTTGACAGGGAGATGTTCTTAAACTCAACCTCATCTGACAGCTCTCAGTATTGTACAATAATATGGTTTTACATGTTGGCAGTTAACGTACGTATTTCTTTTTCCATTGTTGTTATGAAGAATTACTAAGCTGCTGTTCTTTGAGAACTTTACAAATTGTAGATTAAAGGTACACTTGAAAAGGTAGCAGTGCTTTTAATGTGAATTTGAATCTCAGTACAGATCTTTAAAATTATTGTTTTAGAGCTTTGCTTACTGTAATTTTTGTCAGCAAAGGTAAAATGCAAAGTTATTAGTGCATATCATTTAAAATGTTAGTTGTAGAATTTAAGGTTCTTAGTTCAGTGTAGTACCTTTTGGCTTCTGGCTGAAAGGCATAAGCAAGTAAAATATGTAATTTAACAGGTTTTCTAAAATGACTTGCCACACAGTATGAAAATAGGAAAACTATCTCAGTCATGTTGGGAAACTTCTGATATATTTACTGTATTAATCTGAGAGGGGAAACAATTACATATGCCAGTGGCCATTAACTACAAGACTGTTTCCTAATTATCTTGTAGAAGGTTTTGAAAGCACTGAGATGACTTGAGTACATCTCCTCTTTCTTCCTGCACTTGTTTAATCAGTTGGTTTCCTTGAGGCTGTCATTTGAAAAATATTTAGAAAACAGGAGAAAGTCTAGTTTGTATCCTCGGATTTTTGTTTTGCATAATTTTTTTTAATCTTTGTCCTGCTTTGGTAGTACTGTGTGGGCTTTCATTATATCAAGAGTTATTCTCACAAATGCCTGAACATACTATATGGTCTGCATTGGTGGAGTTCAGTATTGGGTTCATGTTCTGAAAACACTATAAAGGTAGAGCACAAGGTGCAGAATTTGAGTAAGATTTTATCTGAGTTTTCTTGTAATGATATCTTCTGAGAATTCACCTATTCAAAGCTTTCTCTCTAACAATATAGTGGATGTGAGGAAAGACTTGCATTTTAAAAGGATTTTACAATAACTGAGAATTTACTTATCTCCTGATGGAAGAAGTACCTGGATAAAATTTAATTCTTAAAAAATCGTATGTTTTTTACAACACTTGAAATGCTGATAGTTATAATAAGTGAACGTGTGTTAAAGATAGATGATTAACACAGTTAATTCCTCCATACTAAAGTATTTTACCAAAGTTAAACACTGTGAGATGTAATCCTATTGACTTCTGGCAACTAATTTACATTAGTGGGAGCATTTTATATGAGGAATGCTGATTCTCTGAGTATGAATTTTGAGCTTAGAGTCCATAGATGGAATTGTTGGAATATGCAGGCTAATGCAGATATTTTCTGATAAAAGCTTATGTTTTCATCTCATGCAGGGACATCCTGATAACAAACTTGGTTGCGTCAATGAGCTATGATGAACTTTGTGATGAAGTGCATGAGATGTGTAATTTACAACAGGAACAGCCAATTACCCTCAAGTGGATTGATGATGAAGGTATTGTACTGAAATACTACTTAGGCATTCTTGGGTTTATTGTTCACTGTGGTACAAAGAAGGGGCATTGAGGAAACTTGTTTATACAGATTTCATATTGTGGAGTTACTTTTTGTTTCTAAATACCAGGGTACATAACCCTGTCTTATAAAGCAGGGAGCTTGGAGAAATGAGCCTTAAAACATGAGGGTTGATTGCAGTAACACTTGAATTCACTTCGTTACAAGTGAGCGCTTTGTCGAACTTTAATGTTTTACTATTCCATATTTCTATGCTGAATGCAAAGTTTGTTTTAATTTCAGACTTTCATAGGCCTAATGCTGTACCCCTCAAAATTCTCCCATTTCAAATTCTTGGCAAGATCACTTTTTGATGTTTTTAACGCTGTCAGCTTCCAGAATGACATAGGCATTTGCGTCTTCTGAATTGTGATTTCTCTCTTGAATGAGTGTGTTTCTGAGAAGCAATGTAATTGTAATACCAGAAGACTGTTTTTAACTCTTCTAGGATTTTTGTATTTTATGCAAGGTAGGTGCTAAGAGTTCCAGTAATGATAATTGATTTTAACTTTATGGTGGTTGTCCCTGGCAACTGTATGATAGTCAGTGATTGCAGTATTGATTATATTAATGGTCTAACATACACTATTTGAGAATTAGAGGGTAGATGTTGTCTATATTTAAAGGAGCATTATACTAAATTGGTTGTTAATATCCTGTTGATGTAAAATACAATGACCAAACATGAAACAAAGGTGACTTGCATTTGGTTTTATGTTTTTTCCACTTGACTGATAATTCAGAGCACCATTTTTCAAAGATAATAGGCATTAAATAAAAACTTAGCAGAGATACATCATTTCCCCGTTGTGGTGGGGAAAATGCCCAGAAAAGAAAATGGGAGAGGGGTTCATATCTGGGAAAAATAGTGTAAACTTTTGGTTTTGTGAAATGTGGGGTTGATAAAATCATGTAAAAACAATTTGTTGTGAAAGTCTCTGTTTCTTATGCTGTTCCTGCAGGAAAGGTGGACGTTGCCAGATCTTACTGTTCTAAGTTATCTTCAGATGTAAAGCAGTTTATCATTATTCCTCCACGAACAGTTGTGTGTGAGAGAAACTTACCTTTTCTTTGCCCTTCCTACAGGGTCTCAAATATTGGCACGATGCGAGATGGGTTTGCGTATTTCTTTCTGCCGTAAAATGTGGCAGTTCTCTGCAGCCTTAAGTTAGAGCCTTCTGGTTGTTGTGAGTAGTAGTGAAATGGTGATACTTGACAGTGAGTGCCTTTGCTACTTTTTTTTTGCTTCCTTTTGGAATGTATGTGTCTGTTTATGATTTAACAGGCGTGTGGTGTATCCATAACTCATGGTGGGCTGAGCTGTTGACCTAGTAGGTTGAGAACAGCTACTATACAATTATGCAACCGCACAGGTGCTCGGTTATTTTCCTGTTGCACCTTGCCAAAGCCATGGTCTGCAGCAGAACTCCCTAGAACTGAATGCAGAAAAATGAAAAAATACTAAATTGGTTTGGCTAAGATTTGTAATTATGTGTTTTGTTTTCTTAATGATAGCCTATACTGCTCTCTTAGCCGAGTAGCATTGTTTGGTGGGTGAATGGAATCTCAAAATAATGATTGAGGAAGGAGGTAACCTGTAGTGAAAGAAGACTCAGTCCTTTTAAGATGCCAAGGAGTAGTATCAATTATTTTTAAATTTTCCTCTTCTGATTACCAAGACAGACGCAGCTGTACTAACTTTAGTTTCCTAACCCTCAGCTTCATGGCAGTCTAATAAAAAGTAACCTGATCAGAAGTGCGTGGAGAATAATTACATTGCATGTGCTTAGCTATTTGAACTGCATGACTGCTAATAAAAGGAAGATTATTGCAGGAAAGAAGAAAACCTCAGGAGTTTTGAGTTGGAGGATTTTAAGACATGATTCCTGTTAACTATTTCTTGGTTTGGATATCTGTTGCATTGGCTTTTTGTGGTTTACTTAAATTAAAACAATGATTTTCTTTTTTTAGTTGCAGTTCTAACAAGTGTTTTCTTCTAGTCTTGGTTAAATACATACATGTACAACCCTTTCTCTAATTCCTGATTCTGAGTAGTTAAGTTTCAACCAATCTGCTGTTTTGGCTGCCCTCAATCCTCACAGGTTTTATGAGTTATCCTATTTGTGCATATGAGTGAATGTTTCCACTTATTGCCACATGTAATTTAAGTTCATTTGACTGATTGCACAAACAGATGTTCTCTTTGAACTAACTTAAAGCAAACAATTGCTGATGGCTTAATGAATAAAGAAAACCTACCAAAGAGCTGAAGAAAATGAATTTTCTGGTGGGCTTTTTTAGTGTTTCTCTGTTTTTGACAAGATCCAAAATGTTTGAACTATGACTCACTCGTGATAAAATCCCATGGACATATAAGGAAAATGGATTGCTGATTTGCAGTACAAATACTTTTGTCTTTCATGTTGCACTGTTGCAGTATTTATAGATCATCAAAAGCAGTGGCCTTCAAAGAGGGCTAGATGCACCCTGGTGTGCATCTTTTTAAAAAAATAAGATTTTTAAAATAAGAAATTAAGCTTTACTTGATTTAATATGTGGCTCGACACTGGTGTCATCACTTAGCCCGTATATCATAGGGTCATGTGTCACATGGTGGACAAGGTGTGCTGTGGGAAGAGTGGGTGTTCCACAAAGTTGCAGGGGTTGAGAGTGACACCCTTGCTCTTTGGTCACTTTGAGTGTATTGTGACGTACTGCAGTTTACGTGTGTCTGGTTAAGTGGATTTATGGATTAATTATCTAGTTTTAACTAAAATAACCCTCACAAGGTAATGCTAATAATGTGAGCACAAGCAGACAACAAGGAAATGGTGGAGCTGACATTTTTCCTGCTCTTAAGTATGAACTGTCAGCCACACTACAGGGTAAACACAATGACTATCTAGTCAGATCTGACAAGAAGTCAGTCAAAAAGATTCAAAATTACCAAGACCAGTATTTGAAATATGTATTTACGTACACTATTTTTAATGATAAACCTCACCCTTAAGTGTATGTTGTGTTTTGAGATAATAGATAACGATAGTATGAAGCCATCATGATTAGCAAGACGTTTAAAAACTAAGTATCCAGAACAAGACAAATCTCTACCTCTTTTCTCTGATGTTTTAAATCTTGTGATACTCAGTTCAGTACTCTACAAAACTTCACTAAACTTTGTTAAATTTCTAGAAGCCAATTTTGAGGCTTTTTACTTAATAGCAGAAGGCAAAAAGCTGCATACCATCGGGGAAACATTTGTTCTTCCTGTCATGGTAAAAATGGCTGGAATAATATACAAGAAAACAAAATCGCGACAAACTGAAATGCATTCCTTTGTCAGAAAATACTGTTGGAAGATGCGTAGAAGATATTGCTGAAGGTTTGAAGAAACAAGTATTAAAACAGTGCAGTGTGGGAAATTTGCTATATGGTTGAATAAAAGTACAGATGTTTCTAACATGTCTCAGCTTATGGTATTTGCTAGTTTCTGTTTTGATAGTGAGATGTGAAGACGTAGTGTTTTGTGCATCACTGAAGGAAAGAAAGATGCACTAGAAAAGATACAATCTCAACAGTAAATGACTTTAATAAAAACAATGTGTTACGAAAAAAACTGTGGAAGTCTTCACTGATAGGGAGGCTGATTTGACTGGAATAAAAAAAAAAAAAAAAGGATTCTGGGGGAAGGTTGCAGAGAGCACCACACAGGAAACTCATCCACTGCATCGTTCATAGGCAAGCTATTGCAGCAAGGGAGTTGGAGCCAGAAGTGCATGGAGTGCTACAGGATGTCATCAATGTAATTAATTTTATAAACCCAAGAACTTTAGGTAGCAGAGTGTTTATAATACTTAGTAATAAGTTGGGGAGTGACCATGAAACTTCTGTACCTCGCAGAGGTTAGCTAGTTATCTTGCAGCAGAGTGCTTAAAGGAGTTGTTAAACTTAAAGATGAGTTGTGCATTTTTCTTTTACAAAAAGATAAATGTTCCAAATACGTGGACATTATCTGTGATGACAACCTTTGTAACTTTTAAGTTATCATGGTTCTGCAGTAAATGAAGTTAAGGTAGTAAGATAATGGGCCTTTTAACAAAGCATAAATTAATTTTGAATTAAACTTAAATTTTCAGGTTACTAGGAAGTGATCTTGCCTCTTTTTTTTGCTGAGTGTTAAAGATCTTTAAGCGTATCTATTCACTTTTGTTGTCTCCTTGCAAACCAACATGGTATATCTCTATCTACTCAGTTTTGATAAAATCAGAAGGAGAAAAAAAAAAATTAAGTTGATGCATTTTGATCAAAGCCAAAATATCAGCTTAATGTCAAATGATTGAAAGAAAAGCAATTCTGGAGGCTGGTACATTTCTTAGTGACTAATTTAAATTCTCCACTTAATTCTTCACTCATAAATTTGCCTATGTGTTGCTTTTTCATTAGGTGACCCATGTACCATCTCATCTCAGATGGAACTGGAAGAAGCCTTCCGTTTGTATTGTCAAAACAGAGATGAAGGGCTGATTATTCATGGCAAGTATTACATAGTTCAAGAACCTGTGTGCATTTATTGATAATCCTAACAGCTGCTTAAATGTGAGATTGGAACAATTCCTTTGCCTGTCAGATAATGTTCTTCTTTATGTAGCTGATGCCCTATAGTTTGATGTTTTAAGAAGGAAATGTTCTTTTGGGTGTGGAGTGCAAAGCTGAAACTATATAGTAGGCTTTGAGAGAACCTCAAGTTCTATACTGCACAGATTTGTTAATGCTGTACTGAAGTATTAAGATCTTGCCAGTATGGAACCAAATTTTGATTTTGTCATTTCTCACGCAGAATTATTTAAAGGCTTTCAGAAACTGTCTTTGTGTAAATATATCCAAGAATCAAGGAAAAAGTACTACTGAGAACCTTTTCACTTAAAAAATCTAATGTTTTTGTTTTAGTTTTCCCAAGTATTCCAGAGAAACCCGGCATGCCTTGTCCAGGAGAAGATAGTGAGTACTAAAATGTTATCATTTTTTAACTTAATTTTTTCAGTCACATGGAAACGAAATACTTTGAAAGATTTTCATAATCTAGTATTAAGTACATGTATATCTGTTTTGTTTTTTCTTGGTAGAATGTAAAATGCTCAATATTTTATCAACAGAGAAATTATGTAAATCAACATTGTAGCAATGTTCTAATGTTTCAGAGGATTAATACTGATATATCGGGAGAAAAAGAGATCAGGATTTTAGATGCATATTTGAATGTGGTCCTTTGCTTTTGTAGTTCTTTTGGTTTCTTAACTTGCAGGGAAAAGAAGTGATGTACTGAAGAAGAGGGAGATACAGCCTTTTTTATAAAATCTCTAAAAAACATCTGTGAAAGGTAGATAAACCTCCAGAGGAAGGATACGTGATTGATATGGTTTATCTGTATTTCAATAACTTAAACTGCACAGGGATAGAATGATTAAATAGGTATATAGTCACTTTTTATTATGGAGGGATGTCATCAGTACATTAGTTCATATCTTTGTAAATGTTAAGGAAAGGAACGTGAATATTTGGGTGACAGAGTTACCAGATGATGCTTGGCTAGTCACAGTAGTATGAGTAAAACCTAACTGAAGGACTTTTGCTCTTCTCTTTGGAAGATACAAGAACAGATAAAAATAATTGCTGATTAAAGCAAGTAATGCATACTAGGAGAAGACTACTTAGTTGATTGGGATCTACAATGACAGACTGCCTAAAAAATGTGTAATGCGGTGGTCAATAGTTGTGATTAGTATTTTTAATTAGAGAAATAATACTAATATACTAATAATTGCTCTATTGAGAACTTTTACTGAAATTTAGAAGATGGAGTGAGGTGGAATAAATACCAAAATATTACAGTTTAAATATGATTTTTTACATTTAAACTACAGTAGGTGAAAGGTTAAATGTAAAAAGCAGAAAAGTTTTTATGTTGTGACTAGGTTATTAAAGTTGTCTTATAGAAAGAAAGCGGAGTAAATGTGCAATGCTATCTGCTGTCCTTGTTCAGCCAATTAGAGGAAATAAAGACTGTTTTCTACACTGATTAGAACTGTTAAAGAAATTATTTTCCTTGAGACACTTCATTTTTTTCCAGAAGGAAGATGATATCTATGTGGTCTTCCCAGTTTATTTTTGGGGTGAGCCAAGCAAGAATTTGTGTAGCTGTTTGCAATATATTATTTTCCATGTATCTTGATTTTTTTCATGCCTTGTTTAATGTTCTTGTTTGTGTACTTCCTTGTATCTATCTGAGTAGTAGCTCAGTGGGTTTCTTATTAATTTTGCTCAAGTT